>NC_140997.1:38181000-38534384 GCF_052327205.1 Somniosus microcephalus
CGTAGATATTGGTCATAATGTGATAAGGCGTCATGCGGATCAACTGGTAGAGTCGAGAGCAAGGGTCGAACCCATGGTTGTGACAGAGACAGCTGTGGAAGACGTTCGTGAACCTGAAGCATCTACCTCGGCCGAGAATGTATTTGATGATGATGACACCCAATACATTGGCAACCAACTAGAGGAGGCACCTCAACAACAAGAATCAGAGACCACTGAAAGGCGTTATCCAAGCCGAATCAGAAAGCCTCCTGAGAGACTGAACCTTTGAACTGTTATACCTGAAGTTATATATGTATATATGTTATGTTTATTTGGGGATATGACTGTTAAGCTAAAAAGGGAGGATTGTGGTGTATGTAACCTGTTCCACCTTAAGAGAACTTAAGCCTGGTCCACCTTAAGAAAGGTACTACTTTCTTTGGCTGCTGTATACGTAATACCGGTGGTGACCACACCGGTATATAAGCACAGTGTAATAATATTGTATTCAGTATAGTCCGACCTCCAACCAGTAAAGACCTGTTGAATTTACTCTTGTGGTCTGTGTAGTAATTCTCACTATAACACACAGACTTAACACTTTCCGCTCCATCTGGCATGCGGTGGGCCAACACTGCCCCCACTCCATAGGGTGATGCGTCACAGGACATTATCAGCTCCTTCTTCTCGTCGTAATGCACTAACACCCTGCTGGACTGAAGTAGCTCCTTTGACTGCTGAAACACTTTCGCTTGCTCTGGCCCCCAACGCCATGGCTCCTCCTTTCTCAGCAGTTTGTGCAGGGGTGCCAGCAGCATCGATAAGTTTGGAAGAAACCGGTTATAATAATTCAGGAACCCTAGATAGGCTTTCAGTTCAGTCACTGAGGTGGGTGCCGGTGCATCCTGCACTGCCCGCACTTTCCCTGGTAATGGATGGAGGCCTGTGGCATCCACCCGATGTCCCAGGAATGTAACTTCCTTCTCCATGAAACTACACTTACTCCGTTTCAGGCATAGCCCTGCCTCTTCCAGCCGCTGTAGCACTTTGTCCAGTGTTTTTAAGTGATCCTGATCGTCACTTCCTGTTAGCAGAATATCATCTAAGTACACGGCCACCTTTGGAATGCCCTGCAGAATGCCCTCCATAGTCCGTTGGAATATTGCTGGGCTAGAACTGACACCAAATGGTAACCTGGCATACGTGAACAGCCCCTTGTGTGTGTTCACCGTGACAAACTTTTTTGATTCTTCATCTAGCAATATCTGCTGATACGCATGACTCATGTCCAGTTTGCTGAATCTTTCTCCCCCAGCGAGCGATGTTAACATGTCCTCCATTCTCGGAATGGGGTACCGTTCCAGTGATGATACTCTGTTCACTGTTAGCTTATAGTCACCACACACCCTTATGTTACCGTCGGGCTTCAATACCGGGACTATTGGTGCCGCCCAGTCTGAAAATTTCACTGGTTCTATTACTTTGTCCTTTAGCAGGCGATCTAGTTCCGCCTCAACCTTGGTTTTCATTGCAAAAGGTACCGACCTTGGTTTAAAGAAACGAGGCGTGGCATCACTGGCTACATGAATCTTGGCTGTGGCTCCCCTTAAGGTGCCCAGTTCGTCCTTGAACACTAACTCATGCTTCATCAGCACTTCTTGCAGCGCCTCTGTACTGTCCTCCATTTTATTCATTGCCTGCCAGTCCACACTCAACTCACTGATCCACCCTCGCCCTAACAGGTTTGGCCCTGACCCTGCTACCACTACCACCGTAAACTCTTTGGTGACTCCTTTGTGTTCCACTTGTACTTCGGCCGCCCCCAAAATGTCCACCTTCTGTCCTGTGTAGGTTTTGGGACTAATGGGGCATGTACCAAGCTCTGGTACTTTTGCTTCCCCCCATAGCTTGGCGTACTCAGTCTGCGACATTATGGTTACACTACATCCGGTGTCAATCTCAAACTTTACTTGACCTCCGTTCACTATCAAATACTGAGTAAGAGGGGGTACGTTGGGCCTTGAAGTGTCTATACTGTATATAGTGAAAACCTCCTCACTAGACTCACTAGACCCTTCCTCTTGTATGTAATTTGCCCACTTTGTGTACTTCTCCCTCCCCCCTTTAGCATGCTTTGCCCCTTTAGCACTGCTTCTCTCACTCACTGCCCTTTTACAGACTTTCTTTAAGTGCCCTATTTTTCCACAATTGTGGCACTTTGTCTTTGCATAATGGCTCGTCCCGCCACATCGGTAGCAATCCCCAACCCCGACTGGTGGACTTTTCGCGCCAGCTTCCATCTTGAAAACAGCTCCTCCTACTGGTTTACTCCATTTCTCCTTGCTCATACTGTTTAAGTCCTTAATGTCCTTGTTAGCCATCTCCATGGCTTGTGCTTTTTTAAATGCCGTCTCAAACGTTAATCCTTCTTCTGACAGCAACCTTTGCTGGATACTGTCATCGTTAACTCCGCATACTAGTCTGTCCCTTAACATGACTGTGAGCGCATTTCCAAAATTGCAGTCCTGTGCGAGCTTCCGAAGCTCCTCCACATACTCAGTAACACTTTCTTCCGGCCTCCTAATCCTCGAATTGAATTTCCATCTCTGTACTATTTCACTAGGTTTTGGATTGAAATGATTCTTTAGTAGACTCACCAACTCGTCAAAAGATTTTTCTCCTGGCCGCTCCGGGCTCAGCAGATTCCTCATCCGTGTATAGGTTTGCGCTCCCACACAACTCAGTAAAATGGCCCTTTTCTTTTCAGCACTGTCCACCTCGTTTGCCATAAAGAAATGGCCCAGTATTTCACAATACTCCTCCCAAGACTGCGACTTGCTGTCAAAAGGTGCCACGGAGCCTACCGTTTCTGCCATCCTTGGAGTCCGGTCACTTCAGCCAAAAAATCAAACTCCGTTTCGACTCCCGCGGCCTAGCCTCGTGCTTTTCCGACTAGTTTGCTCTCCTCTTCCGAATACTCCAAAACTCTTCCGTCCTTTATTCTCGTCGCCATATGTGGTATCTTAAGGTGGCCATAGATGGAGACAGACACAGGTTAACTCCTTAACATGGTTTAATCAACACTTGCACATAAAAGCTTCTGCCATGAGGCAGCAAAAACAAAGAGTACAACCAGTACAGATCAGACTTAACTCAGGATAGCAATTGCCACAGCACCACCTGGTGGATCAGGTTACTCATAACCTCCCAGGTTACTACAATCGCATTGAATGGTGGAGCAGGCTCGAGGGGCCGAATGGCCTACTCCTGCTCCTATCTTCTATGTTTCTATGGCTGTAGCCATTCTCTCCTCTACCATAGCCATCCTCTCCTCTACGGTAGCAAGCCTTACCACAGAGGTAGCCATCCTTTCCAAGGAGGTTGCCATCCTTTCTGTGGTGATGTGTTCATGCGCCAACGCCTCCACAAAGGCTCTGCTCATGTTAGCGATGGACTCCTCCATTTGCTCCACACTCGCAGTGACCCTGGAGACAAAACCTGCCAAAGACTCCTGCACCTGTTCCTGGAGTTTGAGCACCGCTCTCCTTCTGGATGGACCCGGAGCGTCCTCGCCACTGCGATGAGGACTCTCCACTGCTGTCCCTGTCTCCACCATCTGCTGATGCTCACTTGTGAGCTGTGATACACCAGGTGACAACACTACTCGATGTCCCGAAGGCCCCACCGAGATGTGAGTGTCTGCGCTGGTGCAGGGTGAGCTTAATTCTGCTGACGGAGTGCCCTCAGAGGTTGCAGCTTCCTCTGAGGAGTCTGGAAGCTCAGGCTCTTCCTCCTGGACAGTGGGGACGAGGGCTCTCGATGGTCCTGTGGGGGAGTAAAAGAAAGAGTTAGAGATGTGAGGTAAAGGTTGCATGCACATTGAATTGTGCAGATGATCATAGGTCAATCTGTTAGAGCATCAGAATCATTATCAGTCACTCATGCAATGTCAATGAGAGAGATGCCAAACTATTCTGTCACCAGCTTGCTGCGATGCGCCCGCCTGTCCGTCCCCCACTTGGGAATCCTCCTCGATCCCGGCAATTTCCAGGGCCGCCTCCTCCGAGGTGGTGAGCTGGGCTACTGAGGGTGGCCCTCCTCCTGTCCTCGCTCTTTCCCTCTTATTGTGGGCTCTCTTTTGCTGCAATGAGGGACACAAGTGGAGTTTGAGTGAGAATGAAGGAGTGAGTGTAGAGAATCCATAGCATAGATGCTTAGAAGGAGACAAAGGGCCCTCCCTGTGTGTTGTAAATTGTTGTCATTGCATCACAGTGATAGGGAGTGTGAGGGCTGCATGGTCGAATAGTTAAGTGAATGTGACCATAGAGAGAGAGGAAATGGGTAAGGGTGCAGGGATGTCAGTGTCAAGTGGGATGTGGAGGAATAGGTTGTCAAAGCAGAGTGCTGGTGAGGAGAGGCGATGGGGATGAGATTGAGGGTGATGAGAAAGTCATACTCACTTTTCCTGTGCAGAGAAGGTCATTAAACCTCTTCCTGCACTGCAGCCAGGTTCTGCGGCACATAGAGATGGCATTGACCTCCTGGGCCACTTGCAGCCACACAACTTTAGTCTGTTGTGGTGGCTTTTTTCTCCCTGAGGAAGGGAAGAGCACCTCCTTATTAGATCTTGCTCCCTGCACCAGAGATTGGAGGGAGGGCTCATCAAAGCGAGGTGCACACTTTTGCTTGCTGGTGGACATGGTTGGTAAATGAAGTCCTTCATACAATTTCCAAAGCGTTTCCAGTCTCCAGAAGAAGCAAGGCTGCTTGCAGGCCTTAAATCCAGCAGCACCAATGACATCATCAGAGGCGACTTTCAGGATGGAAAGACTAATTGGGCCAGGGGTTCCCACACGCTGGAAATCAAGTGCCCAATTAGGGGAAAATCGCACTTTTTTCCCACTTCATATCGGAGTCGGGGTCCTGACACGAAAACCACCTGACACGCCCCAGCCCGACCCCAATGGCAAAATCGAGCCCATAGTGTCAGTCAGCATCTGAATAGAGGAAAAGATAGATTAATTTTTCCATTCAAAGGTTTCATCCTTGGGATGCTGATTGACCTGTTGTGCACCTTCATCTTTTTATGGTTTTATTTCAGTTTATAGTTTTTGGGGGTGGGGCAGCTTCTTTTTATATTTTAAAGTGTTCTGACACACTGTACACATGCAGTCGCAGTTTACACTTTGAAAAGTTGTACAAAACGCAGAGACACACTGCCTGAGAGGGCGGTGGAAGCAGATTCAGTAGTGACTTTTAAAAGGGAATTGGATAAATACTTGAAGGAGAAAATTGCAAGGGTCGTGGGGAAAGAGCAGAAGAGTGGGATTAACTGGATCGCTCTTTCAAAGAGCTGGCACAGGCACGATGGGCCGAATGGCTGTATGGTTCTATGATTCCACTAAAATAAAAGATTTATTTAATCAGAAGGAGAAGGGTTAAATTCCTGCAAGCATCATAGTCTTTATCCTTGATTGATTCCTGGGATGAGAGGGTTGTCCAATGAGGAGAGATTGAGTAGAACGGGCCTATATTCTCTGGAGTTTAGAAGAATGAGAGGTGATCTCATTGAAACATACAAAATTCTTAGAGGGCTCGACAGGGTAGATGCTGAGAGGCTGTTTTACCTGACTGGAGAGTCTAGAACCAGGGGTCACAGTCTCAGGATAAGGGGTCGGCCACTTAGGACTGAGATAAGGAGCAATTTCTTCACTCAGAGGGTTGTGAATCTTTGGAATTCCCTACCCCAGAGGGCTGTGGATGCTCAGTCATTGAGTATATTCAGGACTGAGATCGATAGAATTTTGGGCACTAAGGGAATCAAGGGATATGGGGATAGGGCGGGAAAGTGAAGTTGATGTAAAAGTTCATCCATGATCTTATTGACTGGCAGAGCAGGCTCGAGCGGCTGTACGCCCTGCTCCTGCTCCTTTTTCTTATGTTCTTATGTGTTCTTTAGATGGTTATGCAGTGGAAAATTCCTCCAAGCTACAATTTTGCAGTTTCTGAGACACTGCATCTGAACTGGCGACTATACAGTAAACTCCTCGAATTCATTTAATTTCCCCATTTAATTTATCAGTGATTAAAAAAAAGTACAAAAATCGCAAAAGTCATGAAAAAAATAAAATGAGTCACAATCATTTGTAACGGAGTTTTATAAAGGGTCCTGATGGTGGATCGCCCCCTTTAAACATAAAATATAAGATTACCGAGCAATGGTTTTGAGCATAAATTTAAGACTTCCCTGTGGGTCGCTGTCACCTCAGTAGGTAAGTAAATAACTTGAAATTAAAGACATAACATAGAGTGCACTGGAAGGACAATGAATAAGTAATGAATCTAATGACATCTTGTCCCTGACAACAATGAACTTACCTTATCTGAGTAATGACTTGATCCAAAGTTCGCTTCAAAACTCCTTGTACATTTCGAATCAGATCAACTTCCTGTGTTAAAAAGAAATAACTTTATAGGATGTCGCTTCAGAAATGGTGCATTACTGATGGAGTTTTCACTGGTTGGTGCTCCCAAGTGTGAACTAGTGAGCAGTCCAGGTGCAAGCAAGTAATATACAACATTCACAAGAGTTCATTGACACCGGCAATGCAGCAACACACACACTGCATTCTAGGAAATCTGGTTTCTTGTTTGCCTCATTTCTCATTCCTTCCCTCCTCTCCTAAAGGCACTGAATCCTGCCGAATGCAGCACCATGGATGCCAGCAACCTACCGGTACCTTAATCTTCACCGTCGGTATAGCTCAATACCCTGCAAAGTGGTGCATTTAATCCACCGAGCATACGGGTAACTGACCCTGCTTCACTTCTAACTTGCCCCATACCACAGCTCTCCTTCTCATTGTTGAGATATTCGCCATTGATGAAACAAACGCTGATGCATGCCGGCTATTGTTCATTTTTTTTTTATTCATTCATGGGATCTGGGCGTCGCTGGCAAGGCCAGCATTTATTGCCCATCCCTAGCTGCCCTTGAAATGGTGGTGGTGAGCTGCCTTCTTGAACCGCTGCAGTCCATGTGGTGAAGGTACTCCCACAGTGCTGCTAGGTAGGGAGTCCCAGGATTTTGACCCAGCGACGATGAAGGATCGGCGATATAATTCTAAGCCAGGGTGGTGTGTGACTTGGAGGGGAACTTGGAGGTGGTGGTGTTCCCATGCACCTGCTGCCCTTGTCCTTCTAGGTGGAAGAGGTTGCGGGTTTGGGAGGTGCTGCCGAAGAAGCCTTGGCGTGTTGCTGTAGTGCATCTTGTAGAGGGTACACACTGCAGCCACGGTACGCCGGTGGTGGAGGGAGTGAATGTTTAAGGTGGTGGATGGGGTGCCAATCAATTGGGCTGCTTTGTCCTGAATGGTGTCGAGCTTCTTGAGTGTTGTTGCAGCTGCACTCATCCAGGTAAGTGGAGAATATTCCATCACACTCCTTACTTGTGCCTTGTAGATGGTGGAAAGGCTTTGGGGAGTCAGGAGGTGAGACACTCGCCGCAGAATACCTAGCCTCTGACCTGTTCTTGTTGCCACAGTATTTATGTAGCTGGTCCAGTTAAGTTTCTGGTCAATGGTGACCATTTAATCTATTGGGACAGGTATTTCTTTAAATTGAATCTTAATAGCCCTATGACAGTGATACTGTGGCGGAGCCACCAAAGGACTCAGAGCGGTTGTACATAATTCCTTTACCAGCAATGTAGTTACTGTCTGTGTCTGTACCTTTAATTACACTGTTTGACTGTACAATGTCTAGTTACCTTTACAGCGCGGTTTCAATGTGATGACGTCATGCCGTTAGTCACGTGATGCCCCGATGGCGGGAACATGAAGTCAGTCTTCTGACCAGAGGACCAGTCCTCGTGGAGCCCTCAAGGAGAGTAGACCTGTTATTGATGTGTTCTAGCAGTTTCCAGTTTAAACTCGTTTCATTTCATGAAAGTTCACTATTTTAATTGCCTGAGTCGAACTCAGTCTTTTTGATAGGAACCTCCGTTCCTACATTGGTGACCCCGACTTCAACAAACGATTTTCGTGGAAGATTCGACATGGACACGAACGCCGTCACGCTGAAACTGCCACAGTTCTGGGAGCAACAACCAGACGCCTGGTTCATCCAGGCTGAAGCCCAGTTCGCCATTCGGAACATCATCGTGGATCAGACCCGTTATTATTACGTGGTCTCCGCCCTCGACAGCGCAACTGCATCACGGATCATCAGCCTCCTCGGTAGTCCTCCTACTGACAGCAAGTATGATGCAATTAAGGCGCGGTTGCATCAGGTTTTCGGGCTATCAAAGTCGGAGCGTGCTCGCCGGCTCATCACGCTGCCCAGCCTCAGGGACTCCAAACCGTCCGAGCTCATGAGCCAAATGCTCACGCTCTTGGGTGCTGAACCGGAATGTTTCCTCTTCCGGGAGCTTTTCCTCTATCAACTGCCTGAACAGGTTCAGGCTGCCCTAGCCAGATCCGACATTACAGACTGCGCCAAGCTTGCGGCCGAAGCTGATAAGATTTTCACGGTTACCCAGCAGTGCTGCGCGGCCATGAGGTGCCCACCCCCCACAGACGCGGTTCCGGCTTCTCCTACAGCAGGCTGGTGCTCCTACCACACCCGTTTTGGCGCGAAAGCACGATGCTGCCGCTCCCCCTGCAGTTTTTCGCCCCCAAAAAAAACAAGAAAGCGCAGGCGGCATCCCTGGCGACGGACGACCAAGTCTAATGGGCGTTCCGTGGTGGCGATGGCCGTCGGTTCTATGGGGAAACTCCTCTATATCACCGATTCCCTCTCGGGCCGCCGTTTTCTTTGTGACACCGGGGCGCAGTGTAGCATTCTACCTGCGTCAAAGCTCGACATGCAGACTGGGAACCTCGGTTTTTCCCTCGTAGCGGCTAATGGCGCAGCTATTCGAACGTTCCGAAAGTGGCGGGTCGAAGTCTGTTTCGGCGGTCAGCCCTTCTTTTGGGAACTCATCATGGCCACAGTCTCACAGGCTATCCTAGGAGCGGATTTTCTGTGTGCGAACAGCCTACTAGTCGATGTCCGGCAGCGCCGGCTGATCAACGCGGCCACCTTCCACTCGATTCCGTGCTTCCACGGTACCTCCGTGGTGTGCTCCATTGCCTGTGCTTTCCCTCCTCCAGATGATTTCAAGCGGCTCCTCGGGGAGTTTCCGGAGCTGACAAGGCCCACCTTCTCCTCTTCGGCGACGAAACATGGTGTTGAACATCAAATCACCACTACTGGCTCCCCGGTTTATGCGCGGGCTAGAAGGCTCGAACCCGGCAAGCTCGCAGCTGCGAAGGCGGAGTTCGACACGATGGAGCGGCTCGGGATCATTCGGCGATCCAAGAGTCCCTGGTCCTCGCCTCTCCACATTGTGCCGAAAACAGGCGGCGGCTGGCGGCCATGCGGTGACTACCGACGCCGCAACGACGCCACCACTCCGGATCGGTACCCGATCCCGCATATCCAGGATTTCTCGGCCCACTTGGCGGGAAATTCTATCTTCTCTAAAGTCGACCTCGTCCGTGGATATCACCAGGTTCCAGTGCACCCACAAGACGTCCCGAAAACCGCAGTCATCACCCCTTTTGGCCTCTTTGAGTTCCTGCGGATGTCATTTGGCTTAAAGAATGCAGCACAGGCGTTCCAGCGTTTAATGGATTCCGTTCTTCGAGACCTGCGTTTCATTTTCGTCTACCTTGACAACATACTCATCGCCAGTGCCAGCAAGGAGGAGCACATCTCCCATTTGCGTTCCCTCTTTACGCGTCTCAGCCAACACGGTTTAATCATCAACCCGGCCAAGTGCCAGTTCGGCTTGCAACAAATCGACTTCCTGGGACATCGCATAACATCGGACGGCGCCGTCCCTTTGTCGACGAAGGTTGAGGCGGTTATTTCTTTCCTGCGGCCATCGACAGTCAGGGCCTTGCAGGAGTTCCTGGGGATGGTCAACTTCTACCACCGTTTCGTCCCCAAGGCAGCTCAACTCATGCAACCTTTGTTCGGGGCCCTCAAGGGCAAGTCCGGTAAAGATCCAATCAGCTGGACAGCTGAGATGGTCCAGGCGTTCAGCGACACCAAGAACGCTTTGGCCAACGCAACCATGCTGGCGCACCCACTTCCAGGTGCTACTATCGCCCTTACCACCGACGCGTCAGACTACGCCATCGGTGCAGTGCAAGAACAGTGGGTCAATGGCACGTGGCAACCGCTGGCGTTTTTCAGCCGTCAACTACGAAAGAATGAAAAAAAGTACAGCACCTTCGATAGGGAGCTACTGGCCCTTTTCCTCGCCATTCGCCATTTCCGGTTTTTATTGGAGGGGCATCCCTTCACGGCTTTTGTCGACCACAAACCCCTTACGTTCGCCATGGCCAAGACCGCCGAACCGTGGTCCGCTCGTCAACAACGTCACTTGACACTCATTTCCGAATTTACCACGGACATTCAACATGTGTCTGGTAAGGACAACCTGGTGGCAGATTGCCTCTCCCGTGCGATGGTCCACGCGGTGCACCTGGGAATCGACTACGCCCTCGTGGCTGCAGATCAGGCCTCGGACTCGGAGGTCCAATCATATAGAACCGTTCCCTCTAGCTTCCAAGCGACCAACGTCATCTTCCAGGCCACAGGTGCCACGCTCCTTTGCGACGTTTCCATGGGAGTTCCACGACCTATCATGCCAGTCGCATGGCGCCGGAAGGTTTTTGATGCCATACACGGGTTGTCGCACCTGGGGATGAAGGCTTCGCAACGGCTTATGTCAGCCAAGTTCGTCTGGAAAGGTATGCACATCGATGTCCGTGACTGGGCTAATACCTGCGTCGTATGCCAGAAGGCCAAAGTCCAGCGTCATGTCAAGGCTCCAGTGGCTGCGTTCACTGTTCCAGAGCGTTGTTTCGACCACGTGCATGTGGACCTCGTGGGGCCGCTTCCGCCTTCTCAGGGTTATACTCATTTCCTCACCATAGTGGACCGCACCACTAGGTGGCCAGAGGCAATTCCTTTGGTTTCCACCACTTCGGCAGACGTCGCTAGAGCTTTCATCTCCTGTTGGGTTGCCCGTTTCGGGGTACCGGCGGACATCTCTTCTGACCGCGGGCCACAATTTTCCTCGGATCTTTGGAACGCTGTGGCTCAGGGGCTCGGTACCAAACTTCGTCGCACCACCACCTATCATCCACAGGCAAACAGCCTTTGCGAGCGATTCCACCGGTCGCTTAAAGCCTCTCTTTGGGCCAGTCTTCAAGGCGCAGGATGGGTGGACAGACTCCCATGGGTCCTGTTGGGTCTTCGTACGGCACCCAAAGATGACCTACAATCGTCTTCAGCTGAACTCGTCTATGGCCAGCCGCTCCGTGTACCAGGAGATTTCCTCCCTTCTCCCACAAAGCCATGGTCCGCCTCCCGGTAACTCGTTCGCCACCAAGAAGCGGCCAGATGCTTCGCTCCAATACCTACGTCCAATCACGGTTTGCAGAACTCCTACGTGCCACCGGGACTGAAAAATGCGGAGAATGTCTTCATCCGCCACGACGCTCACCGGGATCGGCTCAAGCCCCCTGACACTGGTTCTTTCCGCGTCATCGAACCAGGAGACAAATCCTTTTCGGTCGCCGTCGGAGGGAAGCCGGATCACATCTCGGTGGACCGCTTGAAGCCAGCTCACCTGGACCTGGACAAACCTGTCGTAGTCGCTCAACCACCCAAACGTGGCCGACCACCCGCTGCCGCCGCCCCAGATCAACCAAAGCCGCCTGCCAACTCGACCGCGCTCGCCGCGCCTGCTCAGCCACAACTGACTGCCAACTCGACCACCGGTCATCAACTTCCTCTACCAGGGTATCGCAGTCGATCGGACAGGCTCATCAGGCCTCCTCCTCGCCTCATCTTTTCTGTTAAAGACAATTCTGGGGGGGCGCATGTGGCAGAGCCACCAAAGGACTCAGAGCGGTTGTACATAATTCCTTAACTGCAATGTAGTTACTGTCTGTGCCTGTACCTTTAATTACACTGTTTGACTGTACAATGTCTAGTTACCTTTACAGCGCGGTTTCAACGTGATGACATCATGCCGTTAGTCACGTGATGCCCCAATGGCGGGAAGAACGTGATGACATCATGACATCAGTCTTCTGACCAGAGGATCAGTCCTCGTGGAGCCCTCAGGGACAGTAGACCTGTTATTGATGTGTTCTAGCAGTTTCCAGTTTAAACTCATTTCGTCTCATTAAAGTTCATTATTTTAATTGCCTGAGTCGAACTCAGTCTTTTTGATAGGAACCTCCGTTCCTACAATACTATATTTTCAGAGTGACGAACACTCAAAGAAAGAATACGAAACTAATGGAGGTGATTGGGCATTTCTATCAACTTATGGCAAGAAATTCCACTGGTTCTACCTGTTCTGGGCTCAGTAAAATGGGAATCTCCTATCTGGCATTACACAGTCACTGTTGGGCTGTCGAGGGGGTCGTTCGGCCCGACTGCCTGCCTCTCTTCCATGGTCACGTTCACGCCCAGGTGGCCCTGGAGATGGAGCACGCAGTGTCCGCCGGCACGCTCGAGGCCTTCCGCAACCGGTGGGCACCACAGGGGCTGGAGTGCATCATCACCCCCGGCAACCAAAATTTAATTTAAGTTGTTAAGTTTACTTTAATGTTTTTTGTCAAGTTACAGTTTATTTGTTTATCGTGTGCATCTAAACGAGTACCCAGTCACTGTAGAATATTGCACTGTGGACAGAAAAGTTGTCAATGGATTCATGAACACAATTGAAGTTGTGTAGAATTATGGATAGTTGGGAATGAGTAATAAGGCTATGATTTACTCCAGGGATTCAGAGTCAATAAAAGCAGTCTGAGTGGTTTATGAGTGTCAGATAAACACAGTATTAAATTACACACACACATGCTCCCTTTTCTGTCATCTGTAATATATGGAGTAGTCTCTGTATAATGAAAATGGTGATAATGATAGTTCAAAACAGCACTGAAATTCCACAGATGGAATGCTAAGCAACAAATACAACCGTTGCAGAATATTAAATGATTCACAGGACGGGGTAGCAAAGACCTTTTTTCAGGTTTGCAAATCAGAATTATATGGAAATTATAAGTGTTTAATACATATGAATGCTATAGAGTTTAAACTGACCAGTTCTAGTATTTACAATTTCTGTCTTTATTTAACCTATAGATGCATTGACTTTTTTCCAGCCCAATTTTAAAATACGTAAATAATTTGCTTGCTGACCTACATAACAACAGTTACTTGATGTAGAGCACTTTGGGGCACCCTGAACATGTGATATAAATGCAAGTTCTTTCTTTTAACTTAAAAATAAAGAATGAATTGATCAAGGCAGTTTTCTGTATTGATATCTTGGCATAAAAGGTCTGTGTGACAATTTGAGATTTATCACTTACTTACATCCATGCATAATAATCCTTTGAATCTTTTGCATGCAGCAATTCAAAATCATTTGATTCAGCAACAACAAAAGCAACACCTTGCATTGATATAGCGCCTTTAACATAGTAAAACGTCCTACGCCGTTTTACAGGAGCGTGATCAACAAAAATGTGACACCGAACCATATAAGGAAATATTAGGGCTGGTGACCAAAAGCTTGGTCAAAGACGTAGTTTTTAAGGAGCGTCTTAAGGGAGGAGAGAGAGAGGTGGAGAGGTTGAGGGAGGGAATTCCAGAGCTTAGGGCCTAGGCAGCTGAAGGCACGGCCACCAATGATGAAGCAATGAAAATCAGGGATGCGCAAGAGACCAAAATTGGAGGAGCGCAGAGATCTCGGAGGTTTGTTGGGCTAGAGAAGGTTACAGAGATAGGGAGGGGCGAGGCTATGGAGGGATTTGAAAATGAGGATAAGAATTTTAAAATCAAGGTGTTGCTGGACAAGGAGTAAGATGGGCAGCATAACCATTAAAACCTTCATTTACATTTTTACATTGGTACATAAGTTACAGAGAAGCAGAAACTAATTCAGTCTTCCTGCCTGACTATTTATATCAATAAGTGATAGTTCTCTTGACATCATTAACATTTAAGGATGACAATTGGTAGATATCCTCTGTCATACGTATATGAACCTTGAGTTGGAAATCAATTACATTGAGAAAGTTTCTTCCTTTCCACCTAAATTTACACAAGGTGACTGTAGAAGATTGCTATTGCTCATGCAAAAAGGTTACTAGTAGGTAACATGTTTGACCTGTTATCCATCACTTACACCATGACAAGTATAGATAATAATATAGCAGTGAGCACTCTGAAAGGCTCACTAAAGCAATTATACAATGATACTATGATCAATCAAAGTAGAATGAACCTATGAATCACGTGTTAAATGTATTTATTGTACTTGGGTGTCTGCCACCCTCCCCTCCCCCCATTCTGTGTGTCAGACATTCTTAACTCCACATCATTTTGCTCCATGTTGATTTATGAGGAGGATGGCTGGCATTAGAATACAGAATTTAAACTGGTCCAGGGCACAGCTAACATGTTTGGTTAAAGTCTGTGTCAGCCTGAGGTAACACTGAAACAAGAAAATTACATGCACAAATTCAGAGAGAATAAATGAATCTAATCACTAATGGAGCTCTCAGAGAGCTGTCACGGGCACGATGGGCCAAATGGCCTCCTTCTGCACTATGAAATTCTATGATTCTAAGACCCACCGATACTGAATCAATAATATTACAATTGGGTTGCAATGCTGGCTACTTTGCAATCAGCAAATCTGGAGGCAGTGCAATTTGTTTTGTTGGTGCTCACTGTTAGCAGCAAAAATATTCCCAAAATGATCCTCTTGGCATTAACAATATTAGCCGAGTGCGCGTCATTGATTATTTCATAATAAATTTATAGCAGATCGAAGGCCCTGGGGCACATCTTGACGTGAGGGAATAAAAATATGGAAGCAGCATTTTAAATATATGCTCAAGTATGCTGAAACGTGTACTCATCCTAAGATTATTGTCGCGAACAGGTCGATTTAAAGCTATTCCACTGGCTCGGTGTCAGCAGTGTGCATGTGCAAAGAGTCAAGCATAGCCCTGAATGTAGGTCTACTGGTGATAGCAGAATAGTCACTGCCGTTTAAACCTCTAGCACTGTAATCAGAGGAGGCTCTGCACATGCCTAACTAGAGAGAACTGGGTCTGGGCGGCTTAACTCTGCACTGCCCACTCGAACCACTCCAAAAATGCTGTCAGCGTCGCTTATTTTTAATTTGAGAAACCTAGTTGAAGACTCAGGATCCATAGCGTAGAACACCACTAAGACTGAAAGAAATATAAACAAAGTGAATCAGGAGGTAGTGATCAAGTGACACCAAACTTCGACAATATAACTGCACTGTATTTAAAAAGCGCATCTTTGTTTTCAAATCCCTCCATGGCCTCGCCCCTCCCTATCTCTGTAACCTCCTCCAGCCCTCCGAGATCTCTGGGCTCCTCCAATTCTGGCCTCTTGCCCATCTCCAATTTTAATCGCTCCACCATTGGTGGCCGTGCCATCAGCTGCCAAGGCCCTAAGCTCTGGAATTCCCTCCCTAAACCTACCTCTTTGACCACGCTTTTGGTCATCTATCCTAATATCTCCTTATGTGGCTCGGTGTCAAATTATGTCTGATAATCGCTCCTGTGAAGCATCTTGGGACATTTTACTATGTTAAAGGTGCTATATAAATGCAAGCTGCTGTTGTTGCTGTTACAATGCATTGCTGGTCTGAAACCAGTTGCTGCAAAGTATGAACCACAGCTAGCATCACCTTAGCTCTGCTATGGGCTGATAACTGCATTCTGCCCACCAGGAGCATGCACGCTCACATCCACATACAGAGCTCCTCAACCCAGCTAATAAACTGGGAGAGAGCTTCCACTTTTTCGAAATCTGATGAAGTTTCAAAAATGCTTTGGAGGGCTAACTAGCCCCTGGGCATTTTTTAAACCCAGCTTGACACTGCACTGGTACCAGATGGCTTCCCCAGCTGTGTGTCCTGGAGTCAGATATGGAACATAGGAACAGGAGTAGGCCATTCAATGAGATCGTGGCTGATCTGTACCTCAACTCCATTTAACCGCCTTGGTTCTGTAACCCTTAATACCTTTACCTAACAAAAACCTATCAATCTCAGTTGTGAAATTTTCAATTGACCCCCCAGTCTTTTTGGGGGAGAGAGTTCCAGATTTCAAATAACCTGAAGAAATGTTTCCTGACATCACCCCTGAACGGCCTAGCTCTAATTTTAAAGTTATGCCCCTTTGTTCTGGACTCTCCCACCAGAGGAAATAGTTTCTCTCTATCTACATTCTTTATTCACCTCAATTGGATCACCCCTTAATCTTCCATACTCAGGGGAATACAAGCCTAGTCTATGCAACCTATCCTCTTAATTTAGCCCTTTAAGCCCCGGTATCATTCTCCAGTGCACCCCCTCCAAGGCCAATATATCCTTCCTGAGGTGGGTGCACAGAACTGAATGCAGTACTCCAGATGTGGTCTAAAGAGAGCTTTACTCAACTTCCATCCCTTTGTATCACAGCCACCCCCCCCCCCCCTTGAGATAAAGGCCAACAATCCATTAGCCTTATTTGTACCTGTCCACTAGGTGTTGCACATTTCTGTACATGGGCCCCCTTAAATCTCTCTGCTCCTCCAGAGATCCTAGCTTCTAATTGTGGGAAGATGGGTCTGTGTTAAAAGAGTGGAAGCCACTTTGCAGGAATGCAATTAACTGCAACAGTTTAAGCAACAGTTGGGAAGAACATTGCATTTGCCACTCACCCTGAGCAGCTCCTCTTCCACCCTGTCTTTGACCAGATCCGGACCTTGACGCCTTTCCCTGTTCTGCAAGTTGTCGGTGGAGATGAGAAGAGCGATCTCGGTAGCGTCCAAGGCAATCTCCAGGCGCCTCTTCTGCTGGAGCAGAAGTTCCGTCTCTGCCAGCATGTCCTCGATTTCCCTTTTCAGTTCCGATTTCCAGAAAAAGATGTCCTGCAGCCTCTCGCCCAGTTTCTTGGTGGAGGTGGCTTGGGTGTCCTGAGTCAGCCTCTCTCTTTCTGAAATCAAGGTCTTGGATTCGTCCCGCAGGTTTTCCGCCGTGTCCCGGTCGGCGAAGGACTGGTAATACTTGGAATAATTGTTCTGTTGCCATTCCTCAGGGATGTACTTGGCCGTCCTAAATCCTGCAGTGGCCAAGCCCGAGGACGTATGAAGTCCCGTATTCTTGATTATACAGTAAGGTTTGCAGGGCAGTTCCTCTTCGGGAATGCATCGCGCAACTTGCGGGTGAGTCACTAGAACTTCTGTAGCAGACATGGCTCCTTGTTTCTCGTTCCCTCTAAACTTTTTATTCTTTTTTTAAAAGAAAAGATCTATAAATACTTAAGTGTATTGAGCTGGGTTTGAACCCTTGCCTCGACCAGCGCACTTGATTCCACCCCTTGGATGTGTCCAAGTCCTTCAGCAAGCTGATTGTTTCCTTAACTTTTGTCACTTGAGTTTGTTGTGAGCGTCGCGTTGCTCGGTTACCCGGGGTCGTTACTATGGCAAGAACGCGTTGTCACAAAGCGTGATCCTCTGTAGACTCGATGGACTGTTGAGCAAGTGGTTGTTCCCCTGCCCACCACGTCCTGGTCAAACACGACATAGTATTTTTGTCCGGAGACTGGTAAAATAAATATCTTGTCGTTACGGTTTTTAATCAGCGTTCATTTTCTTCAACCAGTGCTCCCCAACCTTCCTTACCTCGTTATTCTAGCTGTTGGTCCCACCCTCACCTCTGAGTCAGAAGGTTGTGGATTCAGGTCCCACTCCAGAAACTTGAGCACAAAAATCCAGATCTGTCGCTTTAATGCAGTTGTGAGGGAGCTGCCTTTCAGGTGAGACGTTAAACTGAGGCCCTGTATGTCCTCTCCGGTGGACATAAAAGATCCTCATGTAACTATTTTGTAGAAGAGCAGCGGAGTTATCCCTGGTGTCCTGGCCAATATTTATCCCTTATCTAAATCTAAAACAGGTTAGCTGGTCATTACCACATTGCTGTTTGTGGGAGCTTGCTGTGCGCAAATTGGCTGCTGTGTTTCCCTACATTACAACAGTGACTACACTCCAAAAAATACTTCATTGGCTGTAAAGCGCTTTGGGATGTCTGGTGGTCATGAAAGGCGTTGTAGAAACGCAAGTCTTTTTTCTTTTTAGTTCATTTGCAGTGGGAATTGAAATGCAGAAAGGCTGATGCACTGATAAATTGTGGTATATGTAGTGTATACCCCCAACAGAATGATGGTAGGGTAGAATTGCAAGTCTCCAGGATTGCCCTGGAGTCTCCAGGAATTTTTTTAAAATTCATTCATGGGATGCGGGCGTCGCTGGCAAGGCCTTCTTGAACTGCTGCAGTCCGTGTGGTGAAGGTACTCCCACGACGCTGTTAGGGAGGGAGTTCCAGGATTTTGACCCAGCGACGATGAAGGAACGGTGATACACTTCCAAGTCAGGATGGTGTGTAACTTGGAGGGGAACTTGGAGGTGGCGGTGTTCCCATGTGCCTACTGCCCTTGTCCTTCTAGGTGGAAGAGGTCACGGGTTTGGGAGGTGCTGCCGAAGAAGCCTTGGCGAGTAGCTGAAGTGCATCTTGTAGATTTTGATCACTGCAGCCGTGGTATGCCGCTGGTGGAGGGAGTGAATGTTTAAGATTCCAATTAAGGTGCCAGTCAAGCAGGTTGCTTTGTCCTGGATGGTTTCGAGCTTCTTGAGTGTTGTTGGAGCTGCACTCATCCAGGCAAGTGAAGAGTATTCCATCACACTCCTTACTTGTGCCTTGTAGATGGTGGAAAGGCTTTGGGGAGTCTTAAGGTGAAACACTCACCACAGAATACCCAGCCTCTGACCCACAGTATTTATGTGACTGGTCCAGTTAAGTTAAATTAAAGATTAATTAAAGATTAATCTTCAGGACACTGTTACTGGCAACCCAGATGAAAAATCAAGGGATGTTAAAAGAAAGTGTGTGAATTTTTCATTTTCTTTGAACATTTATTAGTTCTAATAATAATATTGGAGATGGGATTACCCAATCGGGTAATTATGAGCCTGTTTGCTTTCCAATTGGCCTGGAAAGGCTGCAAAGATGGGCGTGTCGGGCAACCAATGGCTGGAGTGTGGAAGGGAAGGGGGTTAAAGGCAGGGGGTCATGCGATGAAACCTCGAGAAACACGTCCAACAAGAGTTGGCAACCCTATGTTTCACCCACATGTTTTTTCTCAAGCCTACCTCAAGTTAATTGTCCTTCTTGATCATAAAGTTGAACAAAACTCTCTTGGTCAAACATTTTTGGGCTGGGCCTCACCAGAAATGTTGCCTCAGCACGGAGGAGGGAGAGGTGGAGAGGCAGAGGATTGGGGAGGGAATTCCAGAGCTTAGGGCCTAGAAAGCTTAAGGAATGGCCGCCAATGGTCCTGTCTTCTTCATACAGCATTGGAACTGCTGTGTGCATAGGAAGAAGAGTGAACTGGACAGGTTTCTTACTCAGGTAATTCATGGGGCCTTAAAGGTTGCAGAAGAGATTTATTAGAATGGTACCAGGGATGAGGGACACCAGTTATGTGGAGAGGCTGGAGAAGCTGGGGTTGGTCGCCTTAGAGCAGAGAAGGTTAAGAGGAGATTTGATAGCGGTGTTCAAAATCATGAATGGTTTTGATAGAGTAAATAAGGAGAAACTGTTTCCAGTGGCAGAAGAGTTGGTAACCAGAGGACACAGATGTAAGGTTATTGGCAAAGGAACCAAAGGCACCATGAGGAAACCTCTTTACAGAGTGAGTTGTGACCTCGATTGCACTGCCTGAAAGGGTGGTGGAAATAGATTCAATAGTAACATTCAAAAGAGAATTGTGTAGGAGTCGCTGGAAATAAACAGACTGCGAGACTTTCATAGCAGCAAAGAAAAATGCGTGTTAGCTTTATTAACTCTTCGCATGGACTGAGGGACTCGGCCTCGTCGCAGGGCTATGACGTCATCACACAATCGATGACTCTTAAAGGGACCCTGCCCCGATAACCCAACCAAGTTCCGTACATAATGTGGAGCGATAACAACATTGGCTATACATAGTGAACTGTGTTACTGTCCCTATGTGGTTTCCGCCACATATGTCCCCCAGAATTCACTAGAGCTGGCAATGTCAGTCGTTGAGGGGCCCGGATCACACGGCCGAAACGGCTCCTTAAGTCCGGGGCGGGGACTGGGGGGGTCGCAGGTGGGTCCCCGGGCGCTCGGTGGTGGACGGAGGGTGCAGAAGCCAGAGGTCGGCCCCGCCACGGGGGCTGAGCCAACCCAACGGGTCGGTCCAGATCCAGGTGGGCCGGCTTAAGACGGTCCATGGAAATGTAGTCCGGCTTACCGCCGACATCCACCGCGAAGGCCTTGTCCCCGGCTTCCAGGACGCGGAATGGTCCGTCGTAGGATGGGTGAAGAGGTCCCCGGTGGACGTCGTGGCGGACAAAAACGTACTCCGCCGCACGAAGGTTGGGCGGAACGTGGGACTGAGGGAGACCGTGCTGCGATGTGGGCACCGGCGCGAAAACCTTGGCGTTGTCCAGGAGGGAGGACCGCTGATGGGCTGCGGACCAAGGGTCCGTGGCATTGGGGACGAAATCCCCGGAAACCCGCAGCGGCTACCCGTAAATGAGCTCGGCGGACGAGGACTGGAGGTCCTCCTTGGGGGCGGTCCTGAGTCCCAGCATGACCCACTGGAGTCTGTCGATCCAACTGTCGTCCCGGAGGCTGGCCCGGAGCGCAGCCTTCATGGAGCAATGAAACCGTTCGCACAGCCCATTAGCCTGAGGGTGATATGCGGTGGTGTGGTGGAGTCTCAACCCAAGGCCTCGGGCGACAGCGTTCCAGAGCTCTGACGTGAACTGGGGCCCCCGGTCGGAGGAGACGTCAGATGGGGCGCTGAACCGGGTGACCCAAGTGCTGATGAACGCCCGAGCCACATCGGCGGACGTTGTTGACGACAGCGGGACGGCTTCCGGCCATCGGGTGGTTCTGTCGACCATCGTGAGGAGGTGGGTGAACCCACGGGAGGGCGGCAGGGGCCCCACCAGGTCCACGTTAACATGGTCGAACCGCCTCTCGGGCACCGCGAAAGGCACCAACGGGACCTTAGTAGGGCGATGCACTTTTGAGCACTGGCATACCACGCAGGTATTGGCCCAATCGCGAACGTCCTTCTTGAACCCGTGCCAGATGAACTTAGCTGCCACCAGCTTCTGTGACGGCTTCCTGCCCGAGTGGGAAAGGCTATGGACGGCATCGAAAACCTGCCGTCTCCACCCGTCGGGCACGACAGGGCATGGCTGCCTAGCAGAGACGAAGCACAGGAGCGTGGTGCCGGCATCGTCAAACGCGACGCCTGCTAACTGAAGGCCCGTGACAGCCGTCCTGTAGGCCTGGACGTCCGGGTCAGAGGCCTGGTCGGCCGCCATGCGGGTGTAGTCGATGCCGAGGTGTACGGTGCTGGCGACAGCCCGGGAGAGACAGTTGGCGACAGGGTTGTCTTTCCCAGCCACATGCTGGATGTCCGTCGTGAACTCGGAGACGAAGGAAAGCTGGCGCTGCTGACGGGCCGACCACGGCTCGGAAACTTTGGCCATGGCGAAGGTCAACGGCTTGTGGTCCACGAACGCCGTGAACGGGCGAGCCTCCAGCAGGAAATGGAAGTGTCGGACGGCGAGGTAGAGGCCGAGAAGCTCGCGATCGAAGGTGCTGTACTTCTGTTCGTTGAGGCAGAGCTGCCGGCTGAAGAAGGCGAGCGGCTGCCAGGTGCCGTTGACCCACTGTTCGTGGACGGCGCCGACAGCATAGTCCGAAGCGTCAGTGGTGAGAGCGATCGGCGCATTGGGCAACGGATGCGCCAGCATGGTCGCGTTAGCCAGGGCCCTTTTGTGTCCATGAAAGAATTGGCCATCTCCTCGGACCAGTCGACGGTGAGCTTGGCAGGCTTGCCTTTGAGGGCCTCGTAAAGGGGTCGCATAAGCTGGGCTGCCCGGGGAACGAAGTGATGATAAAAGTTCACCATGCCCAAAAACTCCTGCAGGGCCCTCACGGTGAGGGGTCGCGGAAAATCCTTCACGGCCTCCACTTTCGACGGCAGTGGCACCGCCCCATCCTTCGTGATGCGGTGCCCGAGAAAGTCGATCGAGGACAGCCCGAACTGGCACTTGGCCGGATTGACGATTAGGCCGTGCTGGCTGAGGCGTTCGAAGAGAGTCTGGAGGTGGGACACATGCTCCATCCTGGAGGCACTGGCGATGAGAATGTCGTCCAGGTATACGAACAGGAATGGCAGGTCCCGTAACACGGTGTCCATTAGGCATTGAAAAGCCTGAGCGGCGTTTTTGAGACCGAATGGCATGCAGAGGAATTCGAACAGCCCGAACGGGGTGATCACTGCGGTTTTCGGGACATCCTGCGGCCGAACGGGGACCTGGTGGTAACCCCGGACGAGGTCCACTTTAGAGAAAACAACTTTCCCGGCCAGGCGGGCGGAAAAGTCCTGGATGTGTGGAATCGGGTAGCGGTCGGGGGTCGTAGCGTCGTTGAGGCGCCGGTAATCGCCGCACGGGCGCCAACCGCCGCCTGGTTTCGGTGCGATGTGGAGGGGCGAGGCCCACGGACTGTTTGACCGGCGAATGATGCCGAGGCGCTCCATCGTGTCGAACTCGGCTTTAGCGATGGCAAGTTTCCCCGGGTCGAGGCGCCGAGCGCGGGCGTAGACAAGCGGACCGGTGGTCGGGCTGTGGTGTTCTACCCCGTGCTTGGTGGCGGCGGATGAGAAAGTGGGCTTTGTGAGGTCCGGGAACCCGGCGAGGAGGCGGGAAAACTCGTCGGAGGCCGAGAGTGCGCTGGACAACTTCATCGTGCTGGAACCACTGAGCGAACACGGGAGCGAACTGAAAGTCTCAGCGTTGACGAGATGTCGGTTCTTGACGTCCACCAAAAGGCCATTGGCACAGAGGAAGTCAGCGCCGAGAAGGTGGGGTGGACACTTTCGCTGTAACAAAGTCCCAAGCGAAACGCTGCCCGCCAAAACACAGCGCCACACTCCGTTTCCCGAAAGTACGGATGGAACTGCCGTTGGCGGCTTCGAGGGCGGGGCCGTGGTTCCCCCCCTGTATGTCTACGGTTGACGCGGGCAGGACGCTCACCTGGGCACCCGTGTCGCAGAGGAAACGACGTCCAGAGTCAGTGTCCGTAATGAATAACAGACTACCTGAACGGCGACAGCCATGGCAGCTAATGAGTGGGCCTTCGCGTTTCCCGACGTGGTAAAGCTGCACGGGGGCCGGCACTTCTTAGCGTTGGGACCGAACTGCGCGTGGTAGAAGCACATGCTTGGGGGCTGCCGCCGTTGGGCTGTAGCAGTGGGGGCAGGGCCCCGCATGGCCGTGCAGTACTGTTGCCCGGCGGAGAAAAATTTGTCGGCCTCCTTGGCCAGGGTGCAGAAATCACTAATATGAGAGTTGGCTAAAGCCGACCGTACCTGCCCTGGCAGCTGTTGTAGGAACAGTTCTCTGAAGAGGAAGCACGGCTTGTGCTTGCCCAGGAGGGTTAACATGTGGTCCACCAGTTCTGAGGGCTTGGAGTCACCAAGCCCGGGTAGAGAGAGAAGCTGACATGCGCGCTCGGGTTCAGTTAGTCCAAAAGTCTCTAGGAGGTGCGTTCTCAGCGTCGCAAATTTGTGGTGCTCCGGGGGGTCCTCGAGCAGGCTCACGACTCTGGCCCCGGTGGAGCTGCCGAGAGCAGAGACGACGTAATAATACTTCGTGTCGTCCACGGTGATGTCCCGGAGTGCAAACTGAGCCTCGGCCTGGGCGAACCAAGCGGCAGCCTGCTGTTCCCAAAACTCCGGTAATTTGAGAGAAACGGCATTCGTCGCCATCTCGGATAAAGTCTTTGGAAACGTCCAAAAGAGAAATGGGGTCACCAATGTAGGAGTCGCTGGAAATAAACAGACTGCGAGCCTTTCATAGCAGCAAAGAAAAACGCGTGTTAGCTTTATTAACTCTCCGCATGGACTGAGGGACTCGGCCTCGTCGCAGGGCTATGACGTCATCACACAATCGACGACTCTTAAAGGGACCCTGCCCCGATAACCCAACCAAGTTCCGTACATAACGTGGAGCGATAACAACATTGGCTATACATAGTGAATTGTGTCACTGTCCCTATGTGGTCTCCGCCACAATGGGATAAATACAGTACTTGAAAGGAAAAAAAATTACAGGGCTATGGGGAAAGAGCAGGTGAGTGGGATTAGTTGGGTAGCTTTACCAATGTGCTGGCACAGGCACGATGAGCCAAATGGCCTCCTTCTGTACTGTATCATTCTGTGATTCAATGATTATATACCTGCTGACTTTAAGCTCTTGATATTTTCACTTTACCACTGAACTGTGGATATTTGTGCTCTGAAAATAGGGGGCGTCTCTGGAACTGCTTTTCTACATGTCCTTCCATCCCTGCAATTAAAAACAAAGTCAACCCACATGGTATTTCAGCTCCAAACAGACCTTTCTTCAACAGTGAGCCACTGAGCTGCTGTGAATTATAGGTGGAAACTGATCTTTTTTAGAAGTTGAAATTCACCTTCAGTTCTTGTACAGAAATAAAATTACAAAATGTAACAGATACTGTGCCTTTGGCCTCTTGAACAGAATTTAGTGATAAGCTTGAGTTTCTGTCACCACAGAGGTATAACCACCTACAAAATGATGACGAGAAGAGAGATATCAGGAGCAATTCTGGGATCTGGAGTGGGCTAGAAACATAGAAGCATAGAAAAATAGGAGCAGGAGTAGGCCATTCAGCCCTTCGAGCCTGCTCCGTCATTCAATATGATCATGGCTGATCCTCTATCTCAATACCATATTCCCACTCTCTCCCCATACCCCTTGATGCTTTTTGTGTCTAGAAATCTATCTATCTCCTTCTTAAATATATTCAGTGACTTGGCCTCCACAGCCTTCTGTGGTAGAGAATTCCACAGGTTCACCACCCTCTGAGTGAAGAAATGTCTCCTCATCTCAGTCCTAAATGTCCTGCCCTGTATCCTGAGACTGTGACCCCTCGTTCTAGACCCCCCTAGCCAAGGGAAACATCCTCCCTGCATCCAGTCTGTCTAGTCCTGTCAGAATTTTATACGTTTCAATGAGATCCCCTCTCATTCTTCTAAACTCTAGTGAATACAGGCCTAGTCGACCCAATGTCATCCTCAAAAAACTCCAGTAGGTTTGTCAAACACGATTTCCCTTTCATAAACCCATGTTGACTTTGTCTAATCCCATTGATATTTTCTACGTGTCCTGTTATCACATCCTTTATAATAGACTCTAGCATTTTCCCTACTACTGATGTTAGGCTAACCGGTCTGTAGTTCCCTGTTTTCTCTCCCTCCTTTTTTAAATAGTGGGGTTACATTTGCCACCCTCCAATCTGCAGGAACTGTTCCATAATCTATAGAATTTTGGAAGATGACAACCAATGCATCCACTATTTCCATGGCTCCCTCTTTTGCTACTCTGGGATGCTGATTATCAGGCCCTGGGGATTTATCAGCTTTCAATCCCATTAATTTCTCCAGCACTATTTTTTTTATTAATACTAATTTCCTTTAATTCCTCCTTCTCACTAGACCCTTGGTTCCCTAGCATTTCTGGGAAGTTATTTGTGTCCTCATCCATGAAGACAGAACCAAAGTATTTGTTTAATTGCTCGGCCATTTCCTTGTTCCCCATTATAAATTCTCCCATTTCTGACTGTAAGGGACCTACATTTGTCTTCACTATTCTCTTTCTTTTTACATACTTGTAGAAGCTTTTATAATCCGCTTTTATATGCCTTGCAAGTTTACTCTCATACTCTATTTTTCCCCTCTTAATCAATCTCTTGGGTAAGTGAAGGGAACATAATTCACACCCAAAAATTCTGGGGTGACAAGTACACCTCATCACCTTGGTGGTTGTGCCTAGGTGATCCCATAGTTAATTTCATGTTTGTATTTTTATGTTTTTATTTGTGAAAGAGAGGAAAGTTCATACTCATTCCTTGACTAATTCTTAAATCAAATTGGATTTTGGGCTTTGGGATCTCTTATGAACTTAACTTAATTCCACTGTGGCAATTTTCAAAAAAATGGCCAGTCAGCATAATGGGAAGTAATTCGTCATCTGTTAGTCATTATCATATAATTAAAATACTTCTTCAAAATACATCCAAAATATATTTTCAATGTGTGGTATTCACAGATAGTGGCTAACAATGAAAAATAATAAGCATATTATACATTAGATACTAATTAAGAAATATACTTCAGTATTTCGTAAAGTGGATTGTGGTCTTGTATGCTCATTTACCTTAACATACATACCTTGGGGATATTCGGGAAATAATAAGAGAAAAATGTACCACTTTTGTTAACAAGATGCTCATCTTTTGGTTATTAATTCATCTGCAATCTGATTCAGACTAATATACTTTTATCCTATAATGTTAAAATATGATGTCAGTTTCTAACAACATAAAGATAGAATTAATGGGATCTTTAGTTCAGTGCGGGAGGGGGTACTAATTATATTAGTTTTACATGATGAACTCATAATGTTACACAGTGTAAATCGTTAAAATGTTAATTGCAATAACAAAATTAGGAGAAATTGCATTAGGTTAACGTCTAATAGATCAATTTATCAATATATACTGGGCATAATAACAATCTTGTCCTACAAGATTAAATATTAATATGGCGTGGCATATTTGAATACTTTTATCATAAATAATAGTGGCCAGTAAATTATATCTTGTGTTTTATTAAATATTTTTTATATCATGTTGCATCAACATTAAAATAACGCACTGCTATGAAATGTTTCAACTGTAATCATACATGCAGTACTCAAAGTGAAACCTTTGAAGCATTTAATAGTAAAATAAATATCCTTCAACTCCTCATCTCCAAAAAAAATTGTGTATTCTGATTCAAAAGCGAAATACTGCGGATGCTGGCAATCTGAAATAAAAACAGAAAATGCTGGAAATACTCAGCAGGTCAGGCAGCATCTGTAGAGAGAGAAACTGAGTTAACATTTCAGGTCGATGACCCTTCGTCAGAACTAGGAAAAATTAGAGGTGTAACCGATTTTTAAGCAAGGGTAGGGGCAGGGAAAGGGAGGAGGGGAGGAAAGAACAAAAGGGAAGGTCTGTGATAGGAGGAAGGCAGGAGAGAGTAAAAGACAAAAGGGATGATGGTGCAAGGCAAAAGGAGATGGTAATGGGACAAGCTAAGAAACAAAAGATGGCTCTAGATGAGGTGTAAATGGCACTGGCAGAATGATCGACAGCTGCCATGTGAGAGAAAAAAAAGAGAAAAGAGAAAAAGAAAAAAAATAGGGGCCGAGGTTATAGTCTGAAATAATATTCTGAAATGTATTCTGATTGCACACTTGTTAATGAGTCATCCACGTTTAGGAGATAATCGCAAAGATATATTACCATCAATGAATTATCCTGTATTAATTACTGATCGGTACACTTTTCAAAATGGTTAGAACCATAATAGTTTACAGCACAGGAGGCTATTCGGCCCATCATGTCCATGCTGGGTCTTTGCTACAGAAATCCAAACTAATCCCACTGCCCTGCTGTCTTCCCATATAACCCTGTATCTTCCTCTGCAAATATTTATCCACCTTTCCCTGAAAAATACAATGTGGTCTGCCTCAACCACTCCTTGTGAGAAAGCATCTATGCTCCAACAACATGCAAAAATAAATTTCTCCTACCTTTCTCCTTACTCTCTTAGTGATAATTTGAAATTGACAATCCCTTGTCATTGATTCCCCAACCAGAGAAAATCGTTTTTCCTTATTCACTATCAAAACTGTTCATAATTTTAAAAACTTCTATTAAATCTCATCTTGGCCTTCTCTGATCTAGTGGAAATTGTTCCAGTATCTAAAGTCTCTCCTCTTAAATATTATTTCCCATGTTCAGCATCATTCTGGTGCATCTATGCTGCATTACTTTAATGTCCTTTGTATCATAGGCACCCCAAACGGCCCATAGTACTCTAACTGTGGCTCAACTAATGTTTACTATAAAATCATCATTACTTTTTCTCGCACGTTCAAGGAATGATCTATTTTAACCCCTAGGTCTTTTTGTTCATCCACACTTTTCAGCATCTTTCCATTGAAAGTAAATTTCCACTCCTTGTTTTCCTTCCCAAAATGTATCACCTCACACATCACCACGCTGCTTGTTGTGTGCGATTGGCTGCCACATTTCCTACATTACAATAGTGACTACATTTCAAAGAAAAAGTACTTCATTGGCTCTAAAGCGCTTTGGGACGTCCTGAGGTCGTGAAAGGCGCTATATAAATGCACGTCTTTCTTTGCTTTCTTACAATCCTCCTCGCTGTTTGCCACCTGTCTGCCCATTCCACTAACATGCCTGTGTTATCTTAAAGCTTTGTATATGTCAGCTGTGGCTCAGTGACCTCTGAGTCAGAAGGTTGTGGGTTCAGGTCCCACTCCAGAGACTTAAGCACAAAAATCTAGGCTGACACTCCAGTGGAGTGCTGTGCTGTTGGAGGTGCCGTCTTTCGAATGAGATGTTAAACCGAGGCCCTGTCTGCTCTCTCAGGTGGACATAAAAGATCCCATGGCACTATTTTGAAGAAGAGCAGGGGAGTTCTCCCCTGTGTGCTGGCCAATATTTATCACTAAAACAGATTATCTGGTTAATATCACATTGCTGATTGTGGGAGCTTGCTGTATGCAATCGGCTGCGACATTACAACAGTGACTATACTTCAAAGAAAGGTACTTAATTGGCTGTAAAATGCAATCTGAGGTCATGAAAGGCGCTATGTAAATCAATCTTTCTTTCTTTCGTTCATTCTTTCTTTCCCAGAACAAAGTGGGCCCAGCACTTAAGACTTGTCTCACTTTCTCAAATCCAGGCAACATCAATTTACCCTAACTCTCCTGTCCTTGACTTTCTATCCATCCTGTTACCTTTCCCCATGGCATATGCCTAAATCTTTACATAAGAACATAAGAAATAGGAGCAGGAGTAGGCCATTCGGCCATTCGGCCATTCAATAAAATCATGGCTGATCTTCTACCTCAACTCCACCTTCTCGCACTATCCCCATATCCCTTGATACCATTAATATTCAAAAATCTATCGATCTCTGTCTTGCATATACTCACTAACTGAGTATCCACAGCCCTCTGGGATGGAGAATTCCAAATATTCACAACCCTTTGAGTGAAGAAATTTCTCCTCATCTCAGTCTTAAATGGCCGACCCCTTATTCTGAGACTGTGACCCTTTGTTCTAGACCCAGCCAGGGGGAAACATCTACCCTGTCAAGCCCTGTTAGAATTTTATATGTTTCAATGAGATCACCTCTCATTCTTCAAAATTCTAGGGAATATAGGCCTAGTCTCAATCTCTCCTCATAGGACAATCCCCCCAACCCAGGAATCAGCCTGGTGAACCTTTGTTGCACTCCCTCTAAGGCAAGTATATCCTTCCTTAGGTAAGGAGACCAAGACTGTGCACAGTGTGGTCTCACCAAGGCCCTATATAATTGCAGTAAGACTTCTTTACTATTATACTCCAATCTTTTTTTAATAAAGGCTAATATACCATTTAGCTTCCTAAATGCTTGCTGTACCTGCATGTTAACTTTCAGTGATTTGTATACAAGGACATCCAGGTCCCTCTGAATACCAACATTTCCCAATCTCTCATCAATATTCTTCTTTTCTATTTTTCCTACCAAAGTAGATAACTTCACATTTCTCCACATTATATTCCATCTGCCATGTCCTTGCTGACTCACTTAACCTGTCTATATCCCTTTGCAGCCTCTTTGTGTCCTCCTCACAGCTTACTTTCCCACCTAGCTTTGTATCATCAGCAAACTTGGATACATTGCACTCGGTCCCCTCATCTAAGTCATTGATATAGATTGTAAATAGCTGAGGACCAAGCACTAATCCTTGCAGTACCCCACTGGTTACAGCCTGCCAACCCAAAAATTACCTCGTTTATTCCTACTCTCTGTTTTCTGTCCGTTAACCAATCTTCAATCCATGCTAATATATTACCCCCAAACCCATGAGCCCTAATTTTGTGTAATAATCTCGTGTGTGGCATCTTATAGAATGCCTTCTGAAAATCCAAATGCACTACATCCACTGGTTCCCCCTTATCTACCCTGCTAATTACAACCTCAAAAAACTCTATTAGATTTGTCAAACACGATTTCCCTTTCATAAATCCATGTTGACTCTGCCCAATCATATTATGACTTTCTAAGTGCCCTGTTACCACGCCCCAATAATAGATTCTAGCATTTCCCTACTACTGATGTCAGACTAACTGGTCTATAGTTCCCTGTTTTCTCTCTCCCTCCATTCTTGAATAGCAGGGTTACATTTGCTACCTTCCAATCTGCGGGGACCATTCTAGAATCTAGAGAATTCTGGAAGATCAAAACCAATGCATCCACTATCTCTGTAACCACCTCTTTTATAACCCTAGGATGTAGGCCATCGGGTCCAGGGGATGTGTCAGCTTTTAGTCCCATTAATTTCTCCAGTACTATTTCTTTACTAATACACTTTTAATTTCTTTAAGTTGCTCATTCATATTAAACCCTTGGTTCCCCATTATTTCCGGAATGTTTTTTGTGTCTTCTTCTGTGAAGACAGATACAAAGTATTTGTTTAATGTCTCTGCCATTGCCTTATTCCCCATTATAATATGTCCTGTCTCTGCCTGTAAGTGACCCACATTTACTTTCGCTAATCTCTTCCTTTTTACATAGCTATAGAAGGTTTTACAATCTGTTTTTATGTATCTCGCTAGTTTACTCTCATATTCTATTTCTCTCTCTTGATCAATTTCTTGGTCCTCCTTTGCTGAATTCTAAAATCCTCCCAATCCTCAGGCTTACTACTCTTTCTGGCCACATTACATGCCTATAAACTACTCCCACCAGTGTTTTCTGTGTCTTGTTGTTTCTTACCTCCACCCAAACTGATTCTCCATCTTGTTTTTTCTGAGCTAAGTTCTTTTCTCTCTACTGTCCTTATCCCATCCTTTATTATCAGGGCTATACCCCTCCTTTTCCATTCTGCCTACCTCTTCTGAAAGTGAAGTATCCTGGAATATTTAGTTCCCAACCTTGGTCACTCTGCAACCACATCTCCGCATTATCAACCACATTAATTTCTATCTGTGCTATTAATTCATCTATGTTCTTGCGAATGCTTTGCGCAGTCACCTTAGTCACTGATGCCCTATTACCTTTGTTAAGTCCCTTCCTGATTCACTCTGCTTATTTTTACCCAAATCACTACTCTGCTGTACAACCATGGCATTTCTCTTGGCATTAATTCACCACCCCACTCCCACTCAGACCTCACCATACTCGGGCTCTTGCATTGTTCCACAGAAGCCCAGCGTAAGCTCGAGGAACAGTACCTCATCTTCCGATTAGGCACTTTACAGCCTTCCGGACTCAATATCGAGTTCAACAATTTCAGATCATAACCTCGGCCCCCATTACATTTTTACATATATTTTTTATCCACACCTTTGTTTTGTGCCCTTCCCCCTTTTTCTCTCTCCCACATGGCAGCTGTCTCTCATTCTGCCAGCGCATTTCACACCTAATCTAGAGCCGTCTTTTGTCTCTTTACTAGTCCTATCACCATCTCGTCTCGTTTTGAATACCTCTTAATGTCTCTTCACTTCTCTTTTGTTCTTTCATCCCCATTTCCCAGCCCCCAAACTGGCCTTTTAATCTGTTTCATTTCCTGTGCTTTTTCAGTCCTGACGAAGGGTTTCGACCTGAAACGTTGACTCTATTTCTCTCTCCACAGATGTTGCCTGGCCTGCTGAGTTTTTCCAGCATTTTCTGTTGTTATTTCTTGGCACTTCTCTTACTGCTTTTGAATTTACCCTTTCCTGAATCCTCCTACCCCACCCCCTTCATTAGTTTAAAGCCCTATCTACTGCCCTAGCTATTCGATTCACCAGGGCACTGGTCCCAGCCTAGTTTAAGTGGAGTCCATCCCAACGGAACAGTTCCCTCTTTCCCCAGTACTGGTGCCAGTGCCTCAGGAATTGAAACCCCTTCCTCCCACATTGCTTTTTCAGCCACGCATTTAAACTGCTTGTCCCTATGCAAATTTGCACGTGGCTCAGGTAACAATCCAGAGATAATTACCTTTGAGATTCTGCATTTTAACTTGGACCCTAGCTCCTTAAACTCTCTCAGCAGAACCTCATTCCTAGTTCTACCTATGTCATTGGTTCCTACGTGGACCATGACAACTGGATCCTCCCCCTTCCACTCTAAGTTTTTTTCCAGCTGCGAGGAGATATCTTTAATCCGGGCACTGGGCAGGCAACACAGCCTTCAGAACTCCTGGTCATGGCTGCAGAGAACAGTATCTAAACCCCTGACTATACTGTCCCCTTCCACTACAACATTCCTCTTCACTCCCCCACACTTGAAAGGGCTCCTGTACCACAGTGCCATGGTCAGCTTGCTCATCCACCCTGCAGACTTTGCCCTTATCCACACAGGCAGCAAGAACCTCGTACCGGTTGGATAAGGGCAAAGAGTGAGGCTCTTCCAGTACTGCACCTGGGGTCCCCTTTCCTGTCTGAGTCACAGTCACACCCTCCTGTCCTTGATCACTAACCAGACCTGTACCACTACCTAACCTAAGGGATGTGACTGCCTCCTGGATCAAAGTGTCCAGGTAACTCTCCCCCTCCTTGATGCCCCACAACATCTGCAAATTGGACTCCAGCTCAACAACTTTGAGCCGAAGTTCTTCGAGATGCATACCGTTCCTGCTAATGTGGTTGTCCAGGATCGCGATACTCTCCACAAACTCCCACATGCTGGAGTTGCGGCACACCACCTACACTGCCATCCCTATATAAAATTTCAGTTTTTACACCTAGTACTCACCCAGTACTTACCAGAGACTTCCACTTGCTCTAAATTCCCAACTTTTACACTCTGTTTAAGAGCATTCTGTGGAGACCACTCTGAGCTTCAGCAGATACTGTAACTAGACACCTTATAGAAACATAGAAACATAGAAGATAGGAGCAGGAGTAGGCCATTCGGCCCCTCGAGCCTGCTCCTTCATTCAATGAGATCATGGCTGATCATCCAAATTCAGTACCCTGTTCCTGCCTTCTTTCCATATCCCTTGATCCCTTTAGCCTTAAGAAATATATCCAACTCCTTCTTGAATATATTTAATGAATTGGCCTCTACTGCCTTCTTTGGTAGAGAATTCCACAGGTTCACCACTCTCTGGGTGAAGAAATTCCTCCTCATCTCTGTCCTAAATGGCTTACCCCTTATCCTTAGACTGTGACCCCTGGTTCTGGACTCCCTGACCATCGGGAACATCCTTCCAGCATCTAGTCTGTCTAGTCCTGTTAGAATTTTATAAGTTTCAATGAGATCCTCTCTCATTCTTCTAAACTCCAGTGAGTATAAGCCCAATCGACCCAATCTCTCCTCATATGTCATTCCTGCCATCCCAGGTATCAGCCTGGTGAATCTTCGCTGCACTCCTTCCATGGCAAGAACATCCTTCCTCAGATAAGGCGACCAAAACTGCACACAATACTCAAGATGTGGTCTCACCAAGGCCCTGTACAACTGCAGCAAGACATCCTTGTTCCTGTACTCAAACCCTCTCGCTACGAAGGCCAACATACCATTTGCCTTCTTAACCGCCTGCTGCACCTGCATGCTTACCTTCAGCGACTGGTGCACAAGGACGCCCAGGTCTCGTTGCACTTCCCCTTCTCCCAATCTATTGCCATTCAGATAATAATCTGCCTTCCTGTTTTTGACACCAAAGTGGATAACCTCGCATTTATCCACGTTATATTGCATCTGCCATGCCTCTGCCCAATCACCCAACCTGTCCAAATCATACTGGAGTTTCTCAGCATCCTCCTCACAGCACACACGCGCACCCAGCTTTGTGTCATCTGCAAACTTGGAGATATTACATCTAGTTCCCTCGTCCAGATCATTAATATATATTGTGAATAGCTGGGGTCCAAGGACCGATCCCTGCAGTACCCCACTAGTCACTGCCTGCCACTCGGAAAAAGAGCCGTTTATTCCAACTCTTTGCTTTCTGTCTGCCAACCAGTTCTCTATCCAAGTCAATACCTTGCCCCCAATCCCATGTGCCTTAACTTTACACGCTAATCTCTTATGTGGGACTTTGTCGAAAGCCTTTTGAAAGTCCAAATACACCACACCCACTGGTTCTCCCTTATCTATTTTACCAGTTACATCCTCAAAAAATTCCAGTAGATTAGTCAAGCACGATTTACCTTTTGTAAATCCATATTGACTTTGTCCGATCCTGTCACTGTTTTCCAAGTGCTCTGCTATTACATCTTTTATAATGGACTCTAGCAATTTCCCCACTACCGATGTCAGGCTTACCGGTCTGTAATTCCCCGTTTTCTCTCTACCACCTTTTTTGAACAGTGGGGTAACATTAGCTACTCGCCAATCCATGGGCACTGTTCCAGGGACTATCGAATTTTGGAAGATGACCAGCAATGCATCTACTATTTCTATTATCAAACACCTTCTAAAAATCCATATGCACTACACCTGTTGCATTTCCTTTATCCATACAATCAGTGACTACTTCTAATAACTTTGACATTTGTCATTTGAAATCTTTGAAAGATTTGAAAACTTTGTTTTGTTTAGTTTCTGAAGCCATCCATATTCATGATCATCAAAGGATTTAACTTTATTTCACTTCAACCCTTTGTACTCTAATATTCTTAGTAACTGCATCGCCAAATACAAATATAACAGCACGAGCACACTACAGTGTTGTGTATCACTTCAATTTAACTCTGTTTTAATATTTGAACCATCATTATTAGCCACACTTTAGGAAAGTGATTGTCTTAAAATGGCGATACAAAGCTCTTGAAAAGTTCATGCAATGACTTAATTTTTTTTTTAAAGACAAGTTGACGAATCCAGCACCAGTACTGAAAATGCAGACACTGGTTAGAACTCAATACACTGAGCCAAACAATTGGAGAAGTGGAACAGCCAACGTGGCAATTTGTTTTAAAGCTGATATCAAGATCTGACGAGCAAATCAATTATTGCAGCGTTATAAATGCTTCTTTTTGCGTCACCATCGGATGAGATGGTCTTGGGAGGTCACTCTTAACTGTGCTTATGGCTCGTTATATTTCATTCGATGGATGAATAACCAGGTTAAAAAAAAGAGTAAAACTAATCAACAATTTCAGATTTTTTTTGCGTTGTCCCTAGAGGGTTCTGAATCACTGGCCAGAGAATTACTGGCCGAAGTGTATATAACCCACAGCATGCTGTTAAAAGCTAAAGATAACTCGGGTCTGTTTGCTCTCGGCCTCCTGATCTACTGAGTTAGAGAATGCTGTCAGTAAGCCAGTGGCACGCTGCTCTCCTGCTCTCGGGGTCTTTCACGATGCTGCTGCTATCCTTGAATCCGGTGGAGGCTTGGTACAAACAAGCTGCCAAAACCCGGTATTACACAGTAGGGCGCGCCTCCGGGATCCTTCTCGGCGTCCACCGATCGCCCTACACACGGCGCTCTCTAGCTGCAGAACTTCCAAGGGTCACTCTGCCAGAGCTTGCTGTGCCATCTCTCACTGGGCACCGATCCGAGAAAGGCGGGTCTTACGCCCAAGATCCACCCACCGTTGGGTCCACAGATCTAGTAAGGACCAGCCAATCACTGGCTGGGGATCTGTCTGGAACTACTCTCCCCAAAGGGAGGGATCTGTCTGGGATCAAGTTTGTTGAAAGCCGAAAATTGGGAATGAAGGACGACTCGCCGCAGCAAGGATTGGGAAGTATGGTAAGGGATAGTGATGTATCTGTCAGTGCCTAGGTTACTTCCTTTGATATGTATTTGATCGGAGGATTCACACCAGGGTTTTCCTGTAGATTGCGAAACTGTAACTAGTCGTTGGAACAAGGCATGCATTGAAAGTTTCATAGACTCATACAGCACAGAAGGAGGCCATTCGGCCCATCGTGCCTGAGCATGTGACGGCTCTTTGAAAGATCTATCCAATTAGTCCCATTCCCTTGATCTTCCCCCACAGCCCTACAATTTTTTTCCTTTTCAAGTATTTATTCAATTCCCTTTTGAAAGTCACTGTTGAATTTGCTTCCATTACCCTTACAGGCAGCACATTACAGATCATAACAACTCTGCTTTGAAAAAAAGATCTCATCTCCCCCAGTTTGTCTAAAGACTTTAATGAAGAAATTGTTGATGAAATTAAAAACTCAAAATATAATTGCAATATGTGTATCTGTAATATTTGCAGGCAACTGAATTGACTGTCGTTCAAAATGACTATCTTAAAGGTTGGTTATATAGGTGTCGAGATAGTGTCTGGTAAAAGTATGAACATGCATGAGTTTATTTTGTTGTGGAAATGCAGCTTGATTGAGTGTTGCCTCTTTACTCTTCTCTCCAGTCTCTTCGGGTGAGGGACGTTTTGCCTGATCTTCAGTCCTGCAGAGCCTTGCCATCGAACACCATCATCTTCATTTGCGAGGCTCGAGTTTACGTATCTCTGGAAAGGAGGGTCTGGACGAATGGCAACGCTTAACTGACTGGACCTTAACAAATGTCTGTTTTATAAGGATACCTTTTACATGAGATTTCTGGTGACTGTGCAAGTTTCTGTTATATAGCCACGTCTGCAATGAACAGAAGATAGGAACATAGGAAGACGAGTAGGCCATTCAGCCCCTCGGGCCTGTTAGATCATGGCTGATCTGTATCTTAACTCCATCCACCCACCTTGATTCCGTAACCATGAATGCCCTTGCCTAACAAAAATCTATCAATAATCAATCAAAGATGGACCATTAGCTGAGTTAAGATAACACTATAAACTGTTTTCCAATTCTGTACACTGATAGGCATGTGTATATTTATTAAACTGTAAAAGCTTGCAATATATGAATGTTAGTCTTAGTACATTCAATTGAAAGTAAGATTTTAAATTCCTGAAAATTTATTTTAAAATGTCACTGCATATAATGCAAGGGATGGCGTCTTTTACATATATTATCAACTTCAATTTATGTTAAACTGACCTAGTATGTCATTCTCGTGGTATTGCAAATTAATTATTTAAAGATAATTGGCAAAAATACAGTTACACGTAAAACAATTAGATTTTAAATTTGGAGCAAGGTTGATGAGTGAGCCTAAGCACAGACTATGACAGGTGTGAATAAAAAGAGAAAAATTGCAAATTCTAGAACTCTAAAATAAAAACAGAAATGCTGCAAATATGCAGCAACTGTAAGGGGAAAAGATAGACCAGTGTTTAAGGTGTAGGTCCTTCTTCAGAACTGGTACACCAGAACAGTTTTGACTAAGGGTCTATATGTTCATTGAGCATTGACCTGCCTTTTCTCTTTTCAGATGCTATCTGCTGTGTAACACCAGCATTTTCTCTGGCATGTGTGTGTGTTTGTTTAGGTGAGGAATTCCCCCCAACAATGGACCCACCTGCCAAAAAAAAACTGAGAATAAAGGTGACATGATGCTTCAATGTCACATGAACTTCAATATGGCTTTCCTGCCTTTAACTCCCTTATGTATAAATAAATAATTTATGTGTTACTAATTGAATTAGTTTATCTTCTTACTGGGAAGCAGTTGATGCTGGATCTGGTCTGAGGTAGTCTTACTGGGAGCATCAGGTGGATGAATGCTTGCGAGCATCACAGGGGTTTATGGATTAAAGGTTCAGTGTGCAGTTTTGACAAGAAGAATAAAAAGATCACGTAACAGTACAGATGTTTGTTCAGGATATGTTTGGGAAATCTCATGCGAATATATTGTGATTTAAATAAAATCATTACAATTTCAGGTCTTCCGCAGTGCTCAGTGAATTTACATCTTTCAGATGAGACGTTAAACCAAGGATCCATCTGCTCTCTCAGGTGGACATAAAATATCCCATGACACTATTTTGAAGAAGAGCAGGGCAGTTCTCTCTGGTGTCCTGGCCAATATTTATCTCTCAACCAACATTAATAAAACAGATTATCTGGTACTTTATCTCATTGCTGTCTGTGGGAGCTTGCTGTGTGCAAATTGGCTGCTGTGTTTCCCTACATTACAACAATGACCACACTTTGAAAGTACTTCATTGGCTATAAAGCATTTTGGGATGTCCTGAGGTAGTGAAAGGTGCTATATAAATGCAAATCTTTCTTATACTGGGTGCTAGAAATTAGAAAACTTAAAAGTTGTTTTTTATTCCCCTTTTAACCTAAAAACTGAGCTATTTGTTAATACTGTGTGGTATTTTAGCTAACATTTTGTGATTGATTCCCATTACAAAAAACATTGTTTATGCATAGTTTATTCCGATTTTTAAAAAATCCTCAAAAGGGGATAGTGGACCACCGTCCTTTATTAAAAGCAGTTAACAATTTCCTAGGATATTTTATGCTATCCTTATTGATTATGAATCAGGTGTTGGAATATTAATTGGACATTTCTGCTGGCTCTGCAGATTTGCTTTATAATCCATACATGGTAGATGTTAAATAGCCATTTTAAAATATGGTCTAATTTATGCAATGTATTTTCCAACTTGACCATTAAAACAAAATGAATACTGTACGACAGTTCTTCTGGTTACAATAATAAAGTTTGAATTGCACACCTGTCTATTCATTTAATAACTATATCTTCTGTTGGAATTTATGCAAACCCATGTTTTGAAATAGCAGGCCGTGCATCCGTACCATTTTTAATCTTGTGGAAGTTAAACCTCTCTGTAAAAATGTAAATAAAATAAAAGTAGAGACATCAGCACTTACAACAACCTCCCTGTTAGAGTTTATTTTTATTTTTTTGCATTAGATCTTTACCAGTTAATATATAGTCAAGTTGCATATTTTTGCATCTACCACAGTCAGATTTACAGTAATAGTTATGCTTTGCCTATACACAGTAGCAATATACAGTACCAAAAATATGTACAAGTCCACACCCATTTTAGCTGAGGTCAGAAATAATGAGTATTATAGAACAGCCATAATATCCTTCCCCCGCCCTCTAAGAATTTGGTGTGCTCAATAAACAAACACTGTAACTTAACAAAAATACATCAAATGAAACTTAACAAATTAAATTAAAATTTGGTTGTCGGGGTTGATGATGCACTCCAGTCCCCGCGGCGTCCACCGGTCGCGGAAGGCCTCGAGCGTGCTGGCGGACACCGTGTGCTCCATCTCTAGGGCCACCCGGGCGCAAACGTGGCCGCGGAAGAGAGGCAGGCAGTCAGGCCGAGCGACCCCCTTGACTGCCCGCTGCCTGGACCAGTTGATGGCCACTTTGGCCAGGCCCAGGAGCAGTCCTACGAGGAGGTCCCCCGACCTGCCCGCTCTCCTCCGCACCGGGTGACCAAAGATCAGGAGCGTGGGCATGTTCCTGGTGTATTGGCTGTGCGCCCATGTCACAATGGCCAGCTTCTGGACTCTTTTTTTTTCAACCAAAACAAGTTAACAAATAAACTAAAAAATCCAATAACCCTTTTAAATAAACCTTCATCAATCAAATTAAAATTTGGTTGTCTAAATTAATTATGCACTCCAGTCCCCGCGGCGCCCACCGGTCACGAAAAAGCTCGAGCGCGCCGGCGGACACCGCGTGCTCCATCTCTAGGGCCACCCGGGCGCGAACATGGCCACGGAAGAGGGGGAGGCAATCCGGTCGGACGACCCCCTCGACCGCCCGCTGCCTGGACCAATTAATGGCTTTCTTGGCCAGGCCCAGGAGCAGGCCCACAAGGAGGTCCTCCAACCTGCCCGCTCCCCTCCGCACCGGGTGACCAAAGATCAGGAGCGTGGGCATGTTCCTGGTGTATTGGCTGTGCGCCCATGTCACAATGGCCAGCTTCTGGACTCCTGCTGATCGGAAGGTAATCGGAGGGGCGGGGCGGGGTTAAGAGCGTGGGAGCAGGCTGAGGACAGGAAGTGCCTTCCTTTAGTATTTTTAACTCTTGGCCCCCTCCCCCCTTCAACAAGGATGTTGGCAAGTAATCGGGACCTTCTGGCACCCGTCATAAGACCCCAATCTTGGCAACTGGCCACACAGTTTCAAGCCTAAGAGCCCCCTGCAGCTGCGCTTACATTCCGTCGCTTCTCCCAATACAAGAGGGTGGCCTATGTTAAGGGACTTGAATGGGGATTACTGTGCCTCCTGGGCCTGGACTGGAGCAGCACACTTTAATTGCTCCAGTGGTGAGGGTGAATGAAACAGGAAAATCTGTTCTAACATATTCTCCTCTTTTATGCACATTCAGCGGGGATGACGATGTCATTGACTTTAAGAGTTTGCAAGGTGCCTTCTTTTAAAGGGGCACCAACATTTAAGTGTAAATTAAACCAAATTTAAAGGAAGCTTGCCAAATTAAATAAAAATGTTGGTTCTGGGTGTCAACCAAGCACTCCAGTTCCTGCTGTGCCCACCGGTCGTGGAAGGCCTCAAGCATACCGGCGGGCACCACATGCCCCTTCTCCAGGAACGCCCAGGCACGGGCAAGACCGTGGAAGAGAGGCGGGCAACCAGAGCGGCCCCCCCACCCACCCACAGGCCACATCCAACCTCTAACTGCTGCCAAACCAAGGCTTTGTACGGGTTCAGCATTACTTCTTAGCTTTTGTATTCTATGCCCCTATTTTTTTAAACTAGGAGCACATATGCATTTCTTAGAACTTTAACAGCTTGCCATCCCATTTTTAAAAGGTGTGCATACCTGAACCCCATCTTCTCCTTTTAAAGTTAATCCTAAAGCTCTCCTTACTATGGGATTTTTAATCTAACTACATAGGCCTATATGCAAGGCTGTTTTTTTTTCGAGTTGTTTTAAAAGTTGGTGGTCAATCTTGCTAGTTTGCTCGGTTGGAGTGTATGGAATGGGGTTCTGCTGTCCCGATTTAACAGCAATGGGGATACAAATTTACCAGAATACTTGGGGGTTTTTTTCCAACTGAAACTGGGAAATATTTCTGTGTTCATGACTTTGGACGGGCGGCTGTGTGAATTTATTTGATGCCTTGGTACAAACCCTGCCGTTCCCGCCGGCTTTCGATAGGTGGCAGTCAGTCAAAGCACGGGATAGAGTTACAAAACTTGAACTTAAAAAAAAAGCAGAGACCAATTGTCATTGTTTATATCGCGTGCCATCACTGCACTCCCTGCCTGTGAGTTGGTCTCATTTAGAAATTTAAAAAGATTGACTTGCTCATTATCTTGCAGATTTTTGTTTGTTTGATGTTGTAGGGTTTCTTTATTTTTTTTAAAAAAGGAAAATACAGACAGAAACAAAAGCTGTTTTATGTGGTTGGAGCTGTTTTATTTTTTTTGTTTCGGTGCAGGCGGGTTGCGAGCTGGAAGTTCCCGAGGAGATTTAAGGGAGGTGCGACGTTGCTTCCCTTTGGCGGTGGCGGTGGAAATTTAACTCCAGCTGGGAGCTGTCACTGCACTCGAGTGGATCCCGGGGCTGCGGATCGGATCGGCGCAGGGGGGCGGCGGACGAGCGGGCGCAGGACTGGCGCGCAGCGGCAACACCGCCAACAACAAAAAGTTTAATTCAACCAGAGAGAGCGAGGGAGCGGGAACCTCAATTGACCCTGGAAATTGGAAGAGAAAAGGAAAGAGGGGTTAAAATACAAAGAGAAGCGAAAGCATGGCCAAGGACCACCTAAAACCCCGCTTGTGCCAAATGATAAAAGGGGAGAGCGGTTACGGCTTCCACTTGCACGGGGAGAAGGGCAAAACCGGCCAGTACATCCGTAAAGTGGAGCCCGGCTCGCCGGCGGAGGCATCGGGTCTGTGCGCTGGAGACCGAGTGGTGGAAGTTAACGGCGACAATGTGGAGAAGGAGACTCACCACCAGGTAATTCACCTCCCCGTTAAAAAAAAAACCTTCTTGCATTTAAACTGCAAAGTTTGTTTTATTTAATCAGAAAAATGCAGCTGCCTCGGTCTTGAAACGAGTAATCGATCCATCTTGGTGTGTGTGTGTGAAATCTAATGTTGTATCAGGACACCAGAAACTAAAGTCTCAGCTGATGTTTCTGCTCCACAATGCTTATGCTTTTGAAGCAGGCTTGCGGTCGGAAAGTGTAGCCACAATTTGTCAATTTAAGGTGCTGTACGTGAAACTAGTTTCTAATTGGAATGAAGATGTAGAGGAATTAAAGGGATTGGATGGAAATTGTTATTTCCATCAAATTGTTGGCCAGCCTACTTTTACTGATTACATTGAGGATGCGCTTAATGCTGTGTGTTTTGCAAATGTGGGAGGAGGGGGGGAAATGCTTTTTGAACGCGTGTCTCCCATAGTTCCCTGTGTGTTTACATCAGTAAATTAATGGTATTTGAATATTTAAACTAACGCAAAATAACGATGGCCGTGCTGGGTCAATAAACATATTTTGTTGAGAAATAGTTTCATATCTAGGCGACAGATATCCAGGTGTGATTTACAAAGCAGTAATGTGCTCAAGGCTTCGGATGGTTTCCTGCTGTCCCATCCAAAGCTTGAGTGGTTTATCAATTCAATCGGAACTCTGAAATGGGGCGCAACCTCGAATCCTTTTATATTTGACACCCAATCCAATGAAAATGGTTGGAGAAAGAGATTTTTAAAATATAGGCTGTAGCAAAAATGAACTCTGTTATACCACGTGACTCTCAAACGATGCAAATTATTTTACATACTGGGATAGGTATCAATAAGCATTACAGGACAGTAAAACCCAAGAGCAAACTGGAGAGTTTTATTAAGCCCAGTTTATTTTATAGGACACAGTCCAGTTGCATTAACTTCAGCCCAGCCATAAGGGATTTTAACTTGCCTAGATTCATTGTAGATTCGGTTGAGTGGTTGGAGGGTGGAGGTTAAATTAGGAGTGCTTTGTATTTAATTTATTTATTTTTAAAGTGTTGTCACGTAATACTATAATAGCCTGTCCCTTGTGAAGGGAGTCTTTGGGAGGTTTGGTGAATAGGGGGCCTGTGTGTGAGGGATGCTTGGTCACGTGATTCTCATTTACAAGGAGCTTCTCGACATCAGACAATTCCATGTTCTTTAAAAGTTTAACCAATAGAAAAGTAGTATACCATGAATGCGAGGAAGTAATCTGCATTCGGCTTCGTTTAAAGAGACCCCCGCCAGGGCAAGTTGGTTTAATTACAAAGAATTGAGGAAAAGAATGCTCATTTGTCTTTCAATTTTTGAATATGTTTGTACAAAACCGTGAATGTTGGTGATATTGGGAAGTACTGGTTGGTAGGAGTTACTGAGTCCTCTGCATGAGAGCAAACATCGATTTATAGATTACAGCCATTAACCTAGTTTTGGTTCAGCTTCAACTGCTTGTGCTTATTCAACTTCCTTACAGTTTTCAGAGTTGGTATGTTTTCTGTGCTATTTCTGTGATAATGGCAGAATCTTCATGGAAAAATGCAGAGAACAAAAGCATGTCCGTGATGATTGTAATTCTTTGAGTCTGCATGTTTATTGTGGCGCCCTTGTTGTAATCATCATGCATTTGTTGAAAGGTTGTGACCCTCCTCTTCACTAGGTTGTGCAGCGGATCAAGGCACTGGAGAATGAGACAAGTCTGCTGGTGGTGGATAAGGAGACGGATGAATACCTGCGGAATCAGCGCCTCACTGGTACAGAGGACTATGGCCAGAGCCTCCCACCAGATAAAACCCAGGACAATGGGGAGGTGTGGAAACAACAAGTAGTTCTGAGCAGCGGGGAGCCTACAAGATTATCCAACAGCTCCATTGATGGCAACAAAAAGGTAGGAAACTCAATGAAAGAGCAAGGTGAGATATTTGGAGGGTAAAATTGGCTACCTGAGTAAAATTTGTGAAAAATGAACTTTCATTTCTTCAAAGCTTTTCGATTCTTCTCAATTGTAATGCTGAATCTCCAGTTGCCTTTGGCAAACATTTGAAGGAACATTTTCAGTATTGAGTGCACCTATTGCAACTAGCTTATCCAGATTATTTATCTTGTTATCTAAAAGCTGAGGATTAACAAGATAAAAAGCGGTACTGTACTGTATTGATGCAATGACAACTTTCAGATGAGCAATGTGAGAACTTCGTAATGTGCAGTGTGAGTATAACGGCACAATAACTGCGTACTGTACAGCATATGGATGGGGGAGGGAGCCCCAGAATTAACGGCATTTTCAAATACAGAGTAAGAAGAGGTGGGGAGAAACTTTGTGAATCTGTGGTACTCCAGGGAGGGCATGAGGTGATTGGATCTGGCAATGTATATGGGGAAAGAAGAGAAAGAAAACACATACTTTGTAATTAAACCTTATTGTTGTAAGTAAAAGCATTCATTGTGATCAGTCCAACAACATATTTCCTTAGTGATGGAACTTAAGCTTTCCTTTCTGGTTGGTGTCTCTGATTGACTGACTGACCTCCGTTAAGACTGTTCTTAAGCTGTAGCTGTTCAGTATCACAGTATAAGAAATTGACATCTTTTGTAAAATTGGCAGATGCTGGAGAATGTTTTGTCGGAAAAGCCTAGAGAAACTCCAGAAAACTTTGTGTGTGTTACATGGAGAGGTAGCATTATGTCTGCCAACCATTGCCCTTGTACATGTATACTGTATGTACATCTGTTTTACAAGTATGCTGTATGCAATATGATGCTCTGCAGGCTTGAGTCCACAGTTTTCACTACAGGATGAATTTCATATGTTGAAGTGGGGGATGAGGAGAGAAAGATTTGTGCAGTTTTTAGGCTGACTAGAAGAGAAGGGAAAACTGGTGATTTACACCAGGTTATTTAACCAGTTTTTCAGAGGTCTGGGAACTGTTCCCCTCACTGGCCTCTTGGTGAGGGAATCATCATGTATAATATATGAGAAGCTTAAAAGAGGGCAAGAGGGAGGAAGAAAAAAGTCAATCGAATACAAATCCTTCAAATGAGTAGTCTTGTCATTTGAGCGGAAACACGTCATACCTCGCATTTCCATTGTGAATGTTGGTTCTGCACGTACTTTATTGAATTTCATTTTTTTATTACATATCTAGCATAGCGTACATTAAAGCAAGTTTCTCTCTCGTACAAATACAAGCATAGGATTTAAAAATTCTCATCTTTGTTTTCAAATCCCTCCATGGCCTCATCCCTCCCTATCTCTGTAATCTCCTCCAACCCTGCAACCCTCGGAGATATCTGCACTTCTCCAATTCTGGCCTCTTGCGCATCCCTGATTTTAATTGCTCCACCATAGGCAGCCGTGCTTTCAGCTGCCTAGGCTATAAGCTCTGGAATTCCCTCGCTACACCTCCACAGTTCTCTTTTTTTTTAAGATGCCCCTTAAAACCTACCTCTTTGTCCTAATATCTCCTTATGTGGCTGGGTGCCAAATTTTGTTTGCCAATTGCTCCCGTGAAGTGCCTTGGGACGTTTTGCTATGTTAAAGGCGCTATATAAATGTAAGTTGTTGTTGAAGGATACAAAGTGTACATCATTAAAGATTATTTCTTGTAATCAATCTTTTCATAAACATGTGCTAAACGCAAGTGTTGCTAATCTTGCTGGTTGTGCCTGTTGCAGATCACTTCATGACGCTGTATGTCTGGGACAGTGCCACACAATGCTGCATTACAGAACAGTTTTTGTGCATGTTGAGCTTTAGTTGGAATGGGGCCAGAAGATATTCTGCTTTCCAAGTTTCCAGGAGTGTATTTTGATTCTCTTGTGTCCATATTGTGTTCCACTAGCTGGTTGCTGTTAAAGAATGTCGTCCAATGATCTCCAAGTTTCTGAAAAAGATTAAAGAAAGTAAGAAAGACTTGCATTTACATAGCACCTTTTACGACCACCAGACGTCTCCAAGCGCTTTACAGCCAATGAAGTACATTTGGAGTGTAGTCACTGTTGTAAAACATGAAAGCGCAGTTTTGATTATCTTCTGTAATGCCAAGGCTCCCCAAAGCATCTTTATTTACATAGTGGGTCTTTCTGTAAGCATTTGTAGACTTGTGTAATTTGCAAAATGTAATGCAATCTGTTTGTCTTGATCCTGTATTCGTTTTGCACTCATGTATATTACCCTCCCCCGCTGTGTATAGTTTCACTTCCTCTTTCCCGACTAACCTGGGAGGTTCCAGGTCTTGGCTCTTGGCTCCGCCCCTGACTTCTCTTACATAAAGATCCCAGGATCTGTATGACTCATTCCTGTGAACCAGTCGGCGTGTTGAGATGTTAGCTCTGACCTTAGTGATTAAAAGCCAACTTGTTTAAGTCTATAACTTCTAGTTTTGTGGTTATTGAAGGCCCATCAATTTTAATCACTAAAGAATACTAGGATGGATCGACTCCTAAAACCAGAGCGTCTGGACTTGGATCCACATTCTGCTGAAGCATCAAATCAATTTGGACACTGGCTCAAATGCTTCGAACTCTTCGCGGGGGCCTCACCTGCTAGCGAGGTAGATAAACTGAGTCTACTGACTACTCGCGTAAGTCATCGGATTTATTCGTTCATCCGGGACGCCACCTCTTACACGGAGGCCATCACTATCCTGAAGGCCCAATACCAGAGGCCGGTAAACTAAGTGTACGCCAGACATCTGCTGGCTACACGCAGGCAGCGACCAGAGGAATCAATGGACGATTTCTTACAGGGCCTAAAGGACCTGGTCCGGGACTGTAACTGCAAGGCCGTGACGGCCAACGCGTACTCTGACGAATTGGTCCGCGATTCCTTCATCACGGGCCTCAAATCGAATTATATCCGTCAGAGACTGCTGGAGAAGGAGGTCCTGGACTTAAAAAAGGCAGTGGCCTATCAACCTTAAAAAAAAAAACTTCTAGTTTTGTGGTTATTGAAGGCCCATCACAAAGGCTTTTGACTCACTTTTTTATTATTTTGCTGCTGCCTGCATCACTTGTTCGATGGCTTAGTTGTATTAATTTCCATAATCTTTCTACTTGTATCCCTTTTGCTGTGTTCCATAATTTTTCATTATCCTGCCTTAGTGTTGTACTTTCTAGGATTTTCTCCCTTTTTTGAGCATTTTGTTTACTTTATGGCTGTTGGCTAAATCGTGATATATTTGCACATAACGTGGAGCTGTCCATAAACAGCGGTCAGTTCTGAATTTTGAATGCAATGTGACATTACCAGGTGTGTCACAAGTGGCTCAGTTGGTAGCACTCTTGCCTCGAGTCTGAAAGTTGTGGGTTCAAGCCTCACTCCGGAGACATGAGCACAAACTCTCGGGTTGACACTCCAGTGCAGTACTGAGGGAGTGCTGCACTGTCAGAGGTGCTGCCTTTTGGATGAGACGTTAAACCGAGGCCCCGACTGGCCTCTTAAGTGGATGTAAAAGTTCCCACGGTGTTATTTTGAAGAAGAGCACAGGGGAGTTCTCCCTGGTGACCAGGCCAATATTTTTCCCTCAACTAACACCTAAAAATGAAATTATCTGGTCATTATCATGGTGCTGTTTGTGGGAACTTGCTGTGTGCAAGTTTGCTGCCACATTTTCTACATAACAAGTACTTTTTGAAGTGTAGTCACTGTTGTAAAGAGCTTTGGGACATCCTGAGGTTGTGAAAGGCGCTATAGAAATGCAGGTCTTATCAACACTTGAGCTACATTGGCTCCAGGTGGTACATCTCATTTCTGCAGTAGCTCCAAGGTGATTGATGTAATATTTGTGCAGACAACTGGGGCCATCTGTTATTTTCTAGTTGTCAACATAGCTGGTGAAAGTATGCCTAAATATCAGGCAGAATAGGAGCCGGTTTCATAGGGTAGGCAGGACAGTGATGACTTACGGTGCCAGGAATAGTGGAAAGATGGTAACAGACATTAATACTGTATACCATGGGACATGATAGTCATTACGGCACAGAAGGAGGCCATTTGGCCCATTGAGTCGATGCCGGCTCTCTGTCGAGCAATCCAGTCAGTCCCATTCCCCCGCTCTCTCCCTGTAGCCCTGCAGGTTTATTTCCCTCAAGTGCCTATCCAATTTCCTTTTGAAATCATTGATCATCTCCGCTCCACCACCCTCATTGGCAGCGAGTTCCAGGTGGAGACAGTAACCGTGCAAAGAAAATAGCGAGTTAAACGCCAGCAAAAATAAAACCAAGGTGATGTGAGAAAGCACAAAACCATACAGAGCTAGGGGCCAGAATTTCTTCTGGGGGGCGGTGGGGGGGGAGAAAACGGCAGAGAAACCATGACAAAAAGGAAAAAAAAAAATAGTTTGTGTAATTTTTGTGTTCCTGTTTTTGCCAACTTTCTTCTTCCTTTTTCTTGAAGGTGTTGTCCCATTGCTGGGGTAGATTATCCATGGGTTCCAATTGACCACATGGCTAGTATTCATGTGTGAGCCGTGATGGTGAGTGTTGGCTTACTATTCCGCAGTGGGGGCTATCACACCAAGCTCAGTCTGTCCTCGTGAGTGTGAGTGTTTTTTCTCTCTCAACATTGTGTAGTGAGGCCAGTTGTAATTTCCCTACCACTACCCCAACTGAGATCAGGTTGCTCGGTATGTACGGTGACTCAATCTGGCACCTTCTCTGTCTCTATGGCTCACCTACTTGCAGAATAAAGTTGTTGAGCCATCCTAAGAGCCATAAATTTTACCTTTGTCTGCCCACATGGAACACATTGTTCTAGCTCTGCTAAGCCTTCAAAAGCACCAAGGTTGCGGAGTCCCCCACAGTCAACATCTTGAGATGGCCATCAAAGACTGGACCAGCCATATCAACAATATGACTACAAGAGCATAGCCGAGGCTGGGCATCTCCTGACCCCTTAAAGCTTCTCCACTATCTACAAGGCTCAAGTCAGGAGTGTAATGGAATACTCATCATTTGCCTGGAACCTCAACACCATCCAGGATGAAGTGGACCACTTGATCCCTGACACTGACCTCGGTCTCCATCCCCTCCACAGGTGGCACTCTGAAGCTGCAGTATTTATCATCTACATTGCAACAACTTGCCAAGCTAACTTTTACAGCGCCTCCCAGACTTCTTCTATCAGGAAGGAAATGAGCAGCATCACCTCCAAGTTACATATGATTTCTTCATCACTGGGTTCAACTCCTGGAATTCCCTACTTGACAACATTGTAGGAGGTCCATCACCATAAGGACTGCGGCAGTTTGAGAAGAAAGGCCGCCGCCTCAGGACAAGTGCAAATGGGCAACAAATGCACAGCCTTGCCAGCATTGCCCATATCCTGTGAATAAATATAAAAAAGAAATATGCATCTATTTTTATTTTTGGAGTTAAGCTTGTGGTATTGTACTTTTTTTCTGCTAGTTTTCTGATGCGATCTTTGCTGAACAACGCAAGTGATGAGAAATGAGTTATTATGTAAAGGAAGAGCCATTCTTTGTAACAGAGATAAGGTTGTTCAGTGTGACCTCTGATGAAATCGATCATTATGCACTAGTTCTGTTTGTTTATGCATCAAAACATACTCATTGGTACAGTTTTTCTGAAAATTGATGATTTGCCAAATGTCCAGAATGTGGTTGCAGAATCTAATAGTACATTCAACATTTGCTCTTGTGTTGTCCAACATTGTCTCTCCTGCCTTCCAGCCTATCACAGACCTTCCCTTTGTTCTTTCCTCCCCTCCTCCCTGCCCCAGCTTAAAAATCTCTCTTCTCTGACCTTTTCTAGTTCTGACGAAGGGTCCCCGACTTGAAACGGTGACTGTTTCTCTTTCCTCAATGCTGTGTGACCTGCTGAGTGTTTCCAGCATTTTCTGTTGTTATTGTTGTATGAATGTTGGGTCTGATTGCTCATAGCCTTTTTGAAGCAAAATGCCTATTTCTGCGTAGTAAAACATTGCTAACGGTGAAGGAGGTTGATAACCTTTCATGATTTGCATGAAAGAAAGACACATACTTGCATTTATATAGCGCCTTTCACGACATCCCACAGTGCTTTACAGCCAATGGAAGTACTTTTTGAAGTGTAGTCACTGTTGTAATGTAGGTAAACGTGACATCCAATTTGCACACGGCAAGGTCCCACAAACAGCAATGTGATGACCAGAATTTGTTTTTTGTGATGTTGGTTGAGGACTCCACTACTCGAAATAGTGCCATGGGATCGTTTATGTCCACCTGAGAGCAGATGGGGCTTATCCAAAAGGCGGCACCTCCAACGGTGCAGCACTCCCTCAGTACTGCACTGGAGCATCGACCTAGATTTTTGTGCTCCAGTATCTGAAGTGAGAGTTGAACCCACAACCTTCTGATTTCTGAGGCGAGAATGCTACCCCCCAAAAAAAATTTCCTTTTTTTTTTTTAAAAAGTACAATGGAGAAAATTAGTAGTTTGAGACCTGTTGTATCATTGTATAGTTGTCTATTTAAATTATTTTCAAAATTATTTAAATATCAGACCGCATTTGCTCTTTGTAGCCTATTGAAGGAAGTCATTTGTGGAATTGAATCCACATTGTGTACAGTGTTTAGCTACCAAGTAATGTAAATGTAGGTGACCACATGGTACAGCTGTATTTTACTACTTTTTAAGTTCAAACAGCAACAAGATCTTAATATCATTAACTTGGGAAATGATAAAAGATCAAAATAGGCAAGGATATGTTTGCTGGGAGGTTTCACAATTAGTTATCTCAAGTGACTAGTGAGCTATTCATTTGTGCATCAATTACATTGCTCTGTTCAAGAACTAAATATTTGTAGATAAGAATAGAATTTTGTGGCCAAGCAATCACTTCTAATATCTCCCTTTCTGGCATGTTCGTTTACTCCTTTATTTCCATTTTGTTAAGAGCCTCTGGACCTGTTTTACTTTAAGGGCGCTTTATAAATGCATGTCATTGCTGTCTAAAGTGTTTGACCTTTTTCAAGTCTATTTTATTTCTGCAGTATCGTTTCTCATGAGCCTTTTTTTTTTGCTGCAGTCATACTCCAGTAATACCACAATTATTGTGGACCTAATTTAAAGTTTGCTCTGTGAACTGTGCTGGCCCCTAAAGCACTGAGCCACCCAGGTAGAATGAGGGAGCCTTTATGACTGTTAGTTTAGCAAGGTGAACAGATCATTATGAATTGATTGTTTGCACTGTAAAATGCAGTATTTTAAACTATCGTTTATTGATTCATACAAAGATAGAGCATCTCCTGGTCTATGAGGAATGTCTAGAAAATTGGGTGTTCGGGAACATTTCTTTTAAAGTCATGGACTTGTCTTTTGAGATGGATATTTTTGTGTGAGCTTAAATTTCTTTGGAAAAAATTTCCTGGCTTCAAATAGTTGAATAAGTTAAGCTTGTTTTCTGTCCAGACAGTCTCTTATGCTTTTTTTTTTTTTTAAAAACTGTAATTGCATAATTATGTCTAACTATAAAGAAGGAAGTCCTAGTGAGCAGAGATGGGTTGCAGTTGAAGTATTGTCGTGTTGGGCAGCCTATTATAGGAAGGATACAAAAGCAATGGAAAAGATGCACTGCAGATTCACCAGGATAGGGGTGTCCACCCATGCAAAATCATGAGCTGCATAGGTGCTCGAGAGCCACATTTCCATTAATTTGTATAGATTGCAAATTGCTGATACTAACAACACATTTTGATGTGCTGATTAAGAATTTATCCAACAAATGGGTGACGGTTAAAAGCCGCTCTTCCAAACTTCCAGACAGATGAAACTCAAACAGGATAGTCCAATAAATAGGAAATATAAGCACAAATAGAACAGTGTTGTCTAGAATTCAAGGGTCAGATTACCAAAGCTCGGGGGACTCACTAGGATGAAGGGTAATAGTAACCAAGAGAAACTTGAGAAGCTTTGGTATTTTTGCCCAGACAGAGACAGTTAACCTGATGCATGTCTTCAAGATTATTAATGGTTATGATGATGTAAATAGTGACATTAGTCAGAAGGACAGTAATGAAGGGGCTCAATTTTTGAATGCTGTGTACAGTTCTGGTCTCCGTATTACAAAAAGGATATAGAGGCACTGGAGAAGGTGCAAAAAAGATTTACAAGGATGATACAGAACTGAGAGGTTATACCTATTGGGGAAAGATTGAACAGGCTGGGGCTCTTTTCTCTAGAAAAGAGAAGGCCGAGGAGTGACCTAATGCAGGTCTTTAAAATTATGAAAGGGTTTGATAGGGTTGATGTTTCCACTTGTGGGGAGTCCAGAACTAGGGGTCATAAATATACGACCATTACTAATAAATCCAATTGGGAAATCAGGGGAAACTTCATTACCCAGAGTGGTTAGAATGTGGAACTTGCTACCACATGGAGTAGTTGAGGCGAATAGAATCGATGCATTTAAGGTAAAGCTGGATAAACACAAGAGGAAGAAAGGAATAGAAGGTTATGTTGATGGGGTTAGATGAAGTAGGGTGGAAGGAGGCTTGAGTGGAGCATAAACACCGGCATAGATCAGTTAGGCCCCAAATGGCCTGATTCTGTGCTATGTAATTTAAACTATCAAATAACTTTCTTTACAGAGAGTGGTAAGAATTTGGAATTCTTTGGCACAAACCATTGTTGATGCAGAGTGTTTTTTTTAAAAGCTGTTCAGAATATATGCTTGAAAAAGTGGAATATTATGGATTATGGTGAGCCTACAGGAGAGTGGGATTACTTTAAGGGTCTTTTTATGTGGTGAAAACCGCCACCAGATTTCATGACTGGCCTGTTTCTGTGAAATATTTTGAAGCACAGGGACTGTTGCTGTGTGCAAAATGTCTGCTGCATTTGCCTACACAACCAGATCCTACAGACCGTGACAACATGAATGACCAGTTAATCTGTTTTTGCTGAAGTAGACACTTCGTCCAATACATGGTGACATAATATAATGCTGCAAAACTAACGTACTATAAGTGCCCTGTATAACGTGTCTCCATCGATGCAGCCTTCCTGTGACTACACCATTTTTTAATATCTAAAGACAGTTAGTTCATTTGAGCTAAGTGCCAGCACTCCAGGTGGGGTATCTTGTTGTGCCTTCTTGGTTTCAATGAAATCGACTCTTGTATTAGATTTCCTGCTGTTTCTGCACTGATCTCTGTGAAGTCGCAACAGCCAGCTTGACCATGCCCCTGTTGTCTTCCTTTAGCTGGGGTTGTGCAATACCCATCCACCAGGCTAAATTTGGCCTGCAAAATCCTTTTAGCAGGTCTTTTGAAGCCTCGAGGTGCTCTCTGTCTGAGAGAGCAGCTGGGAAAGAGGATGCAGTTGGGTCAAGGGGTGGGAGGTGAAGGGGTGGGAACGGAGACTGGGATGCAGAGCTTTTGGTAGGAGCCGAACATAATGGTTTCGGTCTTTGTGATTTTTAGAACTTAACATAAACAGAAGCAGGGGTGTAGGCCATTTGGCCCTTCGAGCCTGCTCCAATTTTGAATTGAAGGAAGTTCTTTTTTATCCAGGACTTGATGTCAGCGATGCAATTGGGCAGGATGGTGATCAAGGGTGGTAGATCTAGCTGTAAAGAGCTTGTAATGTAACCTGCAAGTCACTTTAGCAAAACCACGATGCCCCTTGAATCCTAATGTAGATGAAGCCTGAGAAATGTGTCGCAGCCTTGAGCTCCTATGTCGTCCACTGTTCTCTGAATAATTATGAGCAGTCACGGCTCCAGTCTTATCCTAGCTGCAATTCCAGCTATCCCCCCAGCTCCAGCTGCTGTCTTTTCCCTGGCCATGGTACTTCCTAGCTCTATGAACTTCAGTCACACCTCTGTTCCACTCTGCTGCAATGATACAGCCAGGCTCTGCTTATGCTTGGCTCTGCCTTCCCACCATCCATAGGCATAAAGTTATTCTGGCACTCAGCCAACCTCTCGCAGTCCAGATGTGGAGGGCTTTCAGTCTGGTAAGGACTGCCATTTGAATACTCCAGCTCTACAATGATTCCAGTGCTATTTAATGCATGGAAAGCAGCCAATCAAAGTTGACTAATGAGGATTTCAAGATAAAGTAGGTATTCGGGGGTGGGGGGGGAGATCAGCCTTGCAGTAGCTTTCCTTGGGAGGTAATTGGTTTAAGGCAAATTATAAATTGTTTGTGGAAATAATGAGCTAGATGGGCTAAATGGCCTTTTCTCATTATATGTTTTCTCGTGTGCATGCCTAAAGATAAAAAGGCTAATGAAGGGTTATGTAATCTCTTGGACCATTTGCAACTTCTTTACACACAGGACCTGTTGCAGATGTAGCTTGCCTCTATTCTGAACCTCCATTTCACTGATTGACACTTGTATGTTTTTTAAGCTTCAATCCATTTAGGCATTTAAATATTTTGGTTCCTGAAGCCAATTAAGAAAGAAAGACTTGCATTTATATAGCACCTTTCGCAACCTCCGGACGTCCCAAAGTGCTTTACAGCCAATGAAGTACTTTTGAAGTCACTGTTGTAATGTAGGAAACGTGGCAGCCAATTTGCGCACCGTAAGATCCCACAAACAGCCATGTGATCATGATCAGATAATCTGTTTTTAGGTGTTGGTTGAGGGATAAATATTGGCCGAGGACACCAGGCAGAACTCCCCTGCTCTTCTTCGAAATACAGGAAATTTTCTGGTATCCGGGACCGAGCTGGTGCCGTTAGATCAAAACTGCCGTAGAAACCAGCGCTAATGTTAAAACATATGGAGCTCAGAGCTCCGTGTGAAGCAACAAACCCTGTTGCTTAGCAACAGCTTCAAAACAGTCGGTGCAGCTTGCAAACGTCTAGCTGAAGCTGTTGCTTAGCTACAGAGACGCTTGCAGAGCCAGGACTGAGAAAAGAAGCAACGAAAAGAAAAAAAAATTATCTGAACCGACTCCTGAATTTTGCCGGTAGATAGAGCTTTCCAGACATTTAACCTCCGGATAAGCGGAAGTTTCCTGTAGTGCCCTGGGATTTTTTTTGCCCACCTGAGAGAGCAGAAGGGGCCTTGATTTGATGTCTCCTGCGAGGCAAACGACAACGTCTAAGTCACGGCTGACACCTTAGTATTTCAGGTGGGAATTTTCAGATGTTTAGAGAAATCTTTCTCATGGAAGCTGAAGATACTGGCATTGTACAAGTTTGTTAATGGTGAAATGATCACAAAGCATTATATCTCTGACTGACTATTATTGAATCTGAGTACCTTTCATGCCAGCTATGTACTTCGTGAGTGCTGGATTTTAAGTAGTTGGCGAAGTCCACCAATAACTAAAGACATTTGTACAATGTAATGGAAATGGATTGTATTTTTTATAGATGTAGAAACAAGACTGAGAAAGATATACTCCAGCAGTTTCACATTAAGATAATGAAATGGAAACCCGGGTTTGGAGAATGTGACTAAAACTGGAGACTCTGCTGGAAAGCCTTACTGCCATCTGTGCAGGAAATGGGATGTATTTGAACGATTAATACAGAAATTGTTCCAGATTCTCCTGGGAGAGCTTGAAACATGTTAAATGTTTCTGTTGCCAAAAGCACTTCTGGTCTCTTAACACTAAAATAGTTTGAGGTTATATTGTAAATGAATGTCTGTCTAAATTGACCAATAGTGGGGTTTTTTCTCCCCATTTTGTCTTGTTGTAACTAATCACCTATAAGGCTTTGATTTTTTTTATTTTCTATTGTCCAGTTCTATGATTAAATCAGTATTTCATTGTGTGGCTCTGGAATACTCTGTATAACACTTGAGGGGGAGGAAGAATTTTTTTTTTTAATTAAAAAGTTGTACTTCAAAGCTATAGCCTTGATTACACTGTGGAATAGTAGTGCTCGAAGTTTTAAGTATTGTCTGAAATTTCCATCTGCTGTTCCAGATTAAATAGGTTGATACCTCCTGCTGAAATAGTTCCACTCGATCCTCTGATGTTGGAGATTCGAACTTGTGGCTCCTCTCCTCCATCTGCAGTCTTGTGTTCCTTCACGCTTAATTTCAAGCCATGGAAAAGCACACACTTCCACTAAGAAGCCACTACTGTTTGCCTTTTGCTGACCATCCTTCAATGGGATAAAGCTGTCTGTTGAGCTAGCAAGGAGGTACAGATGACCAAATGCTTGGACAAAGAGGTCGGCTTTAAGTAGCACCTCAAAGGAGGAGAGAGAGGTTGAGGGAGGGAATTCCAGAGCTTAGGGCCAAGGCAGCTGAAGGCACGGCCGCCAATGGTGGAGCGATTAAAATCGGGGATGCACAAGAGGCTAGAATTGGAGGAGCGCAGAGATCGCGAAGACTTGTAGGGCTGGAGGAGGCTACAGAGATAGAGGGGTGAGACCATGGAGGGATTTGAAAACGAGGATGAGAATTTTAATTCATGGATTTGAATGATCAGATAATATGGCAATAGGATATATCAATGTGAAGGCCGGGAATCTCTCAATCAATCCATCCCAGTCGCTTACAGCAGTGCGGTCGCCAGATGTGATTTGACGGGGAAATTACCCAATCATCTCCATTTTGGCTGGGAATATGCAACCTTTACTAGCCCTTTGGTGATGCAAGCTGGGTAAATGCTGTTGGAACAGTCTAATCCGGGCAGTCTGGATACAAGGAAGGAAGAACGGAGACTGGGAGGGAGCAGTGAACCAGGGAGAGACAATGTAGTGCTCCCATCCATTTGGGAATTCCTGTACCTTCTGAAATTCCTAGTTTACATGGAATTCCTGAGATAACCTGAAATGGGATTTCCAGAACCCATGAAACCCACAAAAATAGCTGCTGAGATTCGAAAAGCAAAATGCATCAGAATGTAAATTTTTGACAAAGGAATCCAATTTTAAAAACTGCAACAAACCGACGTAATGGCCAAGGAAAAAAGAAGCAGCTTGATGGAAAACTACAAATAGTTTATCATAGCTTTTTAAAAAAGAAATGGTGTGCAGGCAGTTGGGAAAATATGCATGAAGGATAACCTGAGATTGCCAATTCTTTTGAGAGTTTTGCATTCACATACTTGTGCTTAGAGGCCAATGCACAGGGAAAACCCACCAAAAGTACGGGTTGGGGGAAGGGGTAGAAGAAATGCGATCTGCAGGAAAGACCTGGATTTTGGATATGGGAGCTCTGTGAATGAATACCGACCAACAGCATTGCGCAGATCTAGGCGTAAAACATATGCTGTTTTATTAGTGTGACTGGATTTGAAAGGTAAGCTGGGGTTTCTGCTATTCTTTTAGTTACCCTTTTTGGAGAAGCTGATCTATTCACAACTTCCCTCTGATCTTGACCTTCAGGGACACTCAATCACCAGATCTTCCAGTACTTCTGAAATTTTATTGTTTGAAATTAGGCAGTGGGGAACTTGTATACTGCAGAATGTGTGTGTGTGTTTTATGTACTGCTGTGCGAATTGAACCGCAATGATGGAAGGTTGCCAACATGGGCATATTGATCTACCCGAGAGTAAGTCTTCAACAGCTTGTGTGAAGCATTCAAATATGCTGAAATGGGGCGGAAGCAAGAAGTTTCATTATAATACAGTCGTACTTATTGTATTGCTCGTTGGGTCAGGTGTTTAAGGGGGTAAAGATAGTGAAAGTATTTTGCATCAAATTATTCAAACATGATCGCATGCCAAAGTGTGTCTCTGTGTTTTGTTTTCCTGTGTCAAATTTATACACAAGGCCTGTGTATTTCCCTCCCTTCCTCCCATCCCAGCCCACCCATGATTTCCTTCCCTGTGAAGATGGCTGTGATTTTTTTTCGTCAAGCTAAGTTTTCTTTTCTTGAACATGGATGGGTTCTGACTATTCCAACACTCTCCTGGCCAGCCTCCCATCATGCACTCTCCATAAATTTGAGCTCATACAAAACTCTGCTGCCCATGTCCTAACTCACACCAAGCCCCGTTCACCCATCACCCTCGTGATCACTGACCTACATTGGCTCCTGGTCCAGCCAACGCCTTGATTTTAAAATTCTCATCTTTGTTTTCAAATCCCTCCATGGCCTCGCCCCTCCCCATCTCTGTAACCTCCTCCAGCCCTACAACCCTCCGAGATCTCTGTGCTCCTCTAATTCTGGCCTCTTGCACATCCCTGATTTTAATCGCTCCCACCATTGGCGGCCATGCCTTCCGCTGCCTAGGCCCTAAGCTCTGGAATTCACTCCCTAAACCTCTCTGCCTCTCGCTCCCCCTTAAGACACTCCTTAAAACCTACCACTTTGACCAAGCTTTTGGTCAGCTGTCCTAATATCACCTTGTGTGGCTCAGTGTTAAATTTTGTTTGATAACGCTCCTGCCTTGGGCCATTTCACTATGTTAAAGGCGCTATATAAATGCAAGTTGTTGTATAAGTAGTTAAATGCTCCACTTTGACAACACATTTGATCCCTGGTCTCTGGAGCTATCCAGTATCGATGGGTCAGTTGGACCCCAGCGTCCATAAGCGCAAAATGTAGGAATTCTGCCAGATCTCCGATTCCTTTGTGCTAGCCAGTGGGCTCTTGCTGAAAGCGCACACCCTGTGCAGACCTTTGGGGTGAGGGCACAATTGAGTTCCAATGCCTCCCACTTGTCGAATAGCCCGCTAGCACCCACTGTCTAGGCTGATGCAGGTGAAGAATTGGCACAAGAGCAAGCTCCCAAAGGCCTGCTGCTGCCGCCTGCGGAACCATGTCTCAACATGATTCATCACTTTAGGCAGGGTGAGGGCGGGGACACAGGGTAGCTTCGTTGTGTCATTTGTATGTGACGCATAGCTCTTCTCTACAGCCCAGACATGCCAGACACTTGTTCATGAAGATAATGTCCCTTCTAATGGAAATTAGTCATGCATTTATAAGATTATTCTGGTTCAACGTGGTATCCTCATGGCTGATTGTAGAGCGTTGTGTTGCCTACATGGGTACAGGAGTAGGCCATCAGCCACTTGAGCCTGTTCTGCCATTCAGTTAGATCATAGCTGATCGGTATCTTAAACTCTCTGTACCCACCTTGGTTCCATAACCATAAATCTAGTATATGTGCCTTAAATTGTAGGCCTATATGGTGGGTTTTCTCAAAGAGGAAGAATGTTTGTGATGTACGGGGGTGGAATCCAGGGTTTATGACGGTGGAGTGAAATGCCTAAGTTACAACTGTCTGCCATTCTACAGGAGTTATCTAGTGGATTTGACCCTCTTTGATGGAGGTTGCAATAAACAGAGTTCCATTCGGAAATTTGAAAAAAATAATTTGCCCACGCATTGATTTTGGATTATTATGTTCCGCAATTCACTCTTTTTTTCTTGCTTTGGCGTTTAGATCTAAATATTCACATTGTCAATATATGATTTCTGTTAAACCTGCAATATACAGTACTCCGTTACATGAGAGATTTGAACAAAATATGCTTTTAGATCACGGCAATTATAAACAGTTTCTCGATGAACCTTCAAAACAGTTTCACGATGAAATGCACACAGGCCCAAAATTTGCAGTCGGAGGCTTCCCGCGGGCGGACGCCTCCAACTTGGGTCCGGGGTCCACTGAGATTCGTGGTCCTGGGCCTCTCCGGGTACCTGTGGGCAGAGGCCCATGTATCCCAGGGCGCAGGCGGTTCGCAAGCACCCCGGGATCACGTGGGTCGGCCCAACCAATGAAAGAAGGGAATCCCCATTGATACTTATGGGGATTCTGTTTGCATGGAACTCCCATAAGTATGAAAGGGGATCACTTAAAAAATACATGAACGCATGAAATAAAAAAGTTACATTTAAAATTAATTAAATTGCCATTTAATTAAATATTTTAAACATTTTTTGAAAAAATATGTTTTAATAGGGCTAAAAATAAACTTCTTATTGGACAGGGTTTTTAAAGTATAAATGAGTGATGATGATTTAATTTTTCTATTTATAAAAAAAAAACTCATGCTGGTAAAACCAGGCCTCACACCTACTTTTACCAGGCGTAAGAATTACACGGCATTTCAGCAGGCGGAAGTTGGGCAAATAGCGCAACTCTCCACCCGCAAAGGCCCTTCTCCTGGGGATGTGGAGGATCTGTCAAGAGAATTCTTGACGGATCACAAGTGCCAGGTTTTTGCGCATGCGCTTCACATGCCTAAACCCGGAACCTGCGCGGCCCCTACGGGCACGTACACACCTGTGGGGGGCGCAAAATACGGCCCAGTGTTTAACCTTATTTGACTCGGACAAGCATAGACATTTAGCAAGTGTCACATTTAAAAATACCTTCAATCTCACTCTTTTTATCGGATTAAATATGTTAAATTGATTGCAGATTTGCTCAAAAATTGGTCGGAAACATTCCAAATCATTTACAGCCATTGACACGCTAAGCTCTGGAATTCCCTCCCTAAGCCTCTCCACTTCTCTACTCCTTTAAGACGCTCCTTAAAACCTAGCTCTTTGACCAAGCTTTTGGTCACCTGTCTAAATATCTCATTATGTGGCTCGGTGTCAAATTTTGTTTGATAATGCTCCTGTGAAGCAGCTTGGGACATTTTACAACGTTAAAGGCGCGATATAAATGCAAGTAATTATAACAGCAAAAATAACACCAGGCTTCGCTTATCTTCACCACTAACTGTCTTCTCAAACCACCCTCCCCGCCTCCTTCTCCCAACAAGAAATGTGAGGAGTTCTTGAACTTCTTTATTAAAAAGATCGACAACATCCATTCAACTGCTTCTGCTTTCAATTCCCCCTCTTCCCCCAGTCCACCGGACCTAACTTCCTCTCCATTTTTCCCCTGCCCTAACCTAAATTTGCATATTTCTCTCCTATCTCCCCCCCCTTAACCTTTCAAAGCTCATCTTGTCAATGAGACCAACTGACTTGCTCTCTCGACCCTATTCCTACTAAATTGCTGACAACCCAACTTTCTTTCCTGGCTCCCATGTTAGCGGATATTGTTAACGGTTCTCTCTCCTCTGGTATTGTCCCCCTTTCCTTCAAATCTGCCATCATCACCACTCTCCTCAAAAAAACAACCCTTGACCCCTCCATCTTTGCAAACTATTTTCCCCTATCTCCAACCTCCCTTTCCTCTCAAGTTCCTGAAAATGTTGTTGCCTCCCAAATCCATGCCCATCTTTCCCAGAACTCCTTGTTTGAATCCCTCCAATCAGGCTTCTGCCCCTGCCACAGTGCTGAAATGGCTCTTACCAAAATCACAAATGACATCCTAATTAACTGAGACAAAGGTAATCTATCCCTTGTCCTTCTGGACCTGTCTGCAGCCTTTGACACGGTTGACCACAAAATTCTGCTCCAATGCCTCTCCACTGTCATCAAGCTGAATGGGACAGCACTCGCTTGATTTAATTCCTATCTTTTCAACCATAACCATAGAATCACTGGCAATGGCTTCTCTTCCCGGTCCTGCACTGTCGCCTCTGGTGGCCCCAAGTATCTTTCCTTGGCCCCCTCCTATTTCCCATCTACATGCTGCCCCTCGGTGACATCAGCCGGCAACACAACGTGAGTTTTCACATATACGCTGATGATACCCAGCTGTACCTTTCCTCCACCTCTCGAACCCTCCACTATCTCTATACTATCAGACTGCTTGTCGGCCATCCAGCACTGGATGAGTAGAAATTTCCTCCAATTAGGGAAGACTGAAGCTATTGTCTTCGGTTCATGCCACAAACTCCATTCCTTTTCCACTGATTCGATCTCTCTCCCCAACAACTGTCTAAGGCTGACCAAGTCTGTTTGCAACCTTGGTGTCATATTTGACCATGAATTGAGCTTCCTACCTCATATCCATTCCATCACTAAGGCTGCCCATTTCTACCTTCATAATATCACCTGTCTCTGCCCTTGCCTCAGCTTATCTGTTCCTGAAACCCTCATCCATGCCTTTATCACCTCTAGACTTTATTGTGTCCGTGTATAATTGAGACACGGACTGCAGGAGTTGATTATAACAAGTCTTTACTGAATGGAGACAACCTGGAAACTGAAACTACAGAAGCCTGCTAGGGCCTTTTATACAGGGGTGGTCACTGCCGGTACTGCAGTCTGAGACCAGTTATTCCCTTAAAGGTACAGACACAACAGACTTGACTATTCCAATGCACTCCTGGCCAGCCTCCCATCATGCACCCTCCACAAACTTGAGCTCGTCCAAAACTCTCTGCTGCCCATTTACTAACTCGCACCAAGTCCCGTTTACCGATCTCCCCTGTGCTTGCTGACCTATATTGGCTCCCAGTTAAGCAACGCCTCAATTTTAAAATTCTTATCCTTGATTTCAAATCCCTCCTTATCTCTGTAATCTCAGCTAACCCTATTGTTGTGTATTTTGAATGCTGTATTTGAATTGTCCCACATAGCTTACTGTAGTTATGTGCAATTGATGCGCCATCAATTACTCATAAAAGACGGAGAGTTAGGAGAGTAACTAAAGGCTTTTATTAGCAAAGAACAGAGCATGCCTCTCGTGGTTGACTGGGTTCCAAGAAGGCAGGGGGCTGCAGGTCAATCACCTTTATACCTGGTGCCTGTGGGTGGAGCCAGCCGAGACATGTTGAGGCATGCATAGGTACAGCAGTGTGCAACAACAACAACAACGGTGAACAACAATAACAGTGGTTTACCACATTCACCCCTTGTTTAAAATTGAGTCCGGCGGGGTGAAGTGTACTAAAGGTTCGTGTAAGTAAGTCTATCAGGTGGCCTTGTATGCCGTCCTGATCGTCGTGGTGGCGGCGGTGATGGTGCAGCATCCAACGTTGAATCTGGCGTCTCATTGAGTGGTTGGGTGGTCAATGACGGGTCCTGGGGCTGCGGCATGCCGTCTAGCGGGGTTGGGTTGTGGGTAGTGGTGGATGGCAATGGTAGTGTTTCAGGGGCACCCAAGGGTGCGAGATCTCGTGTGGGGGCTGTGTCCTCCCACCCGTCCGGGTACGCTACGTAAGCGTACTGGGGGTAGGCGTGGGTAGTGGTGGGTGGCGAGGGAGGTGTTTCGGGAGCACCCGAAGGCGCGAGGTCTCATATGGAGACTGTGTCCTCCCGCCCGTCCGGGTACACCACGTAAGCATACTGAGGGTTGGCATGGAGGAGGCTCACCCTCTCGACCAGGGGGTCCGTCTTATGGGACCTCACGTGCTTCCGCAGTAGGACGGGTCCTGGAGAAGTCAGCCATGTCGGTAACGAGATCCCCGATGTGGACTTCCTGGGGAAGGAGAACATTCTCTCGTGAGGGGTAGCATTGGTGGCTGTACAGAGCAGTGACCGAATGGAATGGAGCGCCGCAGGGAGGACTTCCTGCCAGCGAGAGGTCGGAAGGCCCTTAGATTTCAAGTTTAAAAGGACTGCCTTCCAGACCGTCGCATTCTCTCTTTCCACCTGGCCATTCCCCCGGGGGTTGTAGCTGGTGGTCCTGCTTGTAGCAATACCTCTCGCGAGCAGGTACTGCCGGAGTTCGTCGCTCATAAAGGATGAGCCCCTGTCGCTATGAATATAGCTAGGGAAACCGAACAAGGCGAAGAGGTCATTCAGACATTTAATGACCATGGTACTGGTCATGTCTGAGCAAGGGATGGCAAACGGGAAACGGGAGTACTCATCAATTATGTTGAGGAAGTACACCTTGCGGTCGGAGGAGGGGAGGGGCCCTTTAAAATCGACGCTCAGCCGTTCAAAGGGGCGCATGGCTTTGATCAGGCTTGCTCTGTCTGGCCTATAAAAATGCGGTTTGCACTCGGCACAGATTTGGCAGTTCCTGGTCATGGTCCTGACCTCCTCGATGGAGTAGGGCAGGTTACGGGATTTGATGAAGTGAAAAAACCTGGTGACCCCCGGGTGGCAGAGGTCATTGTGGAGGGTCTTCAGTCTATCGACCTGCGCGTTGGCGCATGTACCACGTGATAGGGCATCTGGGGGCTCATTGAGCTTCCTGGGCCGGTACAAGATATTGTAATTGTAGGTGGAGAGTTCGATTCTCCACCTCAAGATCTTGTCGTTCTTGATTTTGCCCCTCTGCTTATTATTAAACATAAAAGCTACTGAACGCTGGTCAGTGAGCAGGGTAAATCGTTTTCCGGCCAGGTAATGCCTCCAATGTCGCACAGCTTCCACAATGGCCTGGGCCTCCTTTTCGACAGAGGAGTGTCTAATCTCGGGGCCCTGGCGGGTCCTTGAGAAAAAGGCCACGGGTCTCCCCGCCTGGTTAAGGGTTGCAGCTAGGGCAAAGTCGGATGCGTCGCTCTCCACTTGGAAAGGGATGGACTCATCCACTGCATGCATTGTGGCCTTCGCAATATCTCCTTTTATGAGAGTGAAGGCTGCACAGGCCTCTGCTGTCAGGGGGAAGGAGGTGGACTTGATGAGGGGTCTGGCTTTGTCCGCATAGTTGGGCACCCACTGAGCATAGTACGAGAAAAACCTTAGGCATCTCTTCAGTGCTTTTTGGCAGTGGGGGAGGGGGAGCTCCATAAGGGGGCGCATCCTATCGGGGTCGGGGCTGATGACTCCGTTCTCCACTACACAGCCAAGAATGGCAAGGCGCTTGGTACGAAACATACATTTGTCCTTGTTGTATGTTAGGTTCAGCCGCTGGGCCGTACGGAGGAATTTCTCTAGATTAACATCATGGTCCTGCTGGTCGCGGCCGCAGATGGTGACGTTGTCTAGATAGGGGAAAGTGGCCTGGAGCGCGTTCTGGTCAACCATCCGGTCCATCTCCCGTTGGAAGACTGAAACCCCGTTGGTGACGCCGAAGGGAACTCTGAGGAAGTGGTAGAGACGACCGTCAGCTTCAAAAGCTGTGTACTGGCGGTCCTCAGCCCTGATGGGGAGCTGGTGGTATGCCGACTTCAGATCAATCGTCGAGAACACCCGGTATTGTGCTATCTGATTGACCATGTCAGATATGCGGGGGAGTGGGTATGCATCTAGCTGGGTGTAGCGATTGATCGTCTGGCTGTAGTCAATAACTAGGCGCTGTTTTTCGCCAGTCTTCACTACCACCACTTGTGCTCGCCATGGGCTGGTGCTACTTTCAATAATCCCTTCCTTCAGGAGTCTTGCTACCTCGGATTTAATGAAGCTCCTATCCCCGGCACTGTAACGCCTGCTTTTGGTAGCGATGGGCTTACAGTCGCGGGTGAGGTTAGCGAACAAGGAGGGGGGGGGACTTTAAGGGTGGAGAGGCTGCAAATGGTGCGCAGCGGGCGATTTAAAAGCTGCTGGCTGCAGACTGTGAGTGGGGGGAGGGGTCCGTCGTACGCTAATGTGACACTCTCTTAAGGTGGCACTGAAAATCCAACCCCAGTAGAACGGCAGCGCAAAGATGGGGCAGGACCAGGAGTTTAAAATTTTTGTACTCTGTGCCCCTTACTGAAAGGGTCACTACACAGTAGCCACCGACGTCCGCTGACTGGGCTTTGGAAGCCAAAGAGATCCGATGTCGCGTCGGCAGGACCGGGAGAGAGTAACTGCGCACCGTGGCGATGAGGCGGTGGTTGAGTCTGGGTCCCCCGTGGTTGAAGTTGGAGACGTCCGAGATGGCGGACAAGATGGCGGCGCCCATGGTCCCGATCCCCACGCGGCTGGGGGAGCCCAAGATGGCGGACAAGATGGCTGCCCCCACGGTTCGCACGCGGCGCTGCTGGCGTTAGCGGTTTTACCTTTGCAGGCGCTGACATAGTGTCCTTTCTTCCCGCAGCCGGAGCAGGTAGCGTTTCTCGCCGGGCAGCGTGCTCTGGGGTGTTTTGCCTGGCCACAAAAATAACATTTCTGTGCCTTGGACATCGCAGCAGCAGTTGAAGGTGGCGGTCCCATGACCCATGGTTGTGGCGTCCACGTTGCGGAGCGGTTAGGGGAGAAGGCGTCCATATTCCTGTGGGCCGCGTCGAGCGAGAGCGCGAGGGACACTGCCTTTCTCGGGTCCATTTCTCCCTTTTCCAACAGTCTCTGCCGGGAGTAGTCGGACCTTAGACCCGCAACGAAAGCATCTCGGATCAGTCCCTCCGTGTGTGCTGCGGCTGATACTTTTTTGCAATCGCAGTCTCGGCCGAGTATCCGTAGTGCCCGTAGGAAGGCCTCCACCGATTCCCCGGGCTGCTGTCTGCGGGATCTTAAGAGGTGCCTGGCATAGACCGTATTTACCGGGCGTGCGTATTGCCCTTTTAGCAGATCGATAGCCACCGCGTAGGTCGTCGCGTCCTGGATTATTGCATAAACTTGGTGGCTCACCTTTGAGGCCAGGATTTCCAACTTGTTTTCGTCCTGGGTCACAGTTGAGGCTTGCAGGTAGGCCTCGAAGCAACGCAGCCAATGCGCGAATTTGGTAGCCGAACCCGCTTCTTGGGGGTCTAGGTCCAGGCATGTTGGTCTGAGGGCTCGCAGCAGCTCCTGCTGCTCAGCGTTTGTCGACATTTTGTTTTTGCTAATAAAATTGATGCGCCATCAATTACTCATAAAAGACAGAGTTAGGAGAGTAACTAAAGGCTTTTATTAGCGAAGAACAGAGCATGCCTCTCGTGGTTGACTGGGTTCCAAGAAGGCAGGGGGCTGCAGGTCAATCACCTTTATACCTGGTGTCTGTGGGTGGAGCCAGCCGAGACATGTTGAGGCATGCATAGGTACAACAGTGTGCAACAACAACGGTGAACAACAATAACAGTGGTTTACCACAGCAATGCACTGTGGGGAAATAGTGCATTAAGTTGAAGAGATTCTTCTGGAAGTAATGGCTGTTAAGAGTACACAGGAGACAGAGTTCAGTTAATTGTTATACAAGCAATGTTAATAAACTCTTGAGGCTTAACACTTATAATCCTCCTGGGCCTCTGCGCTCCACCTATTCGGGACTTTTGAACATCCCCAGTTTTTCAATGCTCCACCACTGGCGGGTGTGCCTTCAGCTGCCAAGGCCCTAAGCTCTGGAATTTCCTCCCTAAATCTCTCCGCCTCTCTACTTCTCTTTCCTCCTTTAATACTCTCCTTGAAATGTACCTCTTTGACCAAGCTTTTGGTCATCTGCCCTAGCATCATCATAACTGGCTCGGTGTCATTTTCTTTTTTGTTAACACTCGTGTGAAGCACGTTGGGATGTTTTATTATGTTCGAGGCAGTATATAAACACAAGTTGTAATTAATTGGAACGATTAGATTCAGCTTGTTCTGAGTTAAATGTTCGGAGATTCCTGTATTTACCTAGAGGAGCTGTTTTTGACATAATGAAAAAGTGCCCAGGTCGCTTGACCTTTTTAACTGTTGCCAAAAACCCAGGCTGTTTCCCAGAAGAGCTGAAAGGTTGATCCTTTGATCCGTTTATTGTGTCCTTCACAACCTACGACTTTGTTTTGCTCATTGCCAGACGCCGTGCCCCATGCGATTGTGAAATGTGGGCAGCAGTCAGGGCCAGTCTGTAATCAGCTGGGACGATTCTAATTCAGTGGGCTGAGTAGCTAGCAGCCTTGAAACCTAGGGCGGTAGCCTTCTAGTGGGAGGTTGCTTACTCGTGTGAGCTCCCGAAGCACTGCAGTACTTTTTGTAAACAAAATGATTTGCAGCGTTTTGTGCTGGTGCCTGTTTATTCCCCTTTGATTTGTTATTTACGCAAGTTCGGATGGTTTGTAATGAATCTGCTTGTTTAGATTACAAGGACTAGATATCTTTAAATAATGTGGTAATGACAGTGGCCTATGTTTGTGTTTTAGTGCATTCATGATTTGATGAGTACAAGGTGGGGGGTGCTAAACAGATGGTTTCGCTTCCCTATCAGGACTGAGCAAGAACTTCTCATAACCTTGGGACGCTAATTTATTTTCTTGCCCACCAATTTCACTTAATTTTGCCCTTTTGGTGCAGCTTGCTGCGCTTTGGAATCAAAGAAATCTGGCCTGCAGCATGACTTATGATCATGATAGAGTTTGACTGCAGTTTTTTTTTAATCGTTCCTGAGCGATATTTAACAATCGGTATGAAAGCTGAAAGAGGCCGTAGGACATTTTCCAGTTTTTTTTTAAATAATGCTCAATGAATTATTAAAAAATAGAAATAAAATTGGCCTTGCACACAACTGATTAGACATATGCATTGCCAGAAATTAAGATCAGAAATTTTCACTCAACTCTACAATTGGCAAATTAAGAAAAAGTACAAATTAGATTGGAATTGTCAGTCAATTGTTATCTGAAATAAGATGAGGAAATGCTGGAAAGACTCAGCAGGTCAGACAGCAATTGTGGAGAGAGAAACCGAGTGAACGTTAGGTCATCGACCGGTTAATAGATCATCAGAACTGCTGTTATCAGATCTGGGTACGTCAGGGGTGCTCATTATGTGGCCTGCAAGCCATCTGCAACCGTTGCAAGTTTTTTTTTACGGCCCTTGGTTCAGTCTCATCCTCCGGAGCGGTGCGTTTGCAGATCTTGATTGCTACGTCACTGTCAACTTGATCTCAATCCTGACCTGGAGCACCTCTCCGCAGGGCAATGAAGTGAATTCTGTTGGTGAGTCTTGGAGCAGCGGTGGATGCGGCCAAGACTGTGATTGGACTGTTCTGCCCCAGCTTAGAGGTTGTGAAGTGAGGAGAGTTAGCTATAGTTTCAAATGCGTTTTGAATCCATGTAAGCACGCGCACTCTAAGCCATTTCATTCAAGTTTTCTGAATTTTTGTTTTTGTTATCATTATTGCGGCTAATGGCATAACACTTATTCCAGTGTCACGGACTCCTGCAATTCAGCATGTAACTATGTAGAGTTTTATTAGGCCATGTTGGAAGTTCAGATATTGAGGATTAATATTCTGTGGGCTCATATTTTGAAAACTGCGCAAGCAAAGCCGTTGGAGCAAATGCAGCATTGCAGAGGGTCCCGACTTTGAACAATGCTGAGGGGTAGTGGAGCGGAGTGTGCCATGCAGCAAACCAGTTGACCTGTCCGCGCTATAATCTGCAGTAACTCTGATTATGCAAGCAAGAAGTGTTTCCAATATTTGTATCTGTCAATGGTTAACTAACTCATTCCACTGATTTTTAAGTGGGTTCCAAGTTACATTAGATTAAAAGAGGAAGTAATTCCATTCTCTAAATTTCACTAGTATGAATGAATGTGTATCCATTGAGACCTAGATAGATAGGGAACTACAAATGCACTTTCAGAAATGGGCATATACAATGTACTCTTGTCACAGAAACGTAACCCAGACCTTTTACACTTGGGATCATCCTCTGGGCGATTCTCTGCATTGTCTCCGGTCCTGGAATGTCTCCCTTCAGTCTTGCTCTTCAATGAGAGATGCAGTACTCCAGTTGCTGTTTTGACTATACAATGTGGCTTGATGACAACTTCTCTATATTATTGTTTTCACTATGTAGTTCCAGACTCTCTCGGCTAGGTTGATTGCTGCTCTGCATTGGTTGCACGTGTTGCATGCCAAGTCTACTAAGGCTCCTAGGTTTTTTTTTTTGGCTTCACCCTTGGTTATTTAAACATCATTCATAGAGTACATGTGTCTTGTGAGATGCTATTTACACTTCTCTGCATTAAATTGTTTTCCCCCAGATTGCTTTCCTGATCAGACTGTTCACCACTACTCCATTTAACACATTGTCACTCTTTTATGGTTCTTTCCTCCTATACTAATTAATTTACATTTATCCGCATTGAGCTTTATCTCCCTAGTATCTGCCCATTATCTGAAATACAAGCCCGACTGAATCTGGTGCATTGTTTATTATTATTTGCCCTGCCTCCTATTTTTGGATTGTCAAACTTGGGATATTTTGCTCACCATACCTGTGCCTTCATCATTAATATCACTTGATAAAATTGTCCCAAGATTACCCCATTAGTAGTCTACCCCACCTCTTTCAAGCCAGAACTAAATATTCCAGGATGCTTAACTTTTAGAAGAGATAGGCAAAATGAAAAAGGAGGAGGGGTAGCCCTGATAAAGGATGGGATAAAGACAGTGGAGAGAAAGGATCCTGGTGCTGAAAATCAAGAAGTAGAATCAGTTTGGGTGGAGTTGAGAAACCGCAAGGGGCAGAAAACATTGGTGGGAGTTATTTATAGGCCCCCAAACAATAGTTGTAATGCAGGGCAGAGTATAACTCAGGAAATTAGAGGTGCGTGTAACAAGGGTTATAGAGTAATCATGGGGGACTTTAATCTACATATAGACTGGACAAACCAAATTTGCAGTAATAGTGTGGAGGACGAATTCATGGAATGTATGCAAGATAGTTTTTTAGATCAGTATGTTGAGAAACCAACTAGGGAACAGGCTATTTTAGATCTAGTATTGTGCAATGAGCGAGGGTTAATTAATAACCTTGTAGTAAAGGGGTCTTTAGGGAAGAGTGACCATAATATGATAGAATTTTATATTGACTTTGAAAGTGATTTAGTTAAATCCGAAACTAGGGTCTTAAATCTAAACAAAGTAAACTATGTAGGTATGAGGGGCGAGTTGGCTAAGGTAGATTGGGAAACTACATTAAAAGGTATGATGGTAGACAAGCAATGGCTAGCATTTAAAGAATGAATACATAATTTACAACAAATATAAATTCCTTTTAAGGCACAAAAACCCCACAGGAAACGTGGCCCAACCATGGCTGACAAAAGAAGTTAAAGATAGTATTAGACCAAAGGAAGTGGCTTATAATGTTGCCAAAAAGAGTAGTAAGCCTGAGGATTGGGAGGATTTTAGAATTTAGCAAAATTGACAAAAGAAAGGAAAAATAGAATGAGTATAAACTAGCGAGAGACATAAAAACAGACTGTAAAAGCTTCTATAGGTATGTAAAAAGGAAAAGATTAGCAAAAGTAAATGTGGGTCCCTTACAGGCTGAGACAGGAGAAATTATAATGGGGAATAAGGAAGTGGCAGTGAAATTAAACAAATACTTTGGCCGTGATTTTACCAATGGAGGTGGGTTGGGTGCGGGTCAGGTGGTTTCCGGCTTCCAGTCCCGCCCCCAACTGCATCCAGCCCACAGACGTGATTTTACGTTGATTGACCTTGTTAAGCCCGCCCTGCGGGCTTGCCGGCCAATTAAGAGGAAGCCAGTCAGATGACGTCATTTGACGATGTGTCATCTGCTTGCTTTGTTAAAGGGACCATGCATAATTTTTTTTTTTGACAGCTGATTTCTCAGTGTTTGACAGCATTGAGGTGTTGCAAACACTGACAATCACTGTACAAAGGTGACCTCTTGCTCCCAGGCTCTCCAATGACTCCCTCCATAGGCTGGAATAGATGGCAGCTGCAGGTCACTGGTGAGAGAGGCTCTCCCAATGAGGTGGCACTGAACATGGATTTCAAAACTTGTAACCTAATGAAATGTGTAAATGTATTAATGCATTTCCCAACATTTTCTTACCTCTGAGACTCACCCAGTGCAACATTGGATCCTTCACACCACTTCTGCAGCTGTCATCAATCCAGAAACATTACAGCAGACTCGCAGCAAGCCACACTTACCTGGCGTGGTGTCCGGACATTGGGAAACCCGAGCCAGAAGTGGAGCAATTCAAAAAAGCCTGTCAACTACTAGCTACTACCTGTTAATGGGCAGGTAATTGCTTTTAATCCTCTTCCCACCGCTAGGTGTCAGGTCCATGTGCAAATCGGGGACCCGACACTTGGGAAAATTGTTTGGAGGAGGGTTGACAGCGGGATCGCAACCCACCGTTAATCAAAACGATTTTAACCTTTGACCCGCCTTCAAACCCGCCCTCTGAGCGTCGGCAAAATCCAGCCCTTTGTGTCTGTTTTCACAGTAGATGCAAAAAACTTCCCGGAAATAGTGGAGAACCAAGGCTCTAATGAGAATGAAGAATTGAAAGAAATTAGTATTGGTGAGAAATTAATGGGACTGAAAGCCAATAAATCCCCTGGACCTGATGGCCTACTATAGGGGGTGGTGTGTGTGTCCAGTCAGCTTCACCTCTGACTGTCTCTGAGCAGTTCGAATCGCTCCCACACTCCTGGGTTCTAGACACTGGGCTTAGGTACAGGTGGCGATACAGAAAATCGAGTAGACAAGTGGTTTGGTGTAAGAAAAACCAAAATGTTATTAAAAGCCAAATAAAACACAACCTTATGAGAATTACTGGTATGAAGACAGGCCTAAACAATTACACTTATATGGGAATGGGGAACACACGGCACATCGAGGGAAAACAACTACATTAAAAATCCCCTTATCCTTATCCCACCCCCTATACCTAACTAGATTAAGCTATGAGGGGCCAAGAATTCATGCTCACCAATCCGAAACCTGTTGCTTTAACTGGCAATGTGTTTTGAGGTCCGCTCTTGCTGTCCTTTGGGGTGTCCCGTCGCCACGTGGTCTCGGGGCGCGGCGCTGAAGTTGTTGATGCGAAGCACCCTCCTTTTCCTCAGCTACCGTCGTCGAGTCGCGATGGGTTTTCTTCTCCTTCGGGTGGTCGTCGGCGGTAATATTGCGGTTGGGGGTTGGTTGGCGGTCTTTATCGTCTAAATGATTTTACCAACCAAGCTTCGAATGCCAGTTTATTCTTCAACCGCGCTATTACTGTCCGTATGGCAAACACCAGCTTATAACTAGGCCGTTTGTCTCGATTTTGCTACCCATTCTTCGAACGCCAGTTTATTCGTCATGGATGCCGCTATCCATTCTTTGAACGCTAGCTTATTCTTAAAACGGGGTTTTACTGTCCGTGCATGCAACACCAACTTATTCACCAAACACCAGCTTATAACTGGGCATTTGTCCCTCAATGCGTCTTTCCGCTGTCTTTCTCTGCCTTTACTGGTTTACCTCCTTCTTCGTCTCACCTCGTCTTGTCTGCCCGTTTGCGGCCTGTGTCCTGTGTGGTTTTGAACTCGGTTCTCGTTCTCCTCCCGCATTTGGCCCCGGTGTAATGGGCATCCTTGGTTGTTGAGCGGCGCGAGAAGAGAGCCCGCCACGAGGCCAGGGCACGAGAACGAGAGGCAGCAGGCCAAGGCCACAAGCAAGAGATAAGAGTGCCAGAGATAAGAACTAAGTGAGCGATTGCCACTGATGGGACCACAATTATACCCATTCGTCAATCCTTATCTGCGCGCCAAATCAGGTCAGTCCTTTGTCTAACTTTTGGCGGGCTTGTTTAAAATGATCACAGCCATTTACTTTAACGACTTCTGGAGTGGTTGTCTCCGGGTTTAATGGCCTCGATGTCCTGTTTGTTTGTCATTGGTGAAACTTAATTGTCCCCATCCTGACTTGATGGCTACTGTGAGCTGTTACCGATTTAAATATGCAGAAACCTAATGGCCTCGATTTTAGGCCCATTCTATCTTGATCTGTTTCAAGGCGAATGAATGCATATTCTGTGTTTGCTTTGGCTGTCTGGCCCCACAGAGTCCTTTTCACAGATTCCTGCATTTTAAGTTTCGTTTCAGGGCCTGCCTGTCTGCAGAGCCTTGCTTTAAAATCCTGTTGGTTTTGGTCACGAGGCTACAGAAGCCATTTTGGGTACCCCGTTTTTAATAACTTGTCCAAACAGGGTCCCTTTATCCAAAATTTTGGGGAATGCGGGAATTTTGAGAACCCTACACTACATCTTAGGGTTTTGAAAGAGGTGGCTATAGATTGGTGGATGCATTGGTTGTCATTTTCCAAAATTCCATAGATTCTAGAATGGTTCCCGCAGATTGGATGGTAGCAAATGTAACCCCACTATTTAAGAAAGGCTGAAAGAGAAAATGGGGAACTACAGACCAGTTAGCCTGACATCAGTAGTAGGGAAAATATTAGAATCTATTATTAAGGACATGGTAATGGGGCACTTATAAAATAATAATAGGATTGGGCAGCATCAACATGGATTTATGAAAGGGAAATTGTGTTTGACAAATCTGTTAAAGTTCTTTGAGGTTGTAACTAGTAGAATAGATAAGGGGGAGCCAGTGGATGTAATGTATTTGGATTTTCAGAAGGCATTTGATAAGGTACCACATAAGAGGTTATTAATCAAAATTAGGGCTCATGGGATTGGGGGCAATATACTAGCATGGATTGAGGATTGGTTAATGGACAGAAAACAGAGTGTAGGAATAAATGGGTCATTTTCAGATTGGCAGGCTGTAACTAGTGGGGTACTGCAAGGATCAGTGCTTGGGCCTCAGCTATTTACAATCTATATCAATGATTTGGATGAGGGGACCAAATGTAATAAATTCAAGTTTGCTGATGATCCATTCCCACCCAGCTTTGTAAGTTGTGAGGAGACTTCAAGGGGGTGTAGACAGGCTAAATGAGTGGACAAGAACAGGGCAAATGGAATATAATGTGGAGAAATGTGAAGTTACCCACTGATAGGAAAAATAGAAAAGCAGAGGTTTTTTTAAATGGTGAGAGATTGGGAAATGTAGGTGTTCAGAGGGACCTGGGTGTCCTTGTACAAGAATCGCTGAAAGTTAACATGCAGGTACAGAAAGCAATTAGGAAAGCAAATGGTATGTTGGCCTTTATTACGAGGATTTGAGTATAAGAGTAAAGCCGTCTTAATGCAATTATATAGGGCTCTGGCGAGACCACACCTGGAGTATTGTGTACAGTTTGGTCTCCTTACCTAAGGAAGGATATACTTTCCATAGAGGGAGTGCAACGAAGGTTCACCAAACTGAATCCTGGGATGGGGTATTGTCTTACGAGGAGAGATTGAGTAGACTAGGCCGATATTCTCTAGGGTTTAGAAGAATGAGAGGTGATCTGATTAAAACATACAAAATTCTTACAGGGCTTGACAGGGTAGATGCAGGGTGGATGTTGCCCCTGGCTGGGGAGTCTAAAACCAGGGGTCACAGTCACAGAATAAGGGGTCGGCCATTTAGGACTGAGATGAACAGAAATTTCTTCACTGAGGGTGGTGAATCTTTGGAATTCTCTACCCCAGAGGGCTGTGGAGGCTCAGACGTTGAGTATATTCAAGACCGAAATCGATAGATTTTTGAATATTAAGGGAATCGAGTGATATGGGGATAGTGCAGGAAAGTGGAAATGAGGTAGAAGATGAGCCATGATCTTATTGAATGGCAGAGCAAGCTTGAGGGGCCGAATGGCCTACTGCTCCTATTTCTTCTGTTATGTTCTTAAAAGTGCTCATTCAGGGCTTTCTTCTGTTTCCTTTTTTTATAAAAAGCTGTTTTTCCATCCAGTGCAACAATTAACCTCATTCTGTCACTCCTTACCTCAGTCACAAATTGCTTATGTAGAGTCTTGTCTAAAGCTTGCTGAAAATTCAACTCTGTATTAATTGGATTTGCCTATCCGCCAGGCCATTTTCTTCAACAAAAAAACCCCACCCTCCCACAGCTAATTAAATGTGATCTCCTTTTCCTGTATCCATGCAAGCTGCCCTTTGCTAAGTTATGCTATTCCACGTTTTCACCCATTAGGTCCCCAAAGAACACTTTCAAAAGGTTTTTACCCTGCAACAGATGTTAAACTTGCATTTAGGCACTTACCCGTTCTCGGGAATCGCTGCTGAATTTAACAAACTTGCAACAAATGCCAATTAAATCTTCATTAATATCCCTGTCTCCTTGTCTGCATCAGGTACTTTGTCTACTTTAAGAGCATCTAACCTTTTTACAACCAGATATATCCTTTGTCTAACTCTTCCACTGTTGATGGAAATCTGATATCTGACCTAGGCAACTTTCCCTCCTCGATGAGTAATAACAGATGTGTAGTAACCATTTAATAAATCAGCTGTTTCTTTGTTTCTGGATAAGCATTTCCTATATTGGCTGCATAGACACATTTGGAAAAACTCACTGGGGTAGATCTTGACTTTGTGTGATGATTGTAAAATGGGCGATAGCGAATTGGCATCGCATTTCACATCTCTCCCGATTCTTGTTGACATTGAGTTTACTGGAAATAAAAATCAGGAGACATGTAAAACTGGATGCCTACTTGCACAAAGTCAAGATCTACCCCATTGTTACTTGAGATGATTTGAGCAGCCTCCTATTCAATGCTTCTCTTCTTGCATTCTTTACCTGCTTTTTACTTATTTTTGCAGATTGCCCAGTCCTCCTGCTTACTTGGTTCCCCATTCAGTTTGAAAGCTGCCTGATCATGCCTGATATTGCTCTCTACTTAAATACATTGTCTTCTATTGCTCTTGATCTGTTTTTAATTAACCAGAAAATACTTATATTGTACCATTACCAACATTTCCTGAAACACTTCCTACTTTTCTGCCAGTTATGTTCCAGTTAATCTTTTGAATTCAATTTACATTTGCTCAAAAGTCTGCTCTTTTGTATAACATTCTTCTTTCTGTATCCTTTTCAGAGATGCCGCCATTACAACTTGGCTATCTTTGCTTCCTTGTCCTCCAAGTTTCCATGAAACCATTTAGTTTGCTGAGGTTCCAGCAACTTAACACTGTTAAGCCGTTACATGGGTGACGGGCGATTGAACGCGTGCAGTTTTTCTGTATCCTGGAACAGCATTCCTCTAACTGTCCTAGAATAACAACAACAACTTGCATTTATACAGTGCCTTTATAGTAGGAAAACATCCCAAGACGTTATTTGACACTGAGCCGCACAAGGAGATATTAGGACTAGTGACCAAAGATGAGCGAGTGGTAGCAAGATGGAGAGGTTATGGGAGGGTATTCCAGAGCTTAGGGCTGAAGACACGGCCGCCAATGGTGGAGCGATGAAAATCAGGGCTGCGCAAGAGGCCAGAATTGGAGGAGTGCAGAGATCTCGCAGGGTTGTAGGACTGGAGGAGGTTACAGAGATGGGGAGGGGCGAGGCCATGGAGGAATTTGAAAACAAAGATGAGAATTTTAAAATCAAGGTGTTGGTCAGACCAGGAGCCAATGTAGGTCAGTGATCATGAGGGTAATGGGTGAACGGGACTTGGTGTGAGTTAGGACATGGGCAGCAGAGTTTTGGATGAGCTCCAGTTCACAGAGGGTGGCAGGTGGGCGGCTGGCCAGGAGAGTAGTGGAATAGTCAAGTCTAGAGGTAACGAAGAACAACATTCATCTGATTTGAAGGCTCCAGTTAGTACCTTTCTGGGGCTTTTGTCATGGATTACATTTCCCTTGCATTTTAAAGGCTTGTATGTTGTACAATAAAACTGTGTTCTGACCCGGTACCTCATTTCGTCTATAAACAAATGCATGAAGCATCCAAATTGTTTAAAAGAGCAAAAGCCTTGTCAACAATCCCTCACAGCAAAGAGTTAAACCACAGCTGAATCCACATTCCCATTGGAAGATGGAAGGAATGGATTCATCAGAAATAACTTGCTATAGTCCTATAGCACCTTTTTTTAAACCGAGAAAACGTCCCGAAACTAAACATTTTGGATCACAAAACCATGCCCTTTTCAGCTAGCCTCCTCTATTTGTAATCCATGTGGGCACATTTTGGGCTGAATTTTTACTTTGCAGAGATTGTGGGTGGGCAGTTAAAAGCGCTGAAATTGACCACGTCGGGAAGCCAGCTTGCTTCTGCCTCTAACTTGGGCGTGTTACTCGGTGTGCCAGAGACCTGCTTGGGAGAGGCAGGTGAGCTAATTAAAGTAATTGAGAGCTCATTTTAAGAGACTATTAACAGCCTTTTTAACCTGATGTTGCAGCTTTTACTGGCTGTCCATGAGATTCATGGGCTTGCTGAACCTCGCCAATGAAAGCAAGGTGAGAGCAGAGCATTGTGGGAGTTGAACAATTGACAGTTTAAAAAAAAAATCACATCAATACTCACACCTCGCACTTGCTTCATTGTCTAAGGGAAAGGCGCATGCTGACAACATTTTTGCTGGGAGTTTGCTTTCAAGACTTTGCAGGTGATCTGTACGACTTCAGAAGTCACTCTCGCTACACTGGAGGATTGTGCCTCTGATCTCCACTTTACTTGTCATCTATCCGATCAGCAAAGGTGCCATTTATGCTGTTTCACCTTGGACCTCCGATTCAGACCAAGATGAGCTCCAGCAGCAGCAGCCGCCTTCTCCTCACCAACCTGCCACTCCATAGGAGAGAGGGGATGAGCACGGGTAAACCTTGCAGGAGGCGATACCCCCAACACAGGGTATATAGGCAGAGGATCAGCTTCCTGGACATGACTGAACACCAGTACCTCAGGAGGCCCAGGCAATCGCGTTCGGTCATGGCAGACATTTGTAGTCTGCTGGCAGACCTGCTGGTGGACACGCGTTGCCAGTGGCTGTCAAAGTCACCACTGCCCTCAACTTCTGCCTCAAGCTCCTTCCAGGGATCTGCAGGAGATATTTGCAGGATCTTGCAGTTGGCTGCCCACCGATGCATCATCCAGGTGACCAATGCCATTTTTGACAAGTCAGGCACTTGTGTACACTTTGCCACTGATGAAGCCAGTGTTACTGAGCGGGCGCTTGTCTTTGTGGCTCTCGCTGGCTTCCCACAGGTGCAAGGTGTCATCGACTGCACACATGCCCATCAAGGCACCCCCACATCACCCAGGAGTGTTTGTGAACCGTAAGGGCTTCCACTCCCTCAATGTGCAGCTCGTCTGCAACCACAAAAAGATCATCATGCATGTGTGTGCCAGATTCTCAAGGAGCTGTCCTGATTCATTCGTCCTGCGCCAGTCCATCCTCCCTCAGCTCTTCGCATCCATGACCAGACTTAACTGGCTGGCTGCTTGGAGACCAGGGCTATCCGCTGAAGACGTGACTGATGACACCCTTGAGGAGGCCAAGCAATGAGGCTGAAGAGTGCTACAATCAAAGTCAGATGACGACGAGATGTAGAGCAAGCAATTGGAATGCTGAAGATGCGTTTCAGATACCTGGAGAGATCGAGAGGAGCCCTTCAATACGCACCAGCCCGGGTCTCCAGAATGATCGTTGTATGCTGCGCTCTGCACAACACCGCGCAGCAGCGAGGATTGGAACTGCAGAATAAGCAAGGTGCTGCGCCTCGGAGCAGGAGGAATCTGAAATGGACATGGCACCAGCAGCAGTGCATGTTGCTGCCCGGGAGGCCCTGGGTGGCCTGATAATGGCACGATTTAGTTAAGTTGCACCAGTGCACCTAGATGCTGAACCAACTCCCCCCGCCCAGCACCACAAAGCAGTCCTAAAATGATCAAACCATCTCTGTCACACACACCCATTGCTCAAGGTTAAGTGATTTCTTACCATTCACTCCAACTGACTAGGCTACTTGCCAGGCAGCAGGCAAAAATGGACAAGATGGAAAAGTGGTGCAAATAAATAATTTAATGTGGCTCATAACTTCAACAAAAACTTAACCATCTAACATTTTATAACCCACCCATGTACATACTCTTGTGCATTTACAATTGTGGTGTCTTTCTCTTTCTACAGCTCGTATGAGGTGCAACCCCTGTGGCTTCAGCAGAGATAGAGGCAGGTTGCTCACTTCCCTGCTTAGACACTTTAGGTGGATGTTCTCTGGGTTTTGGAGCCTGAGAGGGCCCCACCAAAGACTGCCCCTCCTGCACCTGTGCAGGGGCAGACTCAGCCATCGGGATAAGAGGCAGCATGTGGGGCTCTGACTGAGGCGGTGGAGGGCAAAGGAGAAGTGAAAGCGCTTTGAGCAGAGCCCACACTTCCATGTCCCCTCTCCATCATCCCTTTCATGGGCCACCCGCACTTCCCTGCTAGCAAGGAGCTGGAGAGCACTCTGCTGCACATCAGTGGGGCGATTAAGGGCCAACTGTAGGTTTGTATCCATCCTAGAAAGGGCTGCAATCAGAGTTTGCAAGCTGTTCACCGCAAACATGCACTCATTCGACTGGCGCATTTGATGCTCCATGCAGGTGGCCACCCTTTCCATGGATGAACACATCATAACCATAGCCTGCGACATTGTGCTACTCATGTTGGAGATGGATTCCTCCATTCTCCCCACAATCGAGCACATCGCAGCTGGAAAAGCTGCCAGAGCCTCCCGCATTATTTATTTGTTGCTCCTCAAGAATCATCCGCCTTGTCGACGGCCCCTGAGGTTCAGCATCTTCGTCCAGCTGAACACTGCTTGGAGCGTCCTGCGCCCTCCGACAAGGACTCTGCTGCTGTCCCTGTCTCCACCATCTGCTCTTGCTCACGTGATCTGTGAGACACCAGGTGGCAACACTACACTCTCTCTCTCTTACTGGACCCACCAACGTGTGCGTATCTGTGCTAGCTGGACAGTGGGGGGGGGACACTTGATGGGCCTGTGGGAGTGTAAAGGCATGAATTAGAACTGTTATGATGTTTTAAGTTACCAGTATGCACATGATCATATTTCACTGGCTGCTGACATCAAGTCACCATGAGTGACTTATATGCCATGTGGCTGTATGATGTATTTAATTTTGTCACCACGTCATTGGGAGGTCCCCCTCTCCATCACCCACTGCCAGCAGCTCCACAACACGGCTGAGTTCCAGGGCTGCCTCCTCTGATGAAGTGAGTGGCGTGGCTACTGGTGGGCCACCACCAGTTTGTTGTTTCTCCTGGGTGTTCTGTGCTCTTCTGCAAGGAGGGAAACGAGACCTTTGCGTGAGAGGGATGGAATGAGTAAGCGATGGATGGGCAGCATCTTTTGAGTGACTTTGAGGGAGAGGCATAACATTGCATTAAGATGAGGGTGAGTGTCAGTGGTGGATGGTCAGATGGGGATGTGAGTAAGTGCATAGACAGTGAGGGATGGGTGCATCTGCAAGGTAGGTTGTTGTGAGGAGTGATATGCAGGAGTAGGATTGGGAAGGTAGGGTGAGGGGGTTGGGGTGACACACACATCAGGATGTAGAGCAATGTGGCATTGTACTCCCCTGACCTCATGAGGTTGTTGAAATGTTTCCTTCACTGGATCCATGTCCTTGGCACAATACTCCTGCTGCTCACTTCCTCTGTTATCTTCAGCCATGCAAACTAGGTCATTGCCACTGGCCTCTTCCTCCCAATCGTAGGGTACATAATGTCCTTGTGGGCCCTCACTCCTTGGGTAATACCTCCAAGGAGGCATCACTGAACCTGGGGGCCACTTTCTGCCTTTGACTCTGCATTGTTCAGGCTGTACTATTATCAGTGTTCTACTGGCAACAAATCTCTTCTGTCACAATCTGGCTTCCACCTCCACCAGTCTTCAAGTGACATCTGTGCATTGCTCCTTTTAAATATCTCCGCTGAAGTTGAGTCATCCGTGATGTCATCAGAGCTGCTCCAGTTAATTAGTTGGGAAATCCGGAACTCTGATTCAATTGTTAAAAAGCCACTGCAAAATGTGCCTCTACCACTTCCGAGTTCCCGACGTGATCCACGCCCCACCCCACCCCCACCACCACCGCAGCATCCAGCCCTTCATGTCTACACTTGTAAAAATGGGCTGTTGTGTTATTAGTGCATGGTAGAATATCTATCTGCTGATCAAATTAAAGTCAGTAGTACCTGTGCTATAATCTTGGCTCTTTATCTTTTTCCTTGTTGGTTCTGGGTCACACAAGGGCATGAACTTGAAGCTGTATATTTTGTACGATAGCAAAATACTGCAGATGCTGGAAATCCGAAATAACAACAGAAAATGCTGGAAAAACTCAGCAGGCCAGGCAACATCCGTGGAGAGAAATTAGAGTCAACGTTTCGGGTCAAACCCTTTGTCAAGACAGGGATTTCATTTTCTCTCCACGGATGTTGCCTGGCCTGCTGAGTTTTTCCAGCATTTTCTGTTGTTATTGCTGTATATTTTGTGTTTCTCTACAGCCTCTTTTTTATTGTTGAAGCTGTATTACATACCTGCTTATCTGTGGGTTTGCTGCTGCCTGCTGATTATGTCATCGATGTGTTGCAAATTCTTATGATAATGACCACTGAGTTGGTAACATCCTGATCTTGTGGATTTGTATTGAAGGGTTTTGGATGTGTCTGTGCACTGGGATAAGGAACACATGTTTAACAGCCATACCAAGTCTCAGCAGGTTGTTCCCCACCCCTGTATGAGTTACCTTGTCACAAGGCAAAGCTTTTATTGCATTATTACTGAATGGAAGTGTTGAGACACACCACATTGTTGGGGCAGGGAAGGACGTGCGGCGAAGCAGCCTATTTTTTTTCCATGCCAATTTTTCACCCTCACTGGAGAACACACCAATCCTGGCCAAAATTGGGGCAGTTTTCATTAGAATAGAAGAGATTACAGGATGATTTTGATAAGGGTTTAATACACAGAGAAATGGGGCAGGGTAGATAGAAACAGACTGTTTGCAGTGCTTAAGGGGTCTTGAATGAGGGGACAAATGGATACAAAATTAAATGCAAGAAATTTAGGACAGACAGCAGGAGAAACGTCATTTCTTTTACGCAAGCAGGTTGTGAGGCTGTGGAATGCACTCGTCAACACGGTCTCTGCTTCAGTCATATTTAAGAATCGATTCACTTGGCGGTTGATGGAAAGTGGAACAAAGGGGTCTGGTGAAAAGGGCGGGCAATTGGGATCCGGACTATTGCTTGTGTGGAGGATAAACACCAACACAGTCTGGTTGGGCCGAGCCGTCTATTTCCATCTTGTAGTCTCTATGTAAGACCTTCAGAATACATAAGAAAAAAATCAGGTATCACTGGGAGATGAAAAAGGCTATTGAAGCTCACCCCTCCATACAGTAACTCGCCCATCATGGAGCCTAATTGGGTTTTTGCCCTTATTGCCTTAATTGATAGCTTATTCCAAATGTATATAAATATAAACAAACATTGATATTCTTTGAGATTGCTCATAATCTCCTGTAACATAGCATCATAGAATGACGCAACAACAACTTGCATTTATATAGTACCTTAGCGCATTGCGCCTGTGCCGGCTCTTTAAAAGAGCTCTCCAATTAGTCCCACTCCCCTGCTCTTTCCCCCATAGCCCTGCAAATTTCACCCCCCCCCCCCTTCAAGTACCTGTAATACTTGAGATTCTTGATGTTCTGAGATTCTGTTACCTATTTGGAGTGGAAGGAATTTTGGTTTAATTTATATTGTGTTGCTGTGAAGTTAAATTCACTTTACAAATGGTTAACTCGTAGAGAGACGCAAGCTATCTGGAATGTTGTTTAGGACAAATTAGTTGGAATTCTTGATAAACAGTTGTGTATTCTGTGCCTACATATCATTTTGAGACAAGAATGTGTCCTCCCAACACATTCTAGAGATGTTGGTACCTTTTTAATGTCAAGATGGCTTGCATTCTAGGTGCCGAGAACACCGTTGCCATAGTTCTCACACCCGGGGGCGGATTCTCGTACAAGTTGGTAAGTTTGATTGGCTCAGCAAGCCAATCCTCGACACACAGCGATGGGCAGGATCAGAGCTCTGCTCTGTCTGTCCATCTCTCTCACAAGTCAGTCTGCAGTTTAAGTCCGAGTCAGAAGGGAATTTTAACTTTTGGCGATGGTGTAAAACGGGGAGTATCGGATTAGTCACCTGTTAAACACCTTTGCCGATTATCCTTTCCACTGAAGTCAATGAATGATGGTTTGAGGTCTGATTTCACAGTATACATTTTTGGGATTATTTCAAATATAGCTTCTAGGAAGCATTAGTACTGTCAGACTTAAGTTTGTAAGGAACATATAGTAACATTACTCTTAATTTGAACAAGAAAATATTTGCTTAGTTAACCCCCCCCCCCCCCCCAACAATGTCTTCATTTGAATTTCTTTCACGTCATTTTAATGGTTAATTGGCCCCACCCATTAACTTCTTTAACCTGATAAGCTGCGTCTGCGTCATCCAGCCCAACTACGTGCTGCCTGTCTGAGTCTGATAAACAAGATGTACGAGGCTAGATACTGACTGGAAGTGCAGAGTCTGGGGCACTGCCAGCTTTTCTTGACGCGTCAAAGCTGCCAGTGCTAGGGATGAGAGAACTCGCTGAGCAAAGGTGCTCCTTGTAGCTCCGCCACAAAAATCACATCAGGGGTTGACCTAGCCACAGGCCTGATGTGGGCTGTCCCAGTATTAATACTTGCAAGACTCCATTGACTGACTGAATAAAAGCAGCCCCTTCATGGATTTCATCTGCGAAGTGGATGGTGGGATTCAGGAGGTAGGGTCAAACAGTAAGCAAAGGCATTTGCATTTTTCTTTAAAAGAAAAAGGTGCAAGAAAAATAGCAGTAGAAAGGAGAGCTGGGGAGGGGCGGAGAGAAGGGAATTTAAGGTAAATAACAGAAAATGCTGGAAAAACTCAGCAGGCCAGGCAACATCCGTGGAGAGAGAAACAGAGTCACCGTTTCGGGTCGAAACCCTTAAGGTGTCCATTAGTGTAGTTGCTTAAAGTTAATAATGTAGAGCTATTCCTGAGTAGTTGCATTACTGTAATAGGATTTATTTCAGCGTTGTAACAAGCTGAAATCCCAAAGTGACATGTCCAGGGTGCCTGGAATTCCCAAGACTTAGTGGCCATCTAGAACTAAAGGTTGAAACTCCATATTTAAAGGATTGCCGTTCAATCACGCAGACAGAAGGTTCGCTATTTGGCCCATTGTGCTTGTGCCGGCTCAAAAGAGCTATTCAATCCCACTCCCGCGCGTCTGCTCTTTCCCCACAGCCCTGCACATATTTCCTTTTCAAGTATTTATCCAATTCCCTTTTGAAAGTTAAAATTGAATCTGCTTCCACCACCCTTTCAGTATTATTTGATCCAATATAAAGACAGCAAATGGATGTAAACCAATCAGTCCTTGTTTCATACCATTCTCTAACTTTTTTCTAACTATGTCAGGAGTAAATTTGTACTCTGTAGATGAAGAATGTGGCATAGGAAGGAAGCCGTATGAATGGAAATGGAGCAATGGACCCCTGTCAGAAAGCTCTACAAAAACGGCATTGTATTCAAGGAGATGAAATGGTTATAGAAACTGTTGCATACAGTTACCTGTTTGCCGCATCCCTTTTTCTCCCCTGCCCCATCCTATTACTTTCCACTTTTCCTCTTTCCCACATCAGCGGTTTTCTTGTCGCTCTTTCCTACGCCATTGGAGCTGCCACAAGGGAAGCAGCGTGGGGGAAGATGGGGGAGCTGAATGTGGCCCTTGATCAGGCAGGGGGAATTGGTGGGATGCACCAGTGGAGGATACCATAGTCAAGCTCAATCTTCATACTTTTCAGCAGGGACACTAGCTGGTGATCAGGAGTGGGAATCCTGGGCGATATTGGCATTGCATTTACCCACTGAGCCAAGGAGGGGAAGGGGACACACGCACACCGTGCCATACACAGAATCTCTCACTACATCTGTACTTGTGTATCTTCCAAAAAGTTGCTCAATGCTGTTAAAAGTCAGGAACTATAATAATCTGCAATATTTTGAATTTATGTAAAAGTACATTGTTCCAGTAGTTGTACCAGATTCAGCTGCCCCAGCACGGCTTACGGCTGACTTCATGTTCTAATTTTCTCCTTGTTACCAATACCTGGGTGGTTCTAACATCATAGCTTCATTCACAGATTATAATCTAACAAAGGAAGTTCCCCTCATGAAGCAACTGCTTCATATATCTTGTGTAATGCCTTATTGTAGCACATTTACCATCGGATTATCTGCAGAGCTTTTAATCCCCCAAACCCTTCAGTTAGACTAACTGGTCTATAGTTATGTGTTTTTTTTCCCTTCCCTCCTTTCTCGAACAATTGTGTTGGGGCTATTCTCCAGTCTCATGGCGTAATTTGCATATTTATGGATGTTTTAAACGCAAGCTGCAGCCAGAGCCTCTACTGGCTCCTTTCTGACCTCTTTCGACAACTTGGTGTACATGCTATCAGGGTCTGGTAACTTGTAGGAACACCGGCATTGCTAGATGAAAAAGACCAAGGTCCATTTAGTTTGGCTTTGACCATCCTGGTAGTTTCATGATACAATGATAATTCAGTTGACTAATCATAGCAATTACAGTAGTCTACAACAGACCAGAAATGAGGCGAGGAAAATCCCAGTGGTGGAGAGCTTTGGGGGCCATAGGTCCGAAGTCACCTATTCCTCCCAAGCATGTTACACTCACCACATGTCCTGGCTCAAATTACACACATACTGCAATGTTATGTTCTGAAATAAATCTATCTAATTTGTATTTGAATGAATCAATACTAACTGCTTCCACCATCTCCCTAGGGAGCCTGTTCCAGATATTGACCACTGAGTTCTGTTAATTTTTCAGAACCAATTCCTTCTCTGCAGTTATCGCTATCAGTTGTCTCGTTACTTCCCCTATCATTTGTAAAAACTGATGTAAAAATTAAATACATCCACTTTCTCTTCTGCCTCCAAAATTAGACTCATTCTCTCATCCCGAAAGGTCATATCCACTTCAGCCCTTCTAATCTCTCTTTTCACCTCCCTCCTGCACTTTCTACATTCCTTGTGATTAGCTTTAGTATTGTTAGCTCTAAATTTATCATGTGCCTCCCTTTTAAGTTCTACTTTTAGGTTTAATCTCCCTATTCAGAGAAATTCATACTTTGATGCTCCCCTTTTTCACTATATAGGACTGTGTGTTTATTTTGTACTCAATCCATCCCATATTGAAGATTTCCCACTGCTCATCTTTCGACTTGCTTGCTAACTTTTCTATACAAAACTTTTCTATCCAATTACTTTTGACTAAACATTAATTCCCCCTATCACGTCCGATTACGCAAGTTGTTCATCTGAAGTTGCTCAATGCCACTTTAGCGGAAGTATTACCTCATTAACGACTTCACGATGTCCCAAAGCACTTTACAGCCAATGAAGTACTTTTTGAAATGTAGTCACTGTTGTAATACAGGAAACTTTGTGCTATCCGGAGGTTGAATGTCCGGCAACTTCGATCTAACAGCAGAAATCAGCAGCCGTTTTGGTTAGGTTTTTTTTTCTTCTCCTAGCATTCTTTTCACAGGCAGGCTCTGGAAAGCGTCTTTGTCGCTTAGCAGCAGCTTCAGAGACGCTTCCAAGCTACTGGGCCGAGTGTTTACAAGCTGTTGCTGAGCAACAGTGTTTGTGGTCAGATACGGCAGGCTCTAGAAAGCGTCTCTATCTTAGCAACAGCTTCAGAGACGCTTCCAAGCCACGGGCCGAGTGCTGACAAGCTGTTGCTAAGCAACAGTCTTTGTTGTCAGATACGGAGATGAAAAGCTCCGTATCTGATAACATTGACGCTGGTCTATCCGGAAGTTTTGAGGCAACGGCAGTAGCTCGGTCCCGTGGGTGCCGGATAGCACAAAGTTTCCTGTATAGGAAATGCAGCAGCCAATTTATGCACAGCAAGGTCACACAAACAGCATTGAGATAAATGGCCAGATAATCTGTTTTTAGTGATGTTGCTTAAGGGATAAATATTGGCCAGGAAACCAGGGAGAACTCCCCCTGCTCCTCTTCGAATAGTGCCATGGGATCTTTTGCATCCACCTGCGAGGGCAGATGGGGCCTCGGTTTAACGTCTCATTCAAAAGACGGCACCTCTGGTAGTGCAGCACTCCCTTGGTACTGCACTGGCATTTCAGCCTAGATTTTGTGCTCAATTTTCTGGAGTGGGACTTGAACCCACAAATGTTTCCTACAATACAACAGTGACTATACTTCAAAAGTACTTCATTGGCTGTAAAGTGCTTTGGGGTGTCCTGAAGTTGTGAAAGGCGCTATATAAATGCAAGTCTTTCTTTAGCTAAATGTAGAATACTTACATGAAATGGAGTTTACAGCACAGAAACAGACCAGCTGGCTTTGATGCTCCACACAAGCCTCCTCCCACCCTACTTCATCTAACCCCATCAACATAATCTTTTCTTCCTTGCTCCCTCATGTACATATCTAGCTTCCCCATTAACAGCATCTATGCTATTTGCCTCAATTACCCCTTGTAGTAGCGAGTTCCACCTTCTAACCACTCTCTCTCTCTCTCTCTCTCTCGGTAAAAAAAGTTTCTCCTGAATTCCTTCTTGGATTTATTAGTGACTATCTTATATTTATGACCTCTAATTTTGGACGCCCCACAAGCGGAAATATTTTCTCTCTGCCTACCCTATCCATCCCTTTCATAATTTTAAAGGCCTCTATTGGGACACCCCTCAGCCTTCTCTTCTAGAGAAAATAGCCCAGTACGAATGTTACTTTGTAGAGAAATTAAAGGCTACTGGGTTGATGCAGTTTGTTAGAGTTCCTAATCCAGCATTGAATGATGAAAGGGAAAAAATGGATTTATTATGGTTTTGAACAATTTTACATGCTGCTCATTAACTTACAAACTCCATCTTGCAGATTGATTAACACAACCATCTCAATCTAAGTGGCTGCTTAGTTGCTACTATGTGGTAGCACTTTGTGGTGTTGAGACAACATCTCTAAATTATCAACCACAAACTGATGTATAATTACAGGTCACTGAGGTAATATCTCGAGCTTTTTTTTGGGCAATAAAATCATTAGTCTGCAAGCAGCAGACTGCTGTGGTGGCAATTAGAAACTTCTCTAGTACACAACTTTGTTGATAACTGGAATCTATATCGATACTGGTGTGTTTATATATTTTAAAAAAATCTCTGGGTGCACACAGAGCTACTGTGTTGCAGTGTCTTGTCAGATTCTGTCGCTATTTCAGGATAGCTGGATTGTACATGGTTGCTTTCTGAAATGCCCAATGCTGTGTGTTATCCAACAAACAAGCCATTGTACTGTTCCAATATGGAGGCTAGAATAAAGCCAGTGCGGGGTCATTGAAAACCTAAATGTGGTAATTGGTTTGGTCATTTGCTGTGACCTTTTGCTGATTACTATTACGATATATTATGGGCTTGTTGCCTGTAGTAAACATAAGGCTGACCTGGTCTCTAGGGCTAGAAAACCAAACACCTCTCGCAATGCTGTGTGCGCGTTTGTTTTTAATATCATTTCAGTGTCCCTTTTGATGACTCAATTTTGAATTTTGTGCACAACTGTGGTTTTTACACGGTTGTTAAAGATGTGAATCAACTGCAAAACTATAAATGCATCTTTCTGGTGACCACTAAGAAATTAGAAGAAAAGAAGGGTGAGGAAAGATAGCTATCGGTGCTTCACCCGTCCAACTTTGTATACCTCCCACCCCTGCTTTCAAAAAAAAGAGAAAAAATATCTGGGGCCGATTTCAGGAAAAAACATGGAAAATCCTCCTGTACGCCATAAACCAATCAAACAAGCTTCAGGGAACCATGGTTGCGCATGGCGCATAGCTAGGCAAACTATTTAATCTCAACACACCATAATGCCCTTTTAACTTGTCAAATCCCTTGAAAGCCTGTAGTGTACCCACACTTGCCACAACAAATGGTAACTTGTTCCAAAGGACAGCAACTCTCTGAGGAGGGTAAAAAAAAAAAATAGTTCCTGACAAATAATCGGATTCTTTGCCTAATTATTTTAGTCCTGCTGTCATCATGATCTTTGAATAGCTTATTCAAATTCACTACATCCAACCCATTGCAAAATATTAACCACAATCGTGTTTGTTTTTCCCAAACCGAATAGCCCTAAATGCTCTACATCTATCTGTATAGCTAGGAGATTAAATTTTAGGCATCATCCCTTTTGCCCTTTTGTACCCTCTCGAGAGCTTCAATTGCAACCACCAGATCTGGAGACTATTTCTGGACACAATACTCTAAATGCAGGCATACCATGTAAGTACCATGCTCTTAGTTTCCTACTTTGTTGGCCTAGCAATACATACTGGATTTCCTTTTCTGTAACTAGCCGGTGTTGTACGTGAATCTTTGATGACAGGTCAGCCACTACCCCAAGATCATTTTCCTGCTCTGTTCCTTTTTAATGGGCACGCCTTGCATGGACTAGACATGCTTTGATCTCCCCGGCATTGTGTCTAAATTGGCCCTCCTCCACATTAAATGACCTTTGCTCTTTAACTTCACTTACCTGGTAGCTTCTTTCGTTGGGTGGTTTCTTTATTTCTGTATAATGTTTAACAAAACACACAACCTAAAACACACTGGCCTAAAAATTCGGTTGCTTGGCGCTAATGGGGCGCAAAGCAACTAGCGCCCAGGCGTGGCGTCGCTAACTCCTCCTGCGAAATTCAGTAGGAGGTTAGCGGCAGCGGTCCCATTGGTGCCCTGTGGCGCTGCGCCGCCTCCGATGATGTCATCGCCGAGCGCAGCGCCCCACTCGCACCCTGGCCGCGATCTTCGGTAGCGCCCCCTGACTCACCGCCGGACGCTATGTCCGACGGGGTCAGGGGGGCCTACCTGCTGCTGGGGTGGCGCTAATTAAAGGCAAGGTGCTGGACGGCCATTTTTGTTGCTGGCCGCCTGCCAGCACCTGCCCCTGTTGCTGCCCCGGCCTCCTTAGCAGCCCCCCCACGGAGTGCCGACTGCGCTCCATGAGTCCGGCACTTCTCGAGTGCCGAGTTCTTTTGCCGGCACTCCAATCCCTGCTGGGCCCTGGGTTGCGCTGCGCAAGGCCCCTCCCCTTTAAGAAGGGGAGGAAGGCCTGCAGTACCGTGGCACAACATGCCGCAGCGCCGCCCCGCGCCGCGATATTCACTCGCAGTGCCTCAAGATGAATTTCGGCCATGGGGGTGCTAATTTCTCTAGATCTGATGCTGGTGGTTTTTGCAAACCGAGCAAGTTTGATGAGAAAGCAAACAGCTTAATTTGAAAAATGCAAGTTGATTAAAATACCGTGTTAGATCCGACCTCGTTGTATTCTAGCTTGATGTTCGAAATGAGAGAAGACAGCACAGTGCAGGAGCTAAAAGTTTTAATATCCTCATTAGAACACATCATTAGTATTCGCTGATATTGTTTGCATTCACAGTTAAATATTTGCCATCCCATTCTTTTAAAGCATAACACAAGTGTGCATGATCAGAAGCCAGTGATATTGACTGTACTTGCCTCAGCTTTGCTTGCAACTTTTCAGCTCGGCCAAGTAGTGAGATGTAAATCTTTTCCCAATGGCACATTGCATTCGGATTTCACTCCTTTTTTTGGTGCTCTCTGGCCTCAGATGGCTCTATTCTACCCAAAACTATTTGCATTTCAGCAACTCTGGCTCTGTTCCATTGTATCTTTGCTCCCAATATGGCACGGCCAAAGTATAAGGGGGGAAAAATTGGGTGATTGTTAGCGCCTAAAGAGGTAGTCAGTGGCTGTAGCGCCACTGGCTGTGACTCCCGCAATATTCAGCAGGGGCGCTAATGGTGGCGTTGGCAATTTGCGCTGCGCAGCCACCGATGACGTCATCGGTGTGTGCAGCGCCCCGTTCGCGATATTTGGTAGCGAACGGCGCAGTTGCGCCGTTCGCTACCCGCGCCCGGTTCACGGGGCCTTGCTGTGCCGGCAGCGGCGCAAGTTAAGGTGGAGGTGCGGGGCGGCCGCCTGCCAGCACCCCCGTCCCCGGCCTCCTGCCCCCCCCACCCCTCCGCCCCCCCCCCCCCCCCCCACGGCATTGCTGGCTGTTTCCCGAGAGCCCGGCACTTCTCCTTGATGTCGGGCTCGTTTGCCGGCACTCGAGCGGGGATCGTGCTGTTGCAGGCCCCTCCCCCTTAAGGGGAGGAAGGCCTGTAGTACCACAGCGTGCCATGCCGCAGCGTGTGGCGCTGCGACACGTTGCGCTGCGATATTCAGTTTTAGCGCCCTAAGAGGGACGCGGAGCGCCTCGAGCCTCACCCCGTCTCCCTCTAGGGGCAATGAAACTGAATATCTGACAATCGCTAAAGCCTCGAACGCTGCGCTAAATCCTGCGCTCGGGCGGCTTTGGCGCCACTTTGGCGCCCCAACCCAATTTCTAGGCCATCATGTTTTCTTTTTGCAAATTTGGATGATTGCAAGTGTTGTTAAAGTTATGTGCCATACAAGTATTTCTCCAGCATTTTTCATGTAAATTGTGCTGTCTCCTCCAAAATTACTTCTTTGGAATTAATATTTAGAATAAACCATCAAGAAACGAGGGGGGCAAAAGATATAATTTGTAGGAAAGAAAGACTTGCATTTATATATCGCCTTTCGCGATCTCGCAACGTTCCAAAGCGCTTTACAGCCAATGAAGTACTTTTTGAAGTGCGGTCACTGTTGTAATGTAGGAAACATAGCAGCCAAATTGCACACAGCAAGGCCCCACAAACCGCAATATGATAACCAGATAATTTGCTATAGTGATGTTAGTTGAGGGATAAATATTGGCCCGGATACCGAGGAGAACTCCCTTGCTCTTCGAAATAGTGGCATGGAATCTTTTACATCCACCTGAGAGCAGACGGGGCCTCGGTTTAACGTCTCATCCAAAAGACAGCACCTCTTTGTCAGCCTGGATTATGTGCTCAAGTGGGACTCCATCTCGCGACCTTCTGACTCAGACGAGAGTGTTACCAGTGAGCCAAGTCTGACAGCTTGAGTGAAAAATGCACAGACAGGAAGTTTTTTTGCATTCCACCAAGTGCTCTCTCTATTCAAGTATTTGTGTTTTTTTTTGCCATAAAAATCTCTGCAGTGATAACCAGAGAATGTGTACAGTGGTGTTACCAGAAGATTACGTGAAATCCCAGATAATGCGGACTAATTTTTTACTTGCCCCGTTTTACTAAAAGAAATCAAGATGTTTTAAGTGTCATCTTGGCTTAGTGAAACCTTTTGGGGGCGATTTTCCCAGCCCTGGGGAGGCGGGTATGGAGGCGGGACTACCCGGAAAATGGCAGAATCTGGGAGCGGGTACCCAACCCGCCTCTGTGCCACCTTCCCAGGAGGTGGGTACCCGACCCGCGCCGGGTCCTGTCTCCTCGAGGCGGGAAGGGGGTTAGTGCCAATTAATTGGTAGTTAACGAGCAGTTTTTTTGCTAATCCCTATTTTGAGCCCTAAAGTGTGGGCTTCCCGACGACTCCGAACCTCGCCAGGGTCAGCGAGGCGAGCCGGGGGTCGGAGGGGCCAACATGTCCGATGTGGAGAGGTGAGTGTAGAGTGTTTTACTAAGATTACTAACCTTTGCTTCTTTCTCCAGGCTTCATCCCTTTTAGGCTGCGGAGCTGCCTCATCTCACCGGCAGAGATGACAGAATGGCTGCTGCACCCTCCGATGCAACAGCCATTTGACTTCTGCTCAGGAAAGATGTTTGGTGAGTCTTGAGTACAAGGTCTCGCCAAAGAACAGAGATTGTCGGTGTTTGACAGCTTCTCAAAGCTGTCAAACGATGACAATTCATCTGTCAAAAATTTTTGACATATGAAACCTCATACGTTGATGTTCTCTGTCACTGGCTTTCCCTTAATTGGCCTGCTAAACCTGCTGGGCAGGCTTAACAAGGTCAATCAAGGGAAAATAGTGTGGGTTGGCTGGACGTCGCTGGAGGCGGGACTAAAACTCGACAAACACCAGTCCCGCCTCGATCACGTCCCCATTGATAAAATCACCCCCTTTGTGTCAGAAGGTTGTAGCTTTAATTACCTCCTTTAGGACTTGAGCACATAAGCTAGGTTGATACTCCAATGCAATACTATGGGATGAGCCATTCATTGGATGTGGCATTAAACGGAGTCCCCACTTGTTTGTGTGCGTCAGGTGCATGTTAAAGGTCCCATGGTACGATTCGCTGAGGAAGTTCTCCTGGTGCCATGGCCAACATTCTTCTCCCAACCAACAGTTTTCTGGTCATTCATCTCATTATTGTTTTGTGAGATCTTGCGTGCAAAATGTGTGCTTCATTTGCTGAACTAAGTCAACTGGAAAGTAATTTTTGCAAGTAAAATGCTTGGCGATTCCCAATGAAGCCCTTTTTATAAATGCAAGCCGTTTCTATTGAGTGCTTTCTTTTCCCATTCAGAAACAATGCATGCGCAAGAGTTGAAAGAGAACCTTGAATCATACAGCGCAGAAAGAAGCCGTTCAGCCCATCGTGCCTGTGGCAGCTCTTTAAGAGCTATCCAATTAGTCCCACATCCCTGCTCTTTCCCCATAGCCCTGCAAATTTCTCCTTTTCAAGTATATATTCAATTCCTTTTGAAAGTTACTATTGACTACTTGTCCCTCAAAGGGGTATGACCCCAAGTTTTCTTCCTTCATCCCAACCGCACCACCCACCCCTCACATTGGTTTGAGAGCAGCGTAGGGATTTTTGCCACTGCTTGAAGTTAACTTTTTTTTTAGTTTTGAGAATTATAAAAGAAAACCAGTCACACCAAAGCAATGTTTTGTGTGCATTAGCTTGAGTTTACAGTATTGTACAGCTATGAATGCATTTTTCTTTGAATCCCGCTGGGCTTCAACAGATGTTTTTTTAAATATTTACAACAGTTTTTCCTGAAGCATCTCGATACAAAATTTTCCAGAGATTTTTATCTGTGCTTTCCTGATTCTTATGTCATCCCCTTCCCCTTCTCATCCCTTGCAACCAAAAACAAAGAAATTGTAACACAAAAACACACTGGTTTATTTTAATCACAAAAAAAAATTTGATACATTTGTTTCCACCAGAGTTGGAACATACCGATGCCCGGGTTTGTGTTTTTTGCACACATTATATTAAACCCAGTAACTAGGCTGGTTGTATACCATGTAGAAAGAACTTGCTTTATCTAGCACCTTTCACATCTTCAGGATGTCCCAAAAGTGCTTCACAGCCAATTAATCATTTTTGAGGTGTAATCACTATTATGTAGGAAATGCGACTGCCAATCTGCGCACAGCAAGGTCCCACAAATAGCAATGTGATAATGACCAGATAATCTGTTTTAGTATTGTTGGTTGAGGGATAAATGTTGGCCAGGACACCGAGGAGAACTCCCCTGTTCTTCAAAATAATGCCATGAGAGGGCAGACGAGACCTCGGTTTAACGTCTCGTCCAAAAGACGGCATCTCTGACAGTGCAGCACTCCCTCAACACTACATGGAAATGTCAGCCTAGATTATGTGCTCAAGACTCTGGAGTGGGGCTTGAACACACAACCTTCTGGCTTGGGCGAGAGTTCCATCCAATGAGCAACGGTTGACACATAGCCAAGTTGTTCCTTCATCCAAGTCATTAATATATATGGTGAAAACCTGTGGAACACCACTTGTCACTTCTCGCCAATCGATGGTACTCTGGTAAAATTCTGGTAACCCTCGGACAGAGAAAAAGTCACCCGATGCATTAAAATAGTTTTAAAAGGCCCCATTATTCTGCATGTATAGGGTTGATACTGATGCCTGATTCAGAGCAGTGTGAGCCATGAACAGACAGCTACTCTGGCAGTCTGACTGCCCTGTGCTCTGATGAAGTGGATTTCTGTGTATGCATACATTGCACAGGGTGTTGGTGAGCATTTTTTAAAATATTGCTTAAAAGAGTTGACCACCCTGTCAGCTCATCACGAGCATTTAAAAATGTAAATGCCTGGGATCATTGCAAACTTCAAAAGAAGTTACAGTGCAACTGCAGGATTGATGTTGCTCCAACGTATAAACAGATGCTCAAAGTGTTTAGATTATGTTAAGATTTTTTTGCTTTCATGGAAGTAAGATTTATCCAATATACTCCTAGGTTATTTCTGTAACTCTTTCGCCTTGTAATCAATACTTGCAAATGTGATGCCTTTTTTTGCAATGTAACGGAGTCACCGGTTATTTGGCTGAGTAAAAGATGGATCAGATGTTGGTATAGTCCTTTTTCTGTTTTTGAAACTACTGGTTTGAGTTGGTAAATAGCCCTTTCCTACCCTCTTGGCACTACTTCACTCCAGAGTTGATTTGTGAAACCAGTCATTTAAAGGCTGTCTTCATAGATTGATTTCAGTCATAAAGTGGCAAGGAGAGAAACCTTCACGTATAACTTTCAAGTAACGAACACTAGGTTTTATTAATTTGAAAGTATCAGTGAAAAGCAGATAATTGTCTTGCATGAAAAACAGGAAGTGGGCCCAGTTTCCTGCTGAATAGCTAATGAAAGTTAATATATCAAAGCAGCCACCACTCCCAAGTACATTGACTGAAATTAATCCAGCTAAAGTATTTTAAATCCCATTTCACTATAGATACACTGGACTTTTTTTTTAAAGTAAGTTAAGTTTGAGTCAAGTCTCTATTTCATACTTGCAGTTTCGAACTGGTATGGAAATTGGCATTGAATCCTGTTATGTATTGTGTGTTCTATTGTGTGTTCTCCTCCCACCTGTGGTGGCGCTGTCACAGGAGATAAATGGTTGGGTGTTCTCTCGGTTAAGTTTAGCTCTCTTTGTTCGGAACTTTCCAGAACTTCCTTTCCTTCCAATAAAGTACTTCATGTTTGAATCTCTGAGTTCTGAGTCCTAAATTGTGTCTAGGTAGAAAGGTACCGACACAACAAGTGGCAACGAGGAGCGGATGAATCTGCGTACGTTACGGGTGCAGTGAGTAAACGGAAAATTTAATTTGAAACGGGAGATGGCTACTATATTAGGAAACATCGGTGATTTTGATGAAAATGTGGAGCAATGGCGCGCTTATACAGAACGTTTTGACTATTTTATATTGGCGAATGCGGTGGCAAACGAAAAGGTCGTGCCTACCTTTTTGAGTGTAATCGGGCCGAAGACATTCAATTTACTTCACAGCCTCGTGCAGCCAGATAAGCCAGGAACTAAAACATATAAGCAACTAGTGGAAATTCTTGGAGAACATTTTTCACCAAAACCTCTGGTTATTGCTGAGAGATTTAGATTTCATAAACGGAATCAAGAGGAGGGGGAATCGGTGACGATGTTTATTGCTGCTTTAAAAAGGTTGTCGGAACACTGCCAGTTCAAGGAGGTGCTGAATGACACCATTAGAGACAGACTTGTGTGTGGTCTGCAAAATGCAGCCACACAGAAGCGCCTTCTTACTAAGGACAACCTTACTCTTGAAAAGGCCATTGAAGTTAGTGTCTCCATGGAGATGGCGGAAAAGGAGGCTCACCAGTTGAGTTCAACAGGGAGAGTTCACAAGGTGTCGTCTGAGCCTAAAGGTGTGCGGAACGGCACATGTTACCGTTGTGGGAAAACGGGCCATCACGCTAATGACTGCTGGTGTACGGAGCTGGAATGCCGAAATTGTGGCAAAAAGGGTCACATTGAACGTGCCTGTAGAGGTTAAAAAAAAGAACAGACAGAGCTGGGAAGCATGGAAGCAAAATCTCTGTATTTGGACAAGAGAGGAAAAAGAGTGTTCATTCAGTGCAGTATGAGGGAACAAGCAAAACAGAGGGGAGCGACACCTCTGAGGAGGAAGAGGTGCACATAGTGACGGTTGCAGGTGATTCAAATGGCTACTGGGTGTCACCACTGGTGGAGGGACAATCAGTGCGGATGGAGGTGGACACAGGCGCGGCTGTGTCCCTTGTTTCAGACACTGACTACAACAAAATGCTAAAGCATCTTACCCTTCAGCCAACAAACATTGTGCTAAAGACGTATACCGGCAAACCTGTGGCCATGAGAGGCGTCATTGAGGTGACCGTTAAATTGAACGGACAGACTGCAAAACTGCCACTATATGTGGTAAAGGGAAATTGCCCATCACTACTGGGACGTGTGTGGCTAGAGAAAATCACGCTGGACTGGCCTGCAGTCCGCATGATGTCAAAAGGGGAGTCCGGTCTGACTGCAGTGTTAAACAAACATGCAGAACTCTTCAATGGGGAACTTGGGAGCATGAAACAGATCAGCGTGAGACTGGACATTAAACCTGACAGCAAGCCGAAGTTTCACAAAGCCCGACCTGTACCCTATGCAATTAGGCCAAAAGTTGAGGTTAACTTGGAGGCCTTAGTCGAGAATGGAGTCCTGGAGCCTGTGAGCGTGAGCAAATGGGCCACACCCATTGTTCCTGTCCTGAAAAAGGATGGATCTGTTCGAATCTGCGGGATTTTAAAGTGACTATTAACCCGGTGCTGTCTGTGGAACAGTACCCTCTTCCCCTCATTGATCTTTTTACGGGCCTGGCCGGAGGGCAAAAGTTCAGCAAAATAGACTTATGCCAGGCTTATCTACAAATGCATGTCGATGACAAATCAAAGGAGCTGCTGACAATTGTGACACACAAGGGGCTATACAGGTACTGCCGCCTTCCGTTTGGAATTACGTCGGCCCCTGCTCTATTCCAAAGGGCAATGGATCAGATTTTGAGTGGACTGCCAGGAGTCCAGTGCTACCTGGACGACATCCTTGTCACTGGGACAAATGAGGAGGATCATCTTCTGAACTTGGATGCGACACTACAACGACTGAAAGAGTACGGACTCAGAGTTCGTAAAGACAAATGCGAATTCTTTCAATCTTCAGTTGAGTACCTGGGGCATGTGATTGACGCTACTGGCCTGCATAAGGCGCCGCCAAAGGTCAAGGCGATCGTGGAGGCCCCAGCACCCCAGAATGTGAGCCAGTTACGTTCATTTCTGGGGCTACTTAACTACTATGGGAAGTTTATTCCAGACTTGGCAACATTGCTGAAGCCGTTACATCAGTTGCTATGTCGAGGCAAAACATGGAAATGGACTGAACTGTGCAACGAAGCTTTCACCCAAGCAAAGAAAGCATTGCTGAAATCGGAGGTCCTGACACACTTCGACCCAAAGCTACCCGTGCAGCTAGCATGTGATGCATCACCATATGGTGTGGGAGCAGTCATATCCCACATCATGCCTTCGGGTGAAGAGAAACCTATCGCCTTCGCATCACGCACCTTGAACAAGGCCGAGAGTAACTATGCGCAGATTGAGCGCGAGGCCTTGGGAATCGTTTTTGGAATTTGAAAATTTCATCAGTACCTGTTTGGGAGAAGGTTCACACTCCTGACGGACCACCATCCATTGACTTCAATCTTCGGGCCCCACACCGGAATTCCGTCTCTTGCTGCAAGCAGGATGCAAAGGTGGGCTTTACTGTTGTCAGGACACACATACGACATCAAATATCGCAAATCAGACTTGCACGGCAACGCAGACGGTCTCTCGAGGCTACCCTTGCCTGTTACTCCCCCAGAGCCTCGTCAGATAGACATCTTCTGCTTTAGACAAGTGGAGGGAGCACCTGTCACTGCAGTTCAGGTGCGAAGGTACACCCGCAACGATCCAGTCCTGTCTGAGGTAATGGACGATGTCATTCGAGGGAGAGCGATAGGAGATTCTCCTAGTTTGAAACCTTACGTTTCAAAAAGAAATGAGCTCTCTGTCCAGGCAGGTTGTCGTCTTTGGGGACGCCGTGTCATCATTCCGCCACCTCTGAGGGAACCTATACTGCAACAACTTCATACAGGCCACAGTGGGATGGTTCGGATGAAGGAAATGGCAAGAAGCTACTTCTGGTGGCCAGGTCTCGATGGGAATATTGAGGAGAAAGCCAAAACATGTTCCACAGCTGGCAACCCTACACCCCTGGGATTGGCCTGCAGAAGTGTGGCAGCGAGTACATGTGGACTTCGCCGGTCCTTTCGAAGAGAAGATGTTTATGGTGGTTGTAGACGCTCGTAGCAAGTGGCCGGAGGTCGCTGTGATGAGGTCTACCATGGCAGAGAAAACAATTGAGAAACTTGGTGAGATGTTCAGTTGTTACGGCTCACCGGAACAACTCGTAAGTGACAACGGTCCACAATTTGTATCACAGGAGTTTGCAACCTTCCTGCATGTGAATGGTGTCCAACACATTAGGTCTGCACCCTATCATCCCTCTACTAACGGCCAGGCAGAAAGGTTTGTGCAAACTTTGAAGCACGCCGTGAAGGCATCGCAAGGTCAGGGCTCAATCCACCAACGTCTGAACAGCTTCCTGTTGTCCTACAGGAACGAGCCGCATGCCACAACCAAAACTTCCCCCGCTTCGCTCATGATGAAGAGGCAGTTGCGGACAAGCTATGACTTACTCAAACCTCCAAGGGCAGAGCAGGTTGTCCATCGTCAACAACAAGCTCAAGTTGAAAAGAGAGAGAAAAGAGCCAAGGAGAGACGGTTTCATCCTGGAGAGCACATCCTAGCTTGAAACTACAACACTGGACCAAAATGGGTTCCTGCTACGGTGATCGCGCAGATGGGCCCTGTGTCTTACATGGTTGAGACTGCTGAGGACGTCGTCTGGAGAAGACACACAGATCAACTGTTGCTAGGAGCAGAGACAGACACAGAGGCTCCAACTGTTTCCGGATGATACCGCAAACCAGCATCCTTTGCCACAGTGCTCTTCTCCAACACAGGAAGTCAAAGAGACTGTTCCACCTGTGCAAACTCCTGACTTTCGACTGACACAGGCACCTTTTCCATCCAGGCCTGTGTCAATGCCTACTGCTGTGGAAGCCAGCGATGACCGCCGGTATCCTGTCAGAGAGCGGCGGCCTCCAAGATGCTTGGATCTGTAGGCTTAGTGACTTACCCACAAGACTGGGGCAGAATAAACCCCAGGGTAAAGTCAGGGTTTGAGGCAGTCTACCTCTACCCTAGGTTCGTTGAGTGCATTGAAAGTAACTTACCTGTTGAGGAATAATGTGGACGTTCCATTTAAGAGGGGAGGAAATGTTATGTATTGTGTGTTCTATTGTGTGTTCTCCTCCCACCTGTGGTGGCGCTGTCACAGGAGATAAATGGTTGGGTGTTCTCTCGGTTAAGTTTAGCTCTCTTTGTTCGGAACTTTCCAGAACTTCCTTTCCTTCCAATAAAGTACTTCATGTTTGAATCTCTGAGTTCTGAGTCCTAAATTGTGTCTAGGTAGAAAGGTACCGACACAACAAATCCAACCCATTATGATATTGTGAATGTGAACCACATGGATTGACTAATACTTGTCCCTAATATTCCAGGGAGCCCAATGGCTCCTGTGCTCAAGGAAATGTTGTCCGTGGAAAGCAACTAGCCTGAGTTGAATAGTGGAGTTTGGAGGTTGGATAAATATTGCAGAAATCCACTTGAATACCTTGAGGGTCGGAGAGAAATTTTGCCTTGGAAGATAAAGACATAAGAAATAGGAGCAGGAGTAGGCCACAGTGCCTCGAGCCTGCTCTGCCATTCAATAAGATCATGGCTGATCTTCTATCTCCACTTCTCTTTCCTGCACTATCCCCAAAGTTCCCCCTAATTTTTTTTTGTGTGCGCGGTCCCTTTAACGGGCTGTGTGGCACATTCAAAATTTTGCACATGCGCGAAATCTCCCATTGAAAAGCCGATGACCGGCCTACGGGGGACCACCAGGCAGCCGTGCAGCTTAGCGGGAACGTTGCCTATCCCCATATCCCTTCATTCCCTCAAACCTGCAGGGTTGAGTTTATGATGGCGTAGACTGTACTGGACCTTGGGAGGAGCAGACTCAATGGAGGCTAAAAGTGTTAAATTACGAGGACAAGTTGCATAGACTAGGCTTGTATTCCCGTGAGAATAGAAGATTAAGGGGTGATCTACTTGAGGTGTTTAAGATAGTTAAAGGATTTGATAAACGTAGATGGAGAGAAACTGTTTCCTCTAGAGGAGGGAATCCAGGACAAGAGGACATTACCCTTGAATGGCCTAGCGCTAATTGTTAGGTAATGTCAGGAAACACTTCTCCACACAAAGGGTAGTGGAAATCTGGAACTCGCTTCCCCCCCAAAAAACTGTTGAGGCTGGGGGGTTAATTGAAAATTTCAGAACTGAGATTGATTGATTTTTGTTAGACAAGGGTATTGAGGGTTATGGAACCAAGACTAGTGGATGGAGTTAAGACACAGATCAGCTATGATTTAATTGAATGATGGAACAGGCTCGAGGGGCTGAATGGCCAACTCCTCAGTATATTCTGTTCCTCAGTATATGGCCATTTTTCATTGCTCTCTTGTACATGTATGTTACACAAACACTACAATTTTGTTTTCAGACTTGTAAACATTCCAGTAGATACAAAATCTAAAGCTTCTTGAATTTTTTTTCTGTCGTCTTCAGTGCTTTTATTGGAAACATTTTTTTAAAATGTGTTATTAGCAGGAAGCCATACTCTGGGGCTAATCAAGCCACTTGTGGTGGTACTGCACAGGAAATCGAATCCAACACTCCATGGTGAATTTTATGCAATAAATTTTTATCTTATGTGGATGAGGAGAGGAGGCACGATGAAGAAAAAAGAACAAACTTGCTTTAAACAGCGCCTTTCACGACCTCCAGATGTCCCAAAGCGCTTTACAACCAATCAACTACTTTTGAAGTGGAGTTGCTGTTGTAATATAGGAAATGCGGCAGCAAATTTGCACACAGCAAGGTCCCACAAACAACAATGTGATAATGACCAGATAATCTTTTTTTGTGTGATGTTGGTTGAGGGATAAGTATTGCCCAGGACACTGGGGAGAACCCCCCCCCCCCCCCCCCCCCTGCTGTTCTTTGAATAGGCCGTGGGATCTTTTACGTCAACCTGAGAGGCAGACAGGACCTCGGTTAATGCCTCATGCAAAAGACAGTGCAGCACTCCCTCAGTACTGTGCTGGGCGTGTCGGCCTATAAGTGCTCAAGTCTCTCAAGTGGGTCTTGAACCCACAACCTTCTGACTCTGGAGCCACGGCCGACACAGAAAGTTAACTGTTCTAAGTAAGCCTGTCATTTTTATACCATTGCATTTCAAAGCATTGATCTAGAGCACAAAGTTTTATCCTCACCAAAGCTAGCAACCTTGGAAGATATCACACCATTGTCCTTGTGCTTCTGGCAAACAATTTCCAGATACTCACTTGAAGTGTTGTCTGAGATTGCAAACGGGTCCTCCTTGGCCGGCTCTGTTCCAGTGGTGAAGCAAAAACACCCAGATGGTGAGGAAAGTGACCTTTGAAAGTTTACACGAAAAGCTGGACATTTCCTGCCAAAAGTAGCAGCAGTCAGACTGCCAGGAAGCGAGGTCAAATGGGAAAGCACATGGGCGGTGAAAATGGGGCTGGCTGAATTAGAAGATAAACAATAAAAGTAGCAGGATAGACCTGATCTTTAAGGAGAAAAGAAAAAGTTTACTCTGTACCATATCTCCACCTTGCAGCTAATATCTTGATGATTTAAGAATGGTTGTATTGTAGGAATAGGTGTATTCCTAACAAATAACGGAGCTTGACTCGGAAGAACAACAAACAGGATTTTAATGTTGGATTAGATGAAATACAGCAAACAACGTAGATCGATGCAGGAGAGTCGTGGAGCAGGTCTTTCCCCAGCGGGGACGCCACGAGAACTGACTAGGCAGTCTGGAGGTTTGCGCGATGACGTCATCGCGTTTGCGTCGTGATGTCATCGCATTGCTCGCGTTTTCCCGCGCTTGGGGCGTCACGTGACTTGCGACGTGACGTCATCGCGTTTGCCCGCGCTTGGGGCGGTCACGTGAATTGCGTGATGACATCACGTTTACCCGGCATTGGAGCTGGCCGTTGTGGCCGAAGTCGCGGGAGCGGGAGGCCGAGCTGGGCCGGCGATTGCCGCAGGAGCGGGAGGCCGAGCTGGGCCGGCTCGCGTTTAGGTGAGTCACGTGATGCGCGACGTGATGTCATTGCATTGGGTCGTGTTCTTAAAGGGGCAACGCCCCGTACATACAAACTGTATATAAACATAGTTAAAGGGAATTATGTATAACAAGTAAGGGACACTCGGTGGTACTGCTACAGTATTCAATTTAGTTTATTGTCAGAGCAGAATTATATCTTTTTTAAAGTTGTGTGGATGGTGTTTCAGTTCAGGGATCTGTTGATATCACACTAGCCCCATAACTCCGCGACCTTAAACTTGTCATCTTTGACTATCATAAGCATCATAAAATTGCACTTTTTGTACCTAACAAGATCAGTAGGGTTCTTGTTCCTTTTGACCATTGATTTAATCAGCTGCCAAGTTCTGCAACTCCTTTCTCTTCTCTTCTGCACCATCTGGAAAAATCTGCAAAGTCCCGAAGATAAGTTGTGGTAAAAGTACAATCACAGACACGCAGAATCTGAGTCATAGAGTTATACAGCACAGAAAGAGGCCCTTCGGCCCACCGTGTCTGCGCCAGCCATCAAGTCCTATCTATTCTAATCCCATTTTCCAGATGATTTAATTTAAGTTGCTGTGTTCTAGGAACCACTGAAAACGTACAATTTGTGGCGCTATAAATATTCCTAATGAACTTTTTTTTTTAAGAAGGGCACCATCTTAAGTCAAGTTACTGAGATTGACTGGGTGAAATATGTACCAGTCGTGTGTTCGCAGTAGGTTGGTCCGGGCCTTTTAGAAAATGTTCTGCAACATATTGTGCTCATGAACTATCTGTGTTTCTGTGGGGAAGAGGGGGGTGATCATCTTAGAAACTTGCACCAAAATATCCTTGGCGATGAGTGTTAACTTCATCAATCTTCAAATCCACAGCATGTATATATTACACTGTCTAACTTTTTAATAAAACATTTTAATTGTAATTATCTTTAAATTCCTTTTTTAAGGTGTCGAACAGCAGAATTAAAGTTTGTGCACACACACTTAAAACAGCTTTTATGCATTTTTTTTTAATCAAGGACCTTATTTTTCAGATTGAAACTAAATGGTGAGCCACTGTGAATGAGGCAAAACTGCAGATTATTGCAGCACCCTGCATATTTTGAATGGAAACATGACTCTTTTTGTAGATTGATCATCGTTGTACTATACTATTCTCCAGCCAATAGCTGTATAGTATGAAGCACAGACCATAACCCCATGTGCCTGGTTACGAGGCCCATTATACTTGCCAGGAAAGGGCACTCTATATGTGCGCACACGCCCCGAGCTCCACCGCCCCGGTGGCTATTTTTTAAATGTTGCTTTCACACCACATTAACGAGGCTCTGCAATAAGTTTGCAAAAGTGCCCGGAAGGTCCAAAGGACCACCTGAATACTCGTCGTGTCTGACTTGACACCATACTGGACTACCCTCCTGGAAGGGATTTTTGCATCGCTTGGCTTTTAGTTCCTTCTGGAGTTGGATCAGAAACCGACTGAAATTATACTAAAATAAAAACCTGAAATACTGGCAAACACTCAGCCGGTCAGGCAGCATCGGTGGAGAGGGAAACCGTGTTAAAGTATCAAGTCGATGACCTCATCAAAATTGGAAGATGTTGGCGGTGAACAAGTTTTAAGCACGTACAGAGCCAGGGAAAAGGAAGGGGCAGGATAGGGTGGAGGACCCGAACTTAATAACATGCAAGCTTCCTGTAATTTCCTTCTTTAATCCCTGCTAAAATGATGGAAGGTGGAAAATTAAACTGATGTAAAGCTTGGCAAATATCAGAGCACCTTCCACATTTCGAGTTGCCCATCTTCTTTTACACCATGCTTACAGTGTATATGAGCTGAATATTTAATGGTAAGCTGTTGAATTTACCCTCCATTCCCAATTCTTGAGAGAAATTATCAGAGTTCAGTGGCATTGTAGGAGTCTCTGCACTCCTAGCAAAGAATCTATAAACTCACTGGAAGTTAACAAACTGAGTTTAATGTATTAAAACTTTACAAAACAAGAAAATGCAGGAGAAGCTCTAAACAGGTCTTTACTCTATATCTCCACACGAGGACTGGCTGGCCACGCCCTCTACCTCTGACGTCATCACGTTTCCCGCCGTTGGGACGTCACATGACCCACGTGATGACGTCATCGCGTCAGATCGCGATTTTGTCGATCTAGCTCTGTTTAACCAGAGCTAACATTGAAAAGTAATAAACATGATTAAAGGCAATTATACAAATCACTGAGAGTCTCTTAGTGGCTTTGCCACAGCATCCTATTTGAGCATTCTCGAATATAGTTGAAAATCTCCGCTATTCACACCCTTGGCAGAACTTGTGGTTTCACTGAAGGCAACTACATATTGTTGAAGACCAATCCCCTCTTGTGTATGATCTTGAAGGTAATAGTAAAACTCATTTGCCATTGAAGGAATGTGGGAGGGGGGACAAAAAGTTAACATAATCATTTTGGGCTCCCTTAAACTGGACTGTACCAATTTTATGTCTCCCGGGGGGGGTTGGGGGGGGGTGGATTTTGTGCTCAAAACAAAAACCTGTCGATTGGACTGGTATAGCAACGCATCCTCGAAGAAATCTTCTGATTGGAAACTGAAATCTAATGGGGATTGCAAGAGGGTTCAATTATATCCTGTAGAACTAAATTTGCATAGCTCATTGTTCTGTTTTAACCTGGCCCCAGTCCTTGTTCTTTACAGATTAAACCACTTAATCCAGTTTATTAAGTTTTCATTGATTGCCAGGCTGGTGAACAACTATAATTTGAACTCATTTAAGCAGATGATTGCAGTTTCACTGTTCTTAAATATGCAAACTAGACTGCTCCAAGTGCAGCAGACTTGTATCGACTGTGGAAATGTTAGATGTTCTGCCACTGGTGAAGTACTGTTAATGCTGAGTAGCCAGCCTAATGTGGCCCACAGAACGGCTTTGTGTGGTTTCAAAAGGTGCCATGTTGTGTGTGTGCATAATTCATGAAAGTGTTGCGGAATCTAATCTGTTTGTTGGTCAGTGTTTCTCACACACACACCCACACACACACACATTTCATGCAAAAGTAAGCAGTATACTGTATATATTTTGGTCATCTTACATTGGGAATGGCGGGATTGTTTTAATAAAGCGTAGCTCGAATGACAGTAACTGGGTTGATTTTGAAATTGGTCCTTTGCCTCTGCAGTGGGGGAGTTTGCGCCTCGTGTCCTGTTTCACGTTGCCACATGATGCCGTGCAGTCTGGAAGCAGCATAGCTAGACCTTCTAATTTTTCAGCAAGTTGATGGTGAGAGTTATGACCCATTCAAAACACTATTTCCCCCAACACCCCCCCCCACCCCCCATTTAAAAAAAACTCCTGAGTTTCACTCTCTAACACAAACCGATTGTTTCCTTTCTCTGACTAACATTGCATTTTTATTGAAATTGAAACGTAATCTCTTAACTACATCCAGCTGACTAATTCATGTGCCTGTGCAACTCTCTCACGGGCTTCAATGTCTTGGTCAGTTCATGGACTTTGGCAGCAGATCAGGAGGCTAAAGAACAGTATTGTGTAACAAAGAATGTAGTAAATCTAGGTTATCCACAACAGACCTAAGAGAATAGGTTTGTATTTCTGATCTGAAGAAGTGGTAGTTCTTTTAGTAAATCTACTGTTTTATTTCATAGCATGTAGCATTTCCTGAATAAAGTATACAATCTGCTCTCCTCTTGCTCTATTTTGTAATTATTGTAGAATAATATTACCTCCTCAGTTACCAAAAGAAAGAAAGTCTTGAATTTATATCGAGCCTTTCATGAACTCAGGACATCCTGAGGCGCTTCACAGCCAATCAAGTACTTTAAGTATTGTCACTGTTGTAATGTAGGAAACACGGCAGCTAATTTGCGCACAGCAAGGCCCCACAAACAGCAATGTGATAATGACCAGAGAATCTATTTTAGTGGTGTGTGTTGAGGGATAAATATTATCCCCAGGACACTGGGGATAACTCCCCTGCTCTTCTTCAAATAGTGCCCTGGCACCTTTTACGTCCACCTGAGAAGGCAGACGGGGCTTCGCAGCGCTCCCTTGGTACTGCACTGGAGGGTCAGCCTAGATTATGTGCTCAAGTCTCTGCAGTGGGGCTTAAACCCACAACCTTCTGACTCTGAGGTAAAATTTAAATTTGTCCTTTAAACTCCGATCTTTTTCTCTCCCTACGTTATTCAAAATATTTAACTGAAGAGAAGTGCTGATATATCCTGTGCACAGTGATGGATGTTTTCATTTATAATTTGTTGCCAATGCAATTAATACAATTGGTAGGTAGTTAAATGTTGCCAACTATTTTAATGTCCTGATTAAATGCTACTGTTTGGTAATACTCAAAGAATAAGACCCAGGATGTGAGTTTGTTTATTTTTCAAAAAATAAATACTATATACTATAACTAGAGGGAAAATGAGGACCCCCCCCCCCCCCCCCACGAGGGTTGTTGTGATCTGGAATGCACTACCTGAAAGAGTGGTGGAAGCAGATTCAATAGGAACTTTCAAAAGGCAATTGAACATGCATTTGAAGAGAACCAATTTTCAGGGTTATCAGGAAAAGGCTGTGGCGAGGGACTAAATTGGACAGCTCTTTCAAAAAGCCGCCACAGGCACGATGGGCCGAATGGCCTCTTTCTCGGTGTTGTAAGTTTCTATAATTGCTTACCCACAGGCACCCCCACCAACCTCCCACAACTGACTGCTTGTGTCCAGAATACCCGAGAACCTTAACAGTGAAAATCCCTCTTTATAGGCACTCGACGCAGGCTGTATTCCATTTTCTCAGCCTATTATTAAATCAGAAAATCATCAGAACTTCTGACGAAAGGACCTGAAACGTTAACTCTGTTTCTCTCTCCACAGGTGCTGCCTGACCTGAGTGTTTGTTTCCAGCATTTTCTGTGTTTATTTCAGATTTCCAGCATCCGCAGTATTTTGCTTTTCTATTATTAATTCAGTTGTCTTTGCATCAAATTTGAATGATCTAATAATTTGAATTAAAATAGAGCACAATTTTGCGCTTGGAAAGAATCATTTGAATTAAGTGACTTAAAATGAGTGGACTATTTAACTTCGGAACAGGTGGCCATCCTAGTGCACTTTTTATAGGGTTGACGTAATGTTGTACACAACCTGTTTTTGCATATAATAAAATTGCCAAGTGACAGTGAATCCCAGAAATAAGCTCTCTTTTTGGGAGTTGAGTATTTATCTAAATGAGCTATGTTGAAAATAGAAGGAGCCTAACTTTCTTTGTGGATATCCAGTCATTTAAAAAAAGGTACATTTTATTTACAGATTTGGAAGTAGATAAATTGATGCTGTATTAACTTGGCTACATGCAAGTGATTGTTGTATGACTAATAGGCAGCATTCTGGAATTTTAACTTGCATGTTCAATTTATAATTTTACAATGCTTGTTAACCTTCGACAGATGAAGGTTTGAAGGTAATGCACTTGATTTATTTACTCCCTGGTATCCCTAAGATACAGTATGTTATAACCTCTGCCCCATTGTAGTACCTTTTTTGTGGCTTCTATCCTCCTCAATTTAGGTGAAATAATGTAAGAAGTCACACAACACCAGGTTATAGTCCAACAGCTTTATTTGAAATCACAAGCTTTCGGAGCGCTGCTCCTTCTTCAGGTGAAGTGGAGAAATGCATAAAGACACAGCTTATATAGTCAGAGAATCATGTCAGATGTTTACAGGTAACCTTTCCAACTGCCATTTATCACACCTCGGCAGAGAGATAATCACAGCAGTCAAAGGTGTGAATGGTGTCCAAACAGGTCAGTCAGGGAAACATTACATCAAAGAACAATGAGGTGGGGTCACAAGGGGTCAAATATTGCAGATGCTGGGGTCTGTATGAAAAACAAAAAAACAGACAAAAAACATTTTTTTTGGCTGGAAATCACAGCAGGTCCGGCCGCATCTGTGTAGAGAGAACAAGCCAATGTCGACTCGAGTCTGGATGACCCTGCATCAGGTGGGGTTACATGTAGCGTGACATGAACCCAAGATCTCGGTTGAGGCCGTCCTCATGAGTGCGGAACTTGGCTATCAGTTTCTGCTCGACGATTTTGCGTTGTCGTGTGTCTCGAAGGCCACCTTGGAGAATGCTTACCCGAAGATCGGAGGCTGAATGTCCTTGACTGCTGAAGTGTTCCCCGACTGGGAGGGAACACTCCTGCCTGGTGATTGTTGCGCGGTGTCCATTCATCCGTTGTCGCAATGTCTGCATGGTCTCGCCGATGTACCATGCTCCGGGGCATCCTTTCCTGCAACGTATGAGGTAGACAACGTTGGCCGAGTCACATGAGTATGTACCATGTACCTGGTGGGTGGTGTCCTCACGTGTGATGATGGTATCTGTGTTGATGATCTGGCATGTCTTGCAGAGGTTGCTGTGGCAGGGTTGTGTGGTGTCGTGGTCGCTGTTCTCCTGAAAGCTGGGTAATTTGCTGCGAACGATGGTCTGTTTGAGGTTAGGCGGCTGTTTGAAAGCGAGTAGTGGAGGCGTGGGGATGGCCTTAGCGAGGTGTTCGTCGTCATCGATGACATGTTGAAGGCTGCGAAGAACATGGCGTAGTTTCTCCGCTCCGGGGAAGTACTGGACGACGACCTGTTTGGACACCATTCACACCTTTGACTGCTGTGATTATCTCTCTGCCGAGGTGTGATAAATGGCAGTTGGAAAGGTTACCTGTAAACATCTGACATGATTCTCTGACTATATAAGCTGTGTCTTTATGCATTTCTCCACTTCACCTGAAGAAGGAGCAGCGCTCCGAAAGCTTGTGATTTCAAATAAAGCTGTTGAACTATGACCTGGTGTTGTGTGACTTCTTACATTTGTCCACCCCAGTCCAAATCCGGCATCTCCACACCATAGGTGAAATAAGGGAGTGGTTTCAAAAACATTGAAATGCAGTATCCATGTCTAAATGTCAGCTTGTATATTATTTCCTTTCCTGTTTTGTGAAGCTAAAACTGTCCAATGGTGGAATTCCACCCACACTAGTGAGCTTCAGTGATTGGACAAGTAGAGAAGTTGAAATTGCTGTATATCTCTAATGATAGGGGTCATAAATATAAAATAGTCACTAATAAATCCAATCAGGAATTCAGGAGAAACTTCTTTACCCAGTGAGTGGTGAGAATGTGGAACTCGCTACCACAGTAGAGTAGTTGAGGTGAATAGCATAGATGCATTTAATGGGGAAGTTAGATAAATTCACGAGGGAGAAAGGTATAGAAGGATATGCTGATGGGGTTAGATAAAGTAGGTTGGGTGGAGGTGGAGCGTAAACACCGGTATAGACAAGTTGGGCCGTGTGGTGTATGTAACCGTTCCACCTTTAAGAGAACTATTTTAAGAGATGCACTACTTTATCTTGGCTGCTGTATACTGCAATACCGGTGGTGACCACACCGGTATATAAGTGCTGTGTAATGATTTATTGGGCAGTTCAGCCTGACCTCCGACTAGTAAAGACCTGTTGAATTTACTCTTGTGGTCTGTGTGCGGTGATTCTTGTTAACAATAACTAGAACACACAGACTTAACAGTGGCGACGATGACGATCTTACCCTGCGGCAGAGATATATCCAAGGCAGTTTAACGGGCGTCGAGAAGAGGCATCCGCCCTCATCATCCTGCTGAGAAAAGACTCGGGTCTGAAGAGCAAGGAAGAATCCTGACACGAAGCCTTCCATCAGCAACAGGCAGTGATCATCCCTTCTATCACGGTGGTGGGTAAGCCGATCAGCGACGAGCAGCAAGTCGGCCACGTTGGCTGTGAAGTAGGGGAGGGAAAAATGGAAGATATAAGGGCGGAGAACTCGACCACGGCCGGGGAAAAGAGCCAGACAGAAGTCGGGGCCAGAGGCGCTGAGACTGGGGCAGCGTAAGGCACGGGAGCCGCGGTGAATGCAAACGCAGCCGGTGTAAAAGACCGGGCTGCAAGCGGGCTGGGAGACGCAACAGCGTCGAGAGAGAGCTCGACCGCGACCGGGGAAAAAGGCCGGGCAGCTACCGAGGCCGCGAGGCGCGGGATAAAATAAAAAAAATTAAAAAAAAAAAAACCGTGGAGAACTCAGCCGCAGCCGGGGGAAAGGACCGGACTGCAAGAGGGGCTGGGAGGCACGATTTGAGAACCGCTGGGGAGGGCGAACGCAGCAATACGGCAATCGCCATTACAGCCAGCGGGGGAGAAAGGCAAACGCGGGAAGCCGCCATTTTCGTAGGCGGGGGAAGAAGACCAGCGTGGGAAACCGCCATTTTGAAAAAAATATATAAGAAAAATTTCTTTTTGTTTCTCAAGAAGATTGCGAGGATGCCTAAGCGTGGTAACATCAACGATTTCGATCCCGATGTTGAAGATTGGGCCACGTATGTAGAACGCATAGAGATTTATTGTAAAGCAAATAAAATATCAGATGAAGATAAAGCACTAACCTTACTAAACTCAATGGGTGCGAAGACATACGGGCTATTGATGCATCTTCTATCACCAGCTAAACTGGCGGATCAGGCTTTCGCTAATATTGTTGCTGTCCTGAGAAATCATTTGAACCCCACACCGCTGATGTTAGCGGAACGATTTAAATTTTATGCGAGAACGCAACTGAAAGAGGAAAGCAACGCGGAGTATTTAATTGAACTGCGTAAGCTAGCGAAATACTGTCAGTTTGGGGAAAGACTGACAGAGGCACTGAGAGACAAATTCGTGTGTGGATTGTCGAAAGAAGGAACACAAGCGGCTGCTTGAAGAGAATGATCTTACACTTGATAAGGCTGTCACTATTGCAGCATCGCACGAAGCCGCAGCGAGAGGCACTGCGGAAATGCAGCGGTACTCAGCGTAGATCAAATGGCTTTGGGTACAGCGAAATGTTATCGTTGTGGAAAGACAACACACGATCAGAACCAATGCTGGTTTAAAAATCAGGAATGTAGAAAATGTGGCAAGCTTGGTCACATAGCTAAAGTATGCCGGTCAGGAAAGAAGACCAGCAACAAAAAGTCACCGCAGGAAAAGTGCAGAAAGGTACATAAGGTGGCTGAGAAGAGTTCGGATGAACAGAATTCGGATTCAGACTCCAACAGCAAGGAACTGGGTAGTCTGAGAATTCACAATGTGAGTAAGGAAGCTGACCTACAAACTATCTGGGTCACACTTCAGATAGCCGGAGTCCAAGTGAAGATGGAATTGGACACCGGATCGGCGTTGACGGTCATGAATAAGCAAGATTACAAAAGGTTATTCACACATATTCCCCTACGGGATACGGAGATAGTATTGCAGACATACACGGGGCAAAGAGTATACCCCATCGGAAAGATAAAAGTCAAGGTGGTACACAAGGGCAAAGAACACCGAGGAATGGACATATATGTACTACCTGAGGGAGGTCCACCACTTCTGGGACGGGAGTGGATCAGGAAAATAAATATGGACTGGCACTCCCTAAAAGCAATAACGGTAGATTCCGGAAAAAAAGATGTCAAACCTGAACGATTGTCCAGAATATTGGATGAGGCTAAAGAGGTGTTCCAACAGGGACTGGGAACACTGAGAGGAATTAAGGCAAAAATCAAGATTGCAGAACATGCAAACCCAAAATTTTTCAAAGCCAGACCGGTACCTTATGCGATACGACCTGCTGTGGAAGCTGAGCTGGAAGGGCTAGAACGTTCAGGAGTACTGTCTAAGGTGGACTCGAGTGAGTGGGCCATGCCCATTGTTCCCGTCATGAAGCGTTCATCGAGTAACAAGCCAGGGGAACCGGGGAAGGTCCGCATCTGTGGAGACTTCAAGATCACGGTTAATCCGGTGCTTCACACGGTGCAATATCCGCTTCCGCGGATTGAGGATATCTTTGCTTCATTGTCTGGCGGGAAACACTTCACCAAGATAGACCTGGCGCAAGCGTACTTACAGATGGAAGTTGAGGAAGAGTCGCGCCAGTATCTCACGATCAACACGCACAGAGGCTTGTATCGATATAATAGACTGGTTTTTGGAGTGGCTTCGGCTCCAGCAATTTGGCAGAGGGCCATGGAGCAGGTATTACAGGGAATTCCAAACACTCAATGTTACTTGGACGATATCCTGATTACAGGAGATGACGATGAGGAACACCTTGCAAATTTGAAACTGGTGCTCACCAGATTGAAGGAATATGGACTTCGAGTTAATCGCCAGAAATGTGAGTTCTTTCAGAAACAGATCTCGTACTGTGGCCATGTCATTGACCAGGAGGGGCTGCACAAGTCACCTGACCAGATCGAAGCTGTTGTGAAGGCTCCCGCTCCGGGAAATGTATCCCAGTTGAGGTCGTTCCTAGGGTTGATTAACTATTACCATAAGTTTCTGCCAAATCTATCCACGGTGCTGCACCCGCTGAACGCTCTTTTGCAGAAAGAAGTACCATGGAAGTGGAGCGAGGACTGTAAGAAGGCCTTTCGCAAAAGCAAGGCATTGATCACCTCAGAGGAAGTGTTGGCTCACTTCAACCCAACGCTACCTATTTGTTTAGCTTGTGATGCTTCTCCTTATGGTATTGGAGCAGTACTCTCACACAAGTTGCCAAATGGCTTGGAAAGGCCAGTCGCATTTGCATCCAGATCATTGACCGCTGAGCGCAACTATGCTCAGATAGATAGGGAGGCTCTCAGCCTTGTGTGGGGAGTAAAGAAGTTTAATCATTACCTGCAGGGCCAGAAGTTTACACTGCTGACAGACCACCAGCCGTTGGTATCCATTTTTAACCCTAAGAAGGGTGTTTCGGTGATGACAGCACAGAGGCTCCAGAGAGGGTCCCTTTTCCTAGGGGCACATCAATATCAGATAGAATTCAAAGGTACAAAGCAGCATGGTAATGCTGATGGGCTGTCGCGCCTGCCACTACCTACTGAGGAGGAGGCACCGACGGTTGACCCGGTGGAGTTATTTCACTCGACCATCATCGAATGTTTACCTGTCACCAATGCAAATATTGCAAGGGAGACTAGGAATGACCCGACACTGTCCCAGGTCTACGAATTGACAGTAAAGGGATGGCCAGCCCATGGTGATCCACTGTTACCGGCATTCTCAGCAAGACGAGAACAGCTGTCCATCTGTCAGGGAACATTGATGTATGGAACAAGGGTGATTATCCCTCCTAAGTTAAGAGAGAGAGTTCTAAAGGAACTACATGAAGGTCATCTGGGGGGAGTCAAGATGAAAAGCCTTGCTAGGGCTTGTGTGGTGGCCAGGTATCGACCAACAGAGAGAGGATCTGACGAAAAGCTGCTCGGGGTGCCAAAAAGTCCAAAATGCACCTCCAATTGCACCGCTGCATCCATGGGAATGGCCTTCAACCCCATGGCAACGTGTACATATTGACTTTGCTGGTCCATTCATGGATTCCATGTTTTTAATTGCGGTGGACGCACATTCTAAATGGCCAGAAGTAATTAAAATGACTACCACTACCTCGGCGAAGACGATCGCGGTGCTAAGAACGATATTTGCAAGAAATGGATTGCCAGAGCAAATATGTTCAGACAACGGACCACAGTTCGTGTCAGAGGAATTCCAGAAATTCCTGAAGAAGAATGGGGTGAAACATTATACCTCTGCCCCATATCATCCAGCTACGAATGGGCTGGCCGAGAGGTTTGTACAGACGTTCAAAAAGGCAATAAAGGCCATGAGCGAAGATCAGATTCCACTGCAACACAAGGTGGACAATTTCCTACTGGCATATCGAAACGCCACCCATGCAACAACAAACCAAAGTCCTGCCATGATGTTCTATAACAGGAGGTTGCGGTCCAGGTTGGACTTGTTAAAACCAAATGTGCGGAGGGAAGTCAAAAACAAACAGTTCCAGCATATCAATAACAAGCCCACTCGGAGTTTTGAAATAGGACAACCGGTGTTAGCCAGGGACTATAAAAACGAGAAATGGCAATCTGGAACAATTCGGGCCAGACAAGGACCCCTGATGTACACGGTAGATGTTGGTGGAAATGTAATGCGACGTCATGCTGACCAACTGGTGGGATCGAGAACAAGGGTCGAGCCCATGGTTACGACAGAGATGACCGTGGAGGAAGTTAGTGAACCTGAAGCATCTACCTCAGAAGTGAATATACCTGAGGATGATGTCCTATCCATAGGGGATCAACTAGATGAGTCACCCCAGCAACGAGAACCAGAGACCCCTGAAAGGAGTTATCCGTCTCGGATCAGGAGGCCTCCTCAGAGACTGAATCTGTGAACTGTTTTTACATGAAGTTGTGTATATATGTTATGTTTAATGGGGAATATATACTGTTAAGCTAAAAAGGGAGGATTGTGGTGTATGTAACCGTTCCACCTTTAAGAGAACTATTTTAAGAGATGCACTACTTTATCTTGGCTGCTGTATACTGTAATACCGGTGGTGACCACACCGGTATATAAGTGCTGTGTAATGATTTATTGGGCAGTTCAGCCTGACCTCCGACTAGTAAAGACCTGTTGAATTTACTCTTGTGGTCTGTGTGCAGTGATTCTTATTAACAATAATTAGAACACACAGACTTAACAGGCCGAATGGCCTGTTTCTGTGCTGTTCGTTCTATTTAAAGACATGCTCACCTGTCCTGCCCATCCTTGCTCACCTGTCCTGCCCATCCTTGCTGACCTGCATTGGCTCCAGGTCCCCCCCAATGCCTCATTTGAAATACTTCCCTTGTGTTTAAATCCCTTTTATGGTGTTGCCCCTTCCTATCTCCGTAACCTCCTCCAGCCCTATGATGCTGTCTGTTCCTCTGACTTTGGCCTCTTGTAAATCCCTCTTCAGCCCACCAAAGCTTTTAGCCAACGAGATATCACCACCTGGAATTCCCTCCCTAAACACCACCTCTTCTCCTTTTTAAGACCCTTCTTAAAATTCACCTCTAACAAAACTTTTTGGCATCCCTTGTAAGCTTCTGTCCTTTGCCATGGTGTCCATTTTCCTGATGCCTTTGTGAAGCACTTGGACATTTTTTAACATTATAGGTGCTATATAAATGGAAGTTCTTTGTCCTTTTTTCTTTTTCCTCCTCCTCCTCCTTCTGCTCCTCATGAAAAGTCTCCAGTAGAGAGGCATTTAGAAGATGTTCATTTTGAAGAAACTTTTAACCAAAATTGACGCATAATACAAGGCTAACGTATAGTAAATTGCTTGTAGCCTTTTCTGTACATTGCATGACAATTCTCCAAAATAACTCCAATCCTTTGTTTAAATTACTCCTTTTAAAGGCTCATTACAGTAGCTAATGGGTTTTAGATACAGTGTAGTACAACCAAGATCCACCCAGGATGAGATTCAGGTTGGAATGAAAGCATCTGTGAAGGTCAGGCATATAAAATGTAAATGAGACATTTGAGGCAAAATAAAATGCAAATTAGGAATAGAAAGTGGGATTAGTGCACTGTTGTATTTTCTGCATATGTGAAGTGTTTGCACTTGGTCACACAAGTATTTATGTGAAGAAGGATTTGGGGGGAAAAAATGGACAGTGCCTTATCATGTTGTAACTTTACCACAAAATCAAAGCACTAGTTTTGTTACATTGAACTGTGTTTTGCTCTTTAGATGTAAGACAGCCAGTTTGGTCGGGGCTAACAGTTAATTGAGTACAAGGGGTTTTCTGCTCCCTGCCCTTGTGGTTCCTTGCTCACTCTTTCAGGCAGTGCAGTAGATTAGTGCAGGAAGTTCCCTCTTGCATGTTCAATCCATGTTGAGTATATTCAAGGCTGAGATGGATAGATTTTTGGATTCTAAGGGAATCAAGAGATATGGGGATCAGGCGGGAAAGTGGAGTTGCGGTCGAAGATCTGCCATGATATTGAATGGTGGAGCAGGCTCGAGGGGTCGTATGGGCTACTCCTGCTCCTATTTCTTGTGTTCTTAATCCATCACTTGAATTCTTTGTCGGCCTTATTGGGAACATTGGGAAAGCAGAAGAAATGTCAAGGTTGCTGGGAGAAGTGGGAGTGTCAAGACCATCAGGAGTGACAGGACAGAAGAGGGAGCATTGGCTAGGGCAGTGAGAAAGCAAGTTGTCTCTTCTGATCCAAATAGTAAGTACTTCTAACCACCTGGGAGTGAGACAGAAGAAGTCCAGGTGCAAAAAAATAAAGTATCTTCGTGATCTCGCTAGATCCAACAGTAAGGCAACTGGAAATCTCAGGAGAAAATGAAGAACTGGTCCTGTAAGTGGCCAGTCAGACATGAACTGGGACAGTGCCTGGACCTGGTCCAGTTTAACCCCCTATGTAGTACAAGCCAATATTGTGTTGACCATCCTGACTGGAATTGGATATGCTATGCCTAACTCTTCAATAGTACAAGCACAATGAGTGGTGCTAACAAAAAGGACCCGTATTTTTTTTTAAATGGCAGCATGTGAGGTATAAATAAAAATAAACCTGCATAATAGTTAGTGGATATCAACACAAGGGTCCAGAGATTGCTAACTTACCTGTTGGGTTCAGGATCTAAAACTATGTATTAAGTTGGAGCTAACTGTGCACTACAGGCGTCAGCTATGGCAGCTCAGTGGGTAGCACTTTCGCCTCTGAGTCAGAAGGTCCCACTCCAGAGACTTGAGCACAAAATCTAGGCTGATACTTCAGTGCAGTACTTAAGGAGTGCTGCACTGTCGGAGATGCCGTCTTTCGGGTGAGAAGCATAACCGAAGCCCCATCTGCCCTCTTATAAGGTAGCGAAAGATCCCATGGCACTATTTCGAAGAAGAGCAGGGCAGTTCTGCCCGGTGTCCTGGCCGATATTTATCCCTCAACCAACATCACTTTAAAAAAAAAAAAAAAAAAAGAAACCGATGATCTGGTCACTATCACATTGCTGTTTGTGGAAGCTTGCTGTGCACAAATCAGCTACTGTTTCCAACATTACAACAGTTGGCTGTAAAGCGCAAAGGGGATGTCCTGAGGCCATGAAAGGCACTAACTAAATAAATGCAAATCTTTTCTTTTACATGTACAATAAAGTGAATAGTTAAATTCACGAGAGAGGTTTCCACATAATCTTGAAGTGGTGCACATCTAATTCATTGTTGTCCAATTCCCCCATATCTCAATGCCATTTTATTTTGGCTTGCTTGTGGTTTTTTTTTCATCATGATTTCATCCAATTAGTTAATGGGATATGTCATTCTGATAAAATGCAAAAACAACAAAAGACATCAGCCAATTTCTTTTAAAGCTTTGTGTTCTCGTGTGTTTGCAAATTGAAGGGCTGGAACTCACTAAAGTGAATGTAAGCAAGAAAACACTATTAGAAGAAGTAATGGCAATAAAGACTGATACATCCCAGGACCTGATGGTTTCCACCCCAGGGTTTTAAAGGAAGTATGTGAGGAAATTGCAGATGCTTTAGCCATAATCTTCCAAAGTGCTCTCGATTCAGGAATTTCCACTTTAGTTCCTCCCTTAAAAAAGTCTCTCTGTGTCTCTCTCTTTTCAATCTAAAGTAGTAGACAGGGAAACATCTATGGATGTAGTTTATATGGACTTCCAGAAGGCATTCGATTATGCTTCCAGCTAAATTATGCTGTTAGCTAAATGACCACATTTATATAGCGCCTTTAATGCAGTAAAACATCCCAAGGTGCTTCTCAGGAGCATTATCAAACAAAACTTGGCACCAGCTACATAAGGAGATATTAGACAGGGAGGTAGGTTTTTAAGGAGTGCGTTAAGGAGGAGAACGAGCTAGAGGGTTGTAGAGGTTTAGGGAGGGAGTTCCAGAGCTTGGGGTCTAGACAATGAAGGCACAGCCACCAATGGTGAAGCGATTAAAATCGGTGATGTGCAAGAGGCCAGAATTGGAGAAGCGCAGACATCTCGGAGGGTTGTAGGGCTGGAGGAAGTTAGAGATGGGGAGGGGAGAGTCCATGGAGGGATTTGAAAATAAGGATGAGAATTTTAAAATTGAGGTGTTGCCGCACCGGGAGCCAGTGTAGGTCAGTGAGCACAGGGGTGATGGGTGAATGGGACTTGGTGTGAGTTAGGACACGGGCAGCAGAGTTTTGGATGACCTCAAGTTTGTGGAAGGTGGGAGGCCAGCCAGGAGAATGTTTGAATAGTCAAGTCTAGAGGTAACGAAGGCATGGATGAGGGTTTCAACAGCGGATGAGCTGAGGCGGGGGTGGAGTCAGGTGATGTTACGGAGGGGGAAATAGGCGCTCTTAGTAATGGAACGGAATTTGTCGTTGGAAGCTCATTTAGGGGTCAAATACAACACCAAGGTTGCGAACTGTCTGGATCAGCCTCACAGTTGGCAGGGAGAGGGATAGAGTTGGTGACAGAGACTGAAGATAATGGCTTCAGACTTTCCAATATTTAGTTTGATTAAAGCTTCTGGGATTGAAGGCAAATTATTGACCTGGTCAGGAGATTTTTTTATTCATTTGAGATCAGGACGTCGCTGGCAATGCCAGCATTTATTGCCCATCCTTAATTGCCCTCGAAGGTGGTGGTGAGCCACCTTCCTGAACCACTGCAGTCCATGTGGTGATGGTACTCCCACAGTGCTGTTAGGTAGGGAGTTCCAGGATTTTGACCCAGCGACGATGAAGGATCTGCGATATACTTCCAAGTCGGGATGGCGTGTGACTTGGAGGGGAACTTGCAGGTGATGGTGTTCCCATGCGCCTGCTGCCCTTGTCCTTCTCGGTGGAAGAGGTCGCGGGTTTGGGAGGTGCTGCCGAAGAAGCCTTGGCGCGTTGCTGCAGTGCATCTTGTGGATGGTACACACTGCAGCCACGGTACGCCGGTGGTGGAGGAAGTGAATGTTTAAGGTGGTGGATGGGGTGCCAATCAAATGGGCTACTTTGTCCTGGATGGTTTTGAGCTTCTTGAGTGTTGTTGGAGCTGCACTCATCCAGGCAAGTGGAAAGTATTCCATCACACTCCTTAATTGTGCCTTGTAGATGCTGGAAAGGCTTTGGGGAGTCAGGAGGTGAGACGCTTGCTGCAGAATACCTAGCCTCTGACCTGCTCTTGTTGTCACAGTATTTATGTGGCTGGTCCAGTTAAGTTTCTGGTTAATGGTGACCCCCAGGATGGTGATGGTAATGCCATTGAATGTCAAAGGGAGGTGGTTAGACTCGCTTGTTGGAGATGGTCATTGTCTGGCACTTCTGTGGCATGAATGTTACCTGCCACTTATCAGCCCAAGCCTGAACGTCGTCCAGATCTTGTTGAATGCGGGCATGGACTGCTTCATTATCTGTGGAGTTGCGAATGAGGCTGAACACTGTAGTCATCAGCGAACATCCCCATTTCTGACCTTATGTTGGAAGCAAGGTCATTGATGAAGCAGCTGAAGAAGGTTGGGCCTAGGAAACTGCCCTGAGGAACTCCTGCAGCGATGTCCTGGGGCTGTGATGATTGACCATCAACCACCTTCCTTTGTGCTAGCTGTGACTCCAGCCAGTGAAGTGTTTTCCCCCTGATTCCTATTGACTTCAGTTTTACTAGGGCTCCTTGATGCCAGACTCTGTCAAATGCTGCCTTGATGTCAAGGGCAGCCACTCTCCCCTCACCTCTGGAATCCAGCTCTTTTGTCCATGTTTGGACCAAGGCTGTAATGTGGTCGGGAGCGGAGTAGTCTTGGCGGAACCGAAACTGGGCATCAGTGAGCAGGTTATTGGTGAGTAAGTGCTGCTTGATAGCACTGTCGATGACACCTTCCCTCACTTTGCTGATGATTGAGAGTAGACTGATGGGGCGGTAATTGGCCGGGCTGGCGCTTAGCCCTGTCTATAGCCTGCTGCATCTGCTTTTTAGCATGCATGTAGTCCTGTGTTGCAGCTTCCCCAGGTTGGCACCTCATTTTTAGGTACACCTGGTGCTGCTCCTGGCATGCTCTTCTACACACCTTGTTGAACCAGGGTTGGTCCCCTGTTCCTATGCTCCTAATTAAGATCATTCTCTTCCCATATCCCAATAGCAAGAAGATATTGCATAGAAACAGAAGGAAAAGTAAAAACAAGCAGAAAAATAAATGCTTCCTGCCAATGTGTTTCTTTTTTGTGCTTGTTCAAGAAATCCAATAATATGACTAGACTAGTTTTGTGGAGTTAATTATGGACCGGATATTCCGATCCCTACGGGTGGGTACGTGCGGTGTACCCACTCGAAGGGACATCGGAAATGCCGGTTTCAGGCATGCACTGCGCATGCGCTGGAAACCGGCGTTTCCAATCTGGCGCAAGGCCTGCTTTTACCAGGATAAGAGTTGAAAAAAGATTTTTTTTTTTTTTTTTAAATTTTCCACTGATTTATCATTTAAAAATACTTTTTTTTTAAAAAAGTAAGTTTATTTTTAGTCCTGTAAAAAAACATTAATTTTTTTCAAAAATTTAAAGTTTTGTTTGAAATAGTTAATTTATTGGACTTTCAAGTCATTTTAAAAATGTGATGGTTGTTTAAAGTTTATTTAAAGTTTGACTATGTTTTGGAGGTGATCTCCATTCATATATTTGACAGGTCTTCCTGTCAAATGTACGAAGGGAGATTCCCTTCTTTGGCCCCCCCTCCCATGGCCCACGTGATCCCAGGGACGCTGCGAACTACCTGCGCCTCTGGGATACATGGGCCCTGCACATCGGCAGTTTGGAGAGGCCCAGCAACAGAACTCTACTCCTCCCGGGAGCCCTCCAGTCAGGGCGCAGATTTTTCCAGATCACAGTCCTCTGCCAATGGGAGGCCTGCGATCGGAATATCTGGGCCATTGTATATACAGTAGCAATCACTACCAGCAACACACAGACCGTTTCAGATCCACTATAAAATCGCTTCAATTTGATGCTGAGTTCCTGTTTGTGAGATACCCGTATCTTTGGATTTAAATAAAAAAAATCTGTGCCATACTGGACTAATAGGATGGATTTTATTTCAATAAGGAGGCCGTCTGCATATAGCACTCTTGTCTGTATTAGATTTATAAGAAAGAAAAGAAAGATTTGTATTTATATAACGTCTTTCATGACCTTTGGATATCCCAAAGCACTTTACAGCTGATGAACTACTTTTGAAGTGTAGTTACTGTTTTTTAATGTTGGGAACGCAGCAGTCAATTTGCACGCAGCAAGGTCCCACAAACAGCAATGGGATAATAATTAGATCATCTGTTTTTTTTTTAGTGATGTTGGTTGAGAAATAATGTTGGCTAGGGCACCAGGGAAACTTCCCTGCTCCTCTTCAAAATAATGCCATGGGATGTTTTATATGCATGTGATGGGGTAGACAGGACCTCGGTTTAATGCTTCGTCCAAAAGACGGCTCCTCCAACAATGCAGCACTCCCTCAGTACAGCACTGGGAGTGGCAGCCTAGATTTTGTGTTCAAGTTCATTGTGTGTTCGCTGTGTCTTCTCAGATGCAGCATAACCTTTTTTAAATGAATGGCTTGGATAGTTTTGCACAAACTAGGGCAAAAGTAACTTTGCAAATTTATGAAGGAGTTGCAGTCCCCATTCATGCTATATGTGTGCTGCTGTTCTAGGGATTGAAGACACCGAACACATAGTTTAGAATAGTTGGCATGCTCTCGGACCAGTACGCATACTGGCTGATTCCTCAATTCTCACCTCTGGCCTCAGCTGGCCAGGTACTTCAGACATTCCCTTTCCTACTGTTTCTAGCCTGCCATTGGGTCCTCGATTAGACTAATACAAAACATGGAATGGAATAATAAACTAGAAAAAGAAATCAGTAGTGCAAACGACCCCTACAAATATCAAGGTTCTTACAACCCACAGTTTAACTCCAGTGTTGCTGACTGCCCTTCACACTCTGCAGTGACTGGTCTCTGACTGTTAATGCAATATAATCACAGCCTTCGATTATGAATCAAGATTAGCACACAAGAAATGCATTTGCACAACATGTTTTAAGTGTGTTTATTTTGAGTTTTGGAAACCAATATGTTAAATAAGCCTAAGTGATAGCACTGCAGCTTCCTGATTTTAAATCCACTGTTTAATATATTGTCAATTTTTTATAATTTATATGTTGGTGAGCATTCAGTTATCATCCACATACAGCATGGTACTGTCTAGTACGTGAGCAAGGAAGATTACAGTTTAGACAGGGGAGTGAGTTTTGTGTGATGGATTACAGGTTCAAATGCCTGTGTTCGCGTTGGATGTGTAGACTTGTCCGAAACAAAACCGCCACAGAGTGGCTAATCATTTGGGATTTCTGATGTTTGCACAATAGGGTAACGCTGATTAATGGTCTCGGGAACAGTCCATGGATGGCGGGGGTGGGTAGTCGGGAAACATCATTCCGTTCCCAAAGTTGTTTGAATGTAATGAGGTGCTAGATAAATGCTGAAGTTATGGGAGATACTGCAATGTGGTAATACCTATTTGTTATAGCTAATAAAAAATGTAAATCCCAGTTGGCATTATGCTAATTAAAAGTCCTTAATCAGTCCAGCATTGTGTATATGTCACAAACTCTCTCCTTTAAAATTATTTTAATACAGCGACTGTTACTAAAGTATCTGCCTATTTTCTTTGGCCTGAATCCGTAGTCATTAAAATGGTTGATTTACATGTCGTCACTTTTTATTGATGTGACGATGCTGCTATTCGAAACTAAAAGTTGGGTTTATAAATCTCGGTACAACAATCCCTTATTTTCCAGCATCCGGTGTTTACAGTCATTTCGGTCCATATGTTTTCTCATTCACAGCATTGTTTATGTCAGTATATTCTGCCAGCTGTAGAATGGTATTTCATTGTACTGGAGATATGTACCACACAGCCCCCTCCAGAGCAATGACCTTTTTGGGCTGGAATTCCTGGAATACAGCCAGAGTTTCGACCAAACGCAATGAATGGCTAGGGACTGCTGCTGGAAGGACAACAGTCTTTGACTGTAACATTTAACTCTCCGAGGATGATCAGATTGCTTCCGTTTGCCATTTTCTCATGCACTGACTTTTTCAGCACTTTTTTCCCTTGACTTGTCTTTGCTCAGTTGCCTTGAATGCTTTTTGCCAAATATGATTTTAAAAGTACACTTGGCAACAGTTGATAGCTGTATTACGGTTCAATCTGATGACTGGGTTTGCTCTGCAGGGTCTTTTAAGATGCAGTAATGCCCTGAGCCTTTATGCATTATTGCTTAACTCTTTACTTTTCATTAGTAATGCACAATATCCATTCTCTTTGGATAGATCCTGTTGTGTATGGCCCTTTAAGGGAATAACTGGTCTCAGACTGCAGTACCGGCAGTGACCATCCCTGTATAAAAAAACCCTGGCAGGCTTCTGTAGTTTCAGTTTCCAGATTGTCTCCATTCAGTAAAGACTTGTTAAACCAACTCCTGCATTCCGTGTCTCCATTAACACACGGATTTAATAGATCCCTGTTACTGCCAAGTGATGAGACCAAAGTTACACTAATGCTATTAGAACATATGCTGTTGCTGTTTTGTGTTCTTCCTGAAGACATATGTGTCCCTGGAATAGCGCACAGCTTTGTCAGCTATATTTCTAGATTTAACTCTTTCTATATCCAAAACACACACATTTGGAATAAAAAGCTAGTATCAGTAATGGTGACCGTGACACTACCGAATTGTCATAAAAACCCATCTGGTTCACTAATGTCCTTTTTAGGGGAGGAAATCTGCCGTCCTTACCTGGTCTGGCCTATATGTGACTCCAGACCCACAACAATGTGGTTGTCTCTTAACTGCCCTCTGAAATGGCCAGCAAGCCACTTGGTTGTATCAAATCACTACGAAAAACAATAATAAAACCAGACGGACCAGCCAGCACTGGCTTTGGATACGACAAAGGCGCACACCCAACCCAGTCGACCCTGCAAAGTCCTCCTCACTAACATCTGGGGACTTGTCAAAATTGGGAGAGCTGGCTCAGACTAGTCAAGCCTGACAGTCATACTTACAGAATCATACCTTTCACCCAATGTCCCAGACTCCTCCATCACTATCCCTGGGTATGTCTTGTCCCACCAGCAGGACATACCCACCAGGGGTGGTGACACAGTGGTATACAGTTGGGAGGGAGTCGCCATGGGAGTCCTCAACATTGACTATGGACCCCATGAAGTCTTATGGCATCTGATCAAACATGGGCAAGGGAACCTGCTGCTGATTACCACCTACCGTCCTCCCTCAGCTGCTGAATCCGTACTCCTCCATGTTTTACACCACTTGAAAGAAGCACAGAGGGTAGCAAGGGCACCAAATGTACTCTGGGTGGGGGACTTAAATGTCCATCGCCAAGAATGGCTGAGGCACCACTACTGGCCGAGCTGGCAGAGTCCTGAAGGACATAGCTGCCAGACTGGGCCTGCAGCAGGTGGTGAGAGAACCAACATGAGGGAAAAACCGACTTGACCTCCTCCTCACCAAGCTACCTGTCGCAGATGCATCTGTCCATGACAGTATTGGTAGGAGTGACCACCGCACAGTCCTTGTGGAGATGAAGTCCTGTCTTCACACTGAGGACATACATCATCATTCTTGTGTGGCACTACCACTGTGTTAAATGGGATAGATTCAGAACAGATCTAGCAGCTCAAAACTGGGCATCCATGAGGCGCTGTGGGCCATCAGAAGCAGCAGAATTGTATTCCACCACAATCTGTAACCTCATAGTCTGGCATATTCCTTGCTCTACCATTACCATCAAGCCAGGGAACCAAGCCTGGTTCAATAAGGAGTGTAGAAGAGCATTCCAGGAATAGCACCAGGCGTACCTAAAAATGAGGTGCCAACCTGGTGAAGCTGCAACACAGAACTACATGCATGCCAAACCACTGAAGCCGCATGCTATAGACAGGGCTAAGCGATCCCATAACCAACAGATCAGATCAAAGCCCTGCAGTCCTGCCACATCCAGTCGTGAATGTTGGGTGGACTATTAAACAACTAACTGGAGGAGGAGGCTCCATGAACATCGCCATCCTCAATGATGGCGAAGCCCAGCACAAGAGTGCAAAAGACAAGGCTGGAGCTTTTGCAACCATTTTCAGCCAGAAGTGCTGAGTAGATGGTCCATCTCTGCCTCCTCCTGAGGTCCCCCTCATCACAGAATCCAGTCTTCAGCCAATTCGAGTCACTTCATGTGATATCAAGAAATGACTGAGTACACTGGATACAGCAAAAGCTATGGGCTCTAATAACATCCCAGCTAATGTGCTGAAGACTTGTGCTCCTGAACTAGCTGCGCCTCTAGCCAAGCTGGTCCAGTGCAGCTACAATACTGACAGCTACCCAACCAAAGTGGAAAATTGCCCAGGTATGTCCTGTCCACAAAAAAACAGGACAAATCCAATCCGACCAATTACCGCCCCATCAGTCTGCTGTCAATCATCAGCAAAGTGATGGAAGGTGTCATCGACAGTGCTATCAAGCAGCACTTACTAACCAATAACCTGCTCACCGATGCTCAGTTTGGGTTCTGTCAGGACCACTTGGCTCCCAACCTCATTACAGCCTTGGTCCAAACATGGACAAAAGAGTTGAATTCCAGAGATGAGGGGAGAGTGACTGCCCTTGACATCAAGGCAGCATTTGACCAAGTGTGGCATCAAGGAGCCCAAGTAAAATTGAAGTCAATGGGAATTGGAGGCGCAAACTCTCCACTGGCTGGAATCATACCTAGCACAAAGGGAGATGGTTGTGGTTGTTGGAGGCCAATCATCTCAGCCCCATGACATTGCTGCAGGAGTTCCTCGGGGCAGTTTCCTAGGCCCAACCATCTTTAGCTGCTTCATCAATGACCTTCCCTCCAACATAAGGTCAGAGGTAGGGATGTTCACTGATGACTACACTGTTCAGTTCCATTCACAACTCCTCAGATAATGAAGCGGCCCATGCCCGCATGCAGCAAGGCCTGGACAACATTCAGGCGTGGGCTGATAAGTGGCAAGTAAAATTCGTGCCACACAAGTGGCAGGCAATGACCAACTCCAACAAGAGATAGCCTAACCACCTCCCCTTGACATTGAACGGCATTACTCTCGTCTAATCCCCCACCATCAACACCATTGACCAGAAACTCAACTGGACCAGTAACAACAATAATGTGGCTACAAGAGCAGGTCATAGGCTGGGTATTCTGCGACGAGTGACAAACCACCTAACTCCCCAAAGCCTTTCCACCATCCACAAGGCACAAGTAAGGAGTGTGATAGAATACTCGCCACTTGCCTGGATGAGTACAGCTCCGACAACACTCGAAGCTTGACCATCCAGGACAAAGCACCCCACTTGATTAACACCCCATCCACCACCTTAAACATTCACTCCCTCCATCACTGGCGCACCATGTCTGCAGTGTGTACCATCCAGAAGATGCACTGCAGAAACTCACGAAGGCTTCTTCGACGGCACCTCCCAAACCCACGACCTCTATCAGCTAGAAGGACAAGGGCAGCAGGTGCATGGGAACACCACCACCTCCAAGTTCCCCACCACCCTGAATTGGAAATATATTTCCGTTCCTTCATCATCGATGTGTCAAAACCCTAGAACTCCCTATCTAACAGCACTGTGGGAATACCTTCACCGCACAGATTACAGCTGTTCAAGAAGGCGGCTCACCACCTTCTCGAGGACAATTAGGGATAGGTAATAAATGCTGGCCTTGCCAGCGACGCCCAGATCTCATGAATGACTAATAAAAGAAAATCCCTGATTTTCATCGCTCCACTGTTGGCGACTGTGCCTTCAGGTTCTTCGGCCCTAAACTCTAGAATACCCTCCTTAAACCTCTCCACACCTCTCTCCCCTCCTTTTAAGACGCTCCTTAAAACCTACCTCTGTGACCAAGCTTTTGCTCACCTGTCTCTTTTTATGTGGCTCTGTGTCAAATTTAGTCTGACAACACTCCTGGGAAGCACCCTGGGATGTTTTTACTACGTTAAAGGCACAATATAAATGCAAGTTTTTGTTCTTAAGCTTCTACTTCACATGTGAATAGAGATTACCATCTTGACTTCACATAGTATTGTGAATGAGCACTCATAATCCACAAGTGAGCACTTAAGGTTGGGCAGCATTTATCAGTAGCATAGGTCTCTCTTTTAAAATATGGCTACTTTACAGACCAAAAATGAGATTGTACAGTAACTTGCATTTATATAGTGTCTTTAATGTAGTAAAACGTTCCAAGGCACACTTCGGGAGCGTAGTCAAACAAAATTTGACACCGAGCCACATGAAATATTCGGGCAGATGACCAAAAGCTTGCTCAAAGAAGTAGGATTAACGGAGGTGAGAGTGAGGTAGCGAGGCAGAGAAATTTCGGAAGGGAATTCCAGAATTTAAGGCCTCTGCAGCTGAAGGCCTGGCCACCGATGGTGGAGTGATTAAAATCGGGGATGCACAAGAGGCCAGAACCGGAGGAGCACAGATATCTAGGAAGGTTGTGGGGCTGGAGGAGCTTACAGAGGTAGGGAGGGGCAAGGCTAAGGAGGGATTTGAAAACTAGGATGCGAATTTTAAAATTGAGGCATTGCTCAACCGGGAGCTAATGTAGGTCAGAGTGATGGTGCGAATAACAAAATGTTATTGCTGTTAAACTGGTTCCCTTGTAGACGCAGTATAATAATAGCAAACAGAACAGCAAGGGTACAAAGTGAAGGAAGGACAAGGTAAAGCGGATTCTTCCAGACCTAGATAGGACAACCTGTAAATCTGCCACATTTTAAAACCAACCCATGCCCATCAAGAAGGGTGATCAAGATTTTTCTTCCCACTGTCGAAGAGATGAGGACCGGAAAGTTTCTGTTAATGCACAGAAATCAGTTAACTATTGTACTAGCCCTGCCCTGCTTTCCATGCGATAATGGGAACAGTTACCATCTCGGGTTCGACCCGAAACGTCAACACAAATTTCTGTCCACGGATGTTGCCTGACCTGCTGAGTTTTTCCAGCATTTTCTGTTGTTATTTCGGATTTCCAACATCCGCAGTATTTTGCTATCTTACCATCTTGGGAGGACCTTTTATCAGTAGTCCTGCATATCTATTCCCGGTATTTTCTTTCTGCTTCTTAAAACAAGGGAGGGCTCACAGTTCCCCTGAGAAGGTGATTCCTCCCAAGTACAATGCCAGCAGTGCTGAGCCAAGTCTGTCGGAAGTCAATTTAAAAGATCTCCTGATTGTTGACATGGACATTAAGAACGGTTGGCACTATTACAAGTGCCACGGCACACTTGGGTTAACAGTGACGCCAACGGTGTAAGTAGAGACTTACCAGTGTGTGTTTGTGAAAGACAGAGGAGACATCTTAGTTTAAAAGTACGTTCCAGTAATGACCGACCAGTGTCGTGTGTTTGAACCGCCGGCAGATTGCAGGAGGATCTTCCTGTACTTGATCCAAAAACCCACATCTGTCTTCAGTCCCAATGAAGACTTGTGCCGTAATGTATAAATATGGAATGAGCAATGACATTCAGATTGTTGATTGTGTTCATTCAGTGTAGCTGTGGCAGAGTATTCACCAAAAGTTTTTATATGACAATTACGCAGTAAGGAAAGTGACAAGTCAGTGTGCCAGGTTGTAAGTCAGTCCTTTTCCTGATCCAAGATGCTGAGGTGTGCATTCAGTGTGTCTGAATTATTCTGCTAAGCACGCTCTGAACAAATGGAAATTATTGTGTTCGAAATATAAATAATCAGTAAAAATGTTGTTGAATTCTCTTCTGGTCTCAGAGCCAGCATCCAGATCGGTCTGTGGAGCCACTCAAGGACGTAGTAGTAATGTGCCATCACAGTGGTATTTGACCCTGTAACCTCCTCCAGCCCTACAAGAACTCTGTGTTCCTCCAGTTCTGGCCTCTTGCACATCCCCCCGTTAGATCCGTGATTCTGAGAGTATGATGTTGTTCAATAACCACACGGATGCTGTAACTTAACAATCAACAGGTATTTACTGGAGGAGGGTAGTCTCAAGACTGAGGGTACAGAGGCATGCGCAAGGCTTATATACAGGTGTGGTCACTGCCGGTACTACAGTATACAGGAGCTGTAAAAGTAGTTCTCTCTTAAAGGTACATACACTACAATTCCTCCCCTTTTAGATTAGTAGTACCCCTAATATTCAAATAACAATTAACATTTTAACATGTACATTAAACAACAATAGTCCATTTATAGATTCAGTCTTTTGGGCAGCTTCCTGATCCTTTCGGGATAGCGCCTTTCCTGAGGTTCTTGTTCTTGGTGCGGAGGCGATTCTGGCCCCTTTTTATTGGGTAGTTCATCGGTTTCCACTGCTACTGGTTCTGAGGTAGATGCTACCGGTATGTCGGGTTCACCCCCAGGTACTCGAGACATGGGGTTGACTCGTTCCTGTGACGCTAAGATCTGATCGACGTGGCGTCTCACAATGTTCTCCCCGACATCCACTGTGTACATTAATGGCCCCTGCCTTGTGCATATCGTTCCGGGTTGCCATTTCTCTGTTCGGTAGTCACGGGCCAAGACTGGTTGTCCTACGTTGAAGCTCCTTGTCGGCTTCTCATAGATGTGCTGGAATTGTTTATCCTCAACATTTCTTCGCACATTTTGGTCTGAGCAAGTCCAGACGAGATCTCAACCTTCGGTTAAAGCACATCATGGCTGGGGTCTGGTTGGTAACTGCATGTGTCGTGTTTCGGTAGGCTAATAAATTGTCCACCTTATGCTGTAGTGGAATTTCATCGTCGCACATGGCCTTTATCGCCGCCATAAAGGTTTGTACGAACCTCTCAGCCAATCCGTTTGTGGCTGGATGATACGGGGCGGATGTGTAATGCCTTACCCCATTCCTTCTCATAAATTTTCAAAACTCTTCGGACACAAACTGTGGTCCATTATCAGAGCAAATCTGCTCTGGCAAGCCGTTTCTGGCAAATATGGTCCGTAGGACTGCAATCGTTTTTTCTGTAGTAGTTTAGGACATTTTTATCACCTCCGGCCACTTCGAATGAGCATCCACTGCTATTAAGAACATTGAGTCCATGAATGGATCAGCGAAATCAATATGCACCCGTTGCCATGGAGAGGAGGGCCACTCCCATGGGTGTAGAGGGGCATGTGGTGGTGCATTTTGGACCTTCTGGCATCCTGAGCAGCTCTTGGTTAGGTCTTCGATTTGTTGATCGATTCCCAGCCACCACACACAAGCCATAGCAAGGCTTTTCATTTTCACTCCCCCCAGATGACCTTCATGTAGCTCATTTAGCACTCTCTCCCTTAACTTGGGTGGAATCACCACCTCGATCCACACATCACTGTCCCCTGGCATACTGACAGCTGTTCTCTTCTGGATGAGAATGCTGGCAACAGTGAGTCGCCATGTGTTGGCCATCCCCTCACCGTCAAATCATATACCCGAGACAGCTTCGGATCAATGTGGGTCTCCTCTATATCTGCGTTCGTTACTGGCAATCGTTCAATTATTGACGAATAAAATATCTCGATGGGGTCCACTGCTGGTGCTTCCTCCACAGTAGGCAGTGGCAGGCGTGATAGCCCATCAGCGTTTCCATGCTGTTTCATGCCTTTATATTCTATTTCATATTGATTCGCCCCTAGAAACAGGGACCATCTTTGTAACCGTTGTGCAGTCATCACTGGAACGCCCTTCTTAGGATTAAAGATGGAGACAAGTGGTTGGTGGTCAGTCAGCAAGGTGAACTTCTGCCCATGCAGATAGTGGTTGAATTTTTTACTCCCCATACTAGGCTGAGGGCCTCCCTGTCAATCTGGGCGTAGTTGCGCTCGGCTGAGGTGAGTGACCGAGGTGCAAAGGCTACTGGCCTCTCCAACCCGTCTGGGAATTTGTGTGACAGCACCGCTCCAATACCATAGGGTGATGCATCACATGCCAAACGAATTGGTAGTGCTGGGTTGAAATGGGCCAACACCTCCTTTTGATGTGATCAATTCTTTACACTTCTGGAAAGCTCGTCTACGTTCGTCATTCCACTTCCATGGTACCCCTGTTTGCAGTAGGGTGTTCAGTGGGTGTAATACCGTCGACAAATTTGGTAAGATCTTGTGGTAGTAGTTTACCAGCCCGAGGAACGACCTCAGTTGTGACACATTTTCCGGTGCTGGAGCCTCGACTACTGCCTCAATCTTGTCAGGGGACTTATGTAACCCCTCTTCATCGATGACGTGGCCACAATACGAGATCTGTTTCTGGAAAAACTCGCACTTGTGGCGATTAGCTCGTAGCCCATACTCCTTTAATCTGGTGAGCACCTTCTCCAAGTTGGCGAGGTGATCACTGTCATTTTCGCCCGTGACCAGGATGTCGTCCAAATAACACTGGGTCCCTGGAATCCCTTGCAGGACTTGATCCATCGCCCTTTGCCAAATAGCCGGAGCTGATGCTACCGCGAACACCAGCCGGTTGTATTGATAGAGACCTTTGAGTGTTAATCGTAAGGTATTGTTGCGAAGCTGCTTCTACCTCCATTTGCAAGTACGCCTGGGCTAGATCAATTTTGGTGAAGCGTTTACCTCCCGATAGTCTACTTTGGACAGTACTCCTGAACGTTCCAACCCTTCCAGCTCTGCTTCGACAGCTGGTCTGATCGCATAAGGCACTGGTCTGGCCTTAAGAAACTTTGGGCTTGCATTTTCATCTATTTTAATCGTTGTTGTTATGCCTTTTAGTGTTCCGAGTCCCTCCTGGAACATTTCTTTTGTGTCAGTTAGCATTTTTGACAGTCGGCCAGGTGTGACGTCGTCATCCTTTTTGGCCTCAACCTTCAGTGCCTGTATGGAATGCCAATCTAATTGTATTTTCCGGATCCATTCACGTCCTAGCAGTGGTGGTCCTCCATCTGGCAATACATATATATCCATTTTAGGTATTTCCTGGCCTTGATATATCACTTTCACCCTTATTTTTCCTTTGGGGTAGACTTTTTGCCCCGTGTACGTCTTCAAGACAATCTCTCTAGCTTTCAAGGGTTTATGTGAAAATAGCCGCTTGTAGTCCCTTTGGTTTATGACTGTTAGGGCTGATCCTGTGTCCAATTCCATTTTCACTTGGACTCCGTCTATATTGAGTGCAACCCAGATAGTCTGGTGATCCTCCATTTTGGTTACCTTATGTAATTTCAGACAACCCAGCTCCTTGCTTCCGGAGTCTGTGTCACTTTTCTGTTCGTCTGAACTATTGTCCATCACCTGGTGTACCTTTTTGTACTTCTCCTGTGGAGATTTCTTACTGTTGGTTTTCTTCCCAGACCTGCAGACTCTTGCTATGTGTCCTGCTTTTCCACACTGTCTGCACACTTGGTCCTTGAACCAACAATCCTTCTGGTCATGTGTTGTTCTGCCACAGTGATAGCACTTCCCTGTTCCATAGGACATTTCATTTGTGCCATATTCTTGTGGTCTCCATTGTATCTCTGCAGCGCCCCTTGCGGCTACTTCGTGTGATACTGCCATACTGAAAGCCTTGTCCAGCGTAAGATCCTTTTCTGATAGAAGCCATTTCTGGGTTCCTTCACTTTGCAGCCCACACACAAACTTGTCCCTTAACGTATCTGCTAGTCCCGCTCCAAACTGGCAGTGTTTCGATAGCTTGCGCAGTTCCGTTAGGTACTCCGCATTGCTTTCGTCTTTGTGTTGGTTCCTTTTATGGAACTTAAATCGTTCTGCTATCAGCAGCGGTGTGGGGTTTAAGTGGCCCTGTAGGATTTCTATTATGCTTTCGAAATTCTTGTTCACCGGCTTCTCTGGGGTTATTAGGTTTTGCAGTAACCCATAAGTTTTTGTACCCATGGAATTTAACAAAACCAGTGCTTTCCTAGCATCTGGCATTTCATTCACCCTGCAGTACACCTCAATACGTTCCACATATGTCGCCCAATCTTCGACTTCATTGTCGAACATAGAGATACTGCCACTCTTCGGCATCCCTGGGTGTGATTTAAATGTCAAAAATGGCGTCTTCCGCGCTTCCCCTTCTTCTTCCCTGGCACAAAATGGCGTCTCCCGCGCTTTCCTTCCTTCCCGCGCTCGCCCTTCTTCTCCGCTGCGGCTTCTAAAAATGGCGTCTCCCGCGCTCTCCCTTCTTCTCCCCTTGGACACTGTTCAGCCCTTGAGCCCTGGCCGTGCTCTGCGCATTTTTTTTTTTTCGTTTCCGCCGCTCGGTCCTGAACCCGGCTGTTACTTTACCCCCTCTCTCTCCGTTTTGTTTTTTTTGGGGTTTTTTTCTCGACGCCGCTCGGTTTTCAACCCCCGGCTGCGCCCTGTGCGCTTCACCCTCTGTCTTACCCAGTCGACGCTGCTCAGCTTTGTCTCCGCCGTCGGTCGGCTCCAGCCGCTGCTGTCCGGGAAGGGTCTGCGCTGTACCTGTCGTCAGTCTCGTGCTGATCGTCGTGGCTGGGGAACCAAGCCCGGCTCTCCACAGCCTCCCCTGCGATGTTCACTCTCTGCCGGATGACTGGGCGATTGCTCGTAGTCGACGCCCGTGTTTCTGGCCTCGACTTTCTTCCACCGCCCTCCCGGAGCAAATCCTCGAAGGGAAATGCAGAGTTGCAGGTAGATTCGAATCGACACTCGTCGCCACTGTTAGATCCATGATTCTGAGAGTATGATGTTTTTCAATAACCACACGGATGCTGTAACTTAACAATCAACAGGTATTTACTGGAGGAGGGCAGTCTCAAGACTGGGGGTACAGAGGCATGCGCAAGGCTTATATACAAGTGTGGTCACTGCCGGTACTACAGTATACAGGAGCTGTAAAAAGTAGTTCTGTCTTAAAGGTACATACACTACACCCCCCACTTCCTTCGCTCCAGCCATCTAGGCCCTAAGCTCTGGAATTCCCTCCCTAAACCCCCCTCTCCTCCTTTAAGATGCTCCTTAAAACCTACCTCTTTGACCAAGCTTTTGATCACCTGTCCTAATGCTTTCCTTTGCTTTGGTGTTGAATGTTGTTTGATAACGCTCTTGTGAAGCGCTTTGGGATGTCTTGCTACGTTAAAGGCGCTATATATAAAGCAAGTTGCTGTTGTGTTTGGAGGGCACTCTGTTTTTCCATCAAGGAACCATTATTTCACTGTTGTGAATGGCCAATAAATCTGTTATGCGTTTACCCTCATTTATTTAATTTAAATAAAAGTAAAGTACCTTACAATGAAACAACACTGTTTTCCTCCCTTTTTGTACGTGTTCCCATTTCTGATGTTGTAGTGACTTGTGTGTCAGTTCAGCCATTCCTAACATGTTAGCCGAGTGCCATTTTAAGGGAATGTGGAACAATATTATTAATTAGCTGCTGCGCGACCTCAGGCTATCAGCCGCTGAGCTGGATCGAACCAAGGCTGCTCGATCACAGAGTGAGGCGACCGAGCAGTAAAGTCCGAGGGCCTGAAGCACAGAGTGAATTGTGCATTTTTAACAATTACGTGTGAAGAAATTGAGAAGACAAATTAAGGGGTGGGGGGGAATCGGAGAACGTAAAAGAGAGTAGAGGCGAATCCCAAAAATAGGAAGTGCAAAGTGGTAATACAAGAGCAGAAAAATAAATGGGAGCGAACGATTTAATATTTTAGATTTAAAATATTTTCCTTGCGCACTACAATAAGTAGGTGTGAGAAGGACGTCTCACTGTGGACTGGTGCTCCTGTAGCTTGTTTAATGTATGAGCTTAAAATAAAAGCAAAGTGCAAAGAAAAGAAACATGGTCCTATTTTTCTAAATGGATGATAAGTTTAGCCTGTCCTCGTGGGGCTGTAACTGAAGGTTCCCACTCCTGTCCTATTTGACCCTAGTTTCTTTAGCACTGTATGCACAGCAGACGCTGGGTAGATTCATGACTACATCTGGCCTGCATCTGACCTTCAAGGAGCAACTGGGGACTGCCAATTTGAGGTCATGCTACTCAAATTTGTTTTTATTGTACTGAAAACCCCCATGTAGATAACTAAGGGGTCTGCAGTAAAGTGAAACAAGAAGATTATTTGTGTGTGCTGCCTTTTGTCAGGAATCCTCCATGGATACCAGATCAAACATCTGTTACAATATTCTATCAAGTCCTGCGTAGCTGAGATCCACAGGACATTGTTAATCTGCAATTATCTTGTTGCTTATAGGTCAGCGGGACAAACCCACATGAGTTTGAAAATCAATAATGGCATAGCTACCGTGCCAACATGAGCATTACCGTGTCTAGCTAATCATTGGAAACCTGCTTCATGCAGGAAAAAGGTTGGCATTTTAGAGAGTTATGGTTATGCATGTCAGAGCTGAATATATTTGTGGGCAATCGTCGACTTTGTTGCACGGAATAGTCAAGTTAAATCCAAGGTTGAGCACTTCAATTTTTTTTATCAGGAAAGATTGAGTAGGCTGGGGCGCTTTTCTCTAGAAAAGATGAGGCTGAAAGATGACCTGATGGAGGTCTTTAAAGTGATGAAAGGGTTTAATAGGGTAAATGTAGAGAAGACGTTTTCACTGGTGGAGGGAGAGCAAAACTAGGGGACATAAATATAAGCTAATAAATCCAATAGGGAATTCGGGAGAAACTTCTTTACGCAGAGAGGGGTTAGAATGTGAAACGTGCTACCACAAGGAGCAATTGAGGCGAATAGGATAGAGGCATTTAAGGGGAAGCTAGATAAATACATTAGGGAGCAAGGAATAGAGGGTTATGCAGATGGGTTTAGATTGAGCTGGATGGGAGGAGGCTCGTGTGGAGCATAAACACTGGCACAGACCAGTTGGGCCGAACGGCCTGATTCTATGCTGTACATTCTCTGTAATGTGTTATGGTCAGTCAGTCGGTGGTCAGATTGCTGACCTTTCGAAACAAAGAATGTTCTGGGTGTCACGCTAGTATATTAAAGCTAATCATTCTGGTGTAATTAAACTAGATAATTTATGATGGGAAGGAAGGAGGACATTTGGGATCGACAAGGTTTAAGTTGTTTAACTATTTTTCCCAGAAATCCTTATGGGCTTTTTGAAACAGTGAGGCCTGTTTATTTCTTCATGCTCTGAAGTTTGATGAAGTTCATTTGAAAGTGAGCCATAGTCTGTTGAATGCTGTGGAGATTGATGGGTTGCGATTCACTTAAATGCACCATTGGAATAAAAGCAACATTCTTCAATGCAATAGAAGTAAACCGGGAAAAATCTATTTTTGAAACGAATACAGAATCGAATCACTTTTACATATGAACTTGTTACAACCGTAGAATGGATTTGATGCTCTGTCCAGTTATAAAATTAACTGACTGAAGCAGCCCAGGCTGCCATTTGCACTTGGGGAAAGATGGTGCTGAAGGTTAGACACATTGGGGGGGTGGGAAATTTGTGTTTGCCAGCAAAGTTGCCGCAGTTAACGGCTGTTGGAAATGGCCACAACGCTAACCGAGTTAAATTGTTCTGGGGGGGCATGGAGACAGGTGGCGCAGCGCTCACCTGCCATGCAACGCCATCCTGGTGGCATTGCTGGAGGATCTGGGACGAAGTTCCTGTCCAGGTCCGGTGTTGCAGCTTCTCACGGCCCCTGTGAGCAAAGCTGTGGAGCTCGCAAGGAATTGTGGGCAATGAAGAGGTCTGAGAATTAAAGGGGCCGTGCACACTGAAGCAATACAAAATAAAATGCAGTGAATCAATATATTTGTCAGCCCTTTCTGCCTTTTAAGAAATAGTCAACATTTAAAAGTAGTTCCAAATGTGAATATTCAGCTATTCAAGCTGAATTACCTCCTAACCACAACAACAACTGGTAAAACTGCCTCCGCACTAACACAAATGGCTCAGCAAGCCAGGGAAGGGGCACAGAGGGTCTGCAAGAGAGGCCCTCTACCCACAGGGGCCAGGAAGCTCTCCAGAAAGAACAATGTGGGAGTACATCACTAAGGCCATCACTGCCAGCAGTGTTGCCCCCCCCACCGCCCCCCCCCGGCCCCATCATCCCATCACCTGGCTGCAGTGCCCAAAGAAGCTTCATGACCTTAGACCACTGGCCAAGGTCAGTGAATGCATCTTTAAAAGCCATCTCCTATCAACTGCAGCACTAGCCTCACACACTGCTCAATGCAGGACCCCCAATCACTCACCTACCAACAATCTGCACAAATGACGAGGCACATCTCCCATTCCTAGCCTCACTAGGAGGGAGAGAGAGAAGTAAAAAGTAATCGAAGTGTGATGTCACCAGAAAGCAGGTAAGTGATTGGTTAGTGAGTATTTCTCTCTTTTTCCAAACTTAAACTCTGTGGTTTATAGTTGCTAAGGTCTCTGTGGTGTAGTGGGGACTGTTGGTAAACTAGGGCCCTTAAGTATATCATTTAACTGTAGTGTAATTGGTGGGATTGATTTGATTTAATTTAATTTGAATTAATTAAAGGGTAAGTCATGGCAGGAGAGCTTGGCCCCGTGGTATGCTCCTCCTGTGCTATGTGGGAACTCGGGGACACTTCCGGTGTCCCTGACGATCATGTGTGCATGAAGTGTACCCAGCTGCAGCTACTGGCAGACTGCATTGCGGCACTGGAACTGCGATTGGATACATACTGGACCATTCGTGATGCTGAGGACATCGTGGATATCACGTTTAATCAGTTGGTCACACCGCAGGTAAAGGTTGCACAGGCAGAAAGGGAATGGGTGACCACCAGGCAGAGTAGTAGGCGCAGGCAGATAGTGCAGGAGTCCCCTGTGGTCACCCCCCCCCCCCCCTCTCAAACAGATATACCACTTTGGATACTGTTGAAGGGGATGGCTTATCAGGGGAAAGCAGCAGCAGCCAAATTCCTAGCACCAGGGGTGGTTCTGCTGCACAGGACGGAAGGAAAAAGAGGGGTAGAGCTATAGTAATAGGGGATTCTATTGTAAGGGGAATAGATAGGCGTTTCTGCGGATGCAAATGAGACTCCAGGATGGTGTGTTGCCTCCCTGGTGCAAGGGTCAAGGATGTCTCAGTGCAGCTGCAGAACATTTTGGAAGGGGAGGGTGAACAGCCAGTTGTCGTGGTGCATATCGGTAAAAACTGGGATGAGGTCCTAAAAGCTGAATATAGGGAGTTAGGAGGTAAATTTTTAAAAAAAATAGGACCTCCGGTAGTAATCTCGGGATTGCTACCAGTGCCACGTGCTAGTCAGAGTAGAAATAGAAGGATATTTCAGATGAATACGTGGCTAGAGGAATGGTGCAAGGGGGAGGGATTCAAATTCCTGCGACATTGGAACCGGTTCTGAGGGAGGTGGGACCAGTACAAACCGGACGGTTTGCACCTGGGCAGGGCTGGGACCGATGTCCTAGGGGGAGTGTTTGCTAGTGCTCTGGGGGAGGGTTTAAACTAAAATGGCAAGGGGTTGGGAACCTGAGCAGGGAGACAAAGGAAAGGGAAACCAGGATAAAGCTAAAAACAGGAAGGAGAAAAGCAAAAGTGGCAGTCAGGGAAATCAACAGTTTAAATCAAACATGGCCACAGTAAATAATAATTCTATAAAAGGTCTAAGAGTGTTAAAAAAACAAGCCTGAAGGCTTTGTGTCTTAATGCAAGGAGCATTCGTAATAAGGTGGATGAATTAGCAGCGCAAATAGAGGTAAACGAATATGATATGATTGGGATTACGGAAACATGGCTCCAGGGTGGCCAAGGCTGGGAACTCAACATCCAGGGGTATTCAATATTCAGGAAAGATGGGCGAAAAGGAGGTGGGGTAGCATTGCTGGTTAAAGAGGGGATTAACACAATCGTAAAGAAGGATATTGGCTCTGATGATGTGGAATCTGTATGGGTAGAACTAAGAAATACCAAGGGGCAGAAAACGTTAGTGGGAGTGGTATATAGACCTCCAAACAGTAATGCGGAGGTTGGGGATGGCATTAAAAGGGAAATTAGAGAAGCGTGCAATAAGGGCACAGCAGTTATCATGGGTGACTTTAATCTAACATAGATTGGGCTAACCAAATTAGTAATAATACTGTGGAGGAGGAATTCCTGGAGTGTATACGGGATGGTTTCCTGGACCAATATGTCGAGGAACCAACCAGAGATCAGGCCATCTTAGACTGGGTATTATGTAACGAGAAAGGATTAATTAGCAATCTTGTTGTACGAGGCCCCTTGGGTCGGAGCGATCATAATATGATAGAATTCTTCATTAAGATGGAGTGTGAAGTAGTTGACTCAGAGACAAGGGTCCTGAATTTAAATAAAGGAAACTATGATGGTATGAGGCATGAGTTGGGTAGGATTGATTGGGGAATGGCGCTCAAAGGGTTGACGGTGGATAGGCAATGGCAAACATTCAAAGACCGCATGGATGAACTACAGAATTTGTTCATCCCAGTTTGGCATAAAAATAAAACAAAAAAGGTGACTCAACCGTGGCTAACAAGGGAAATTAGGGATAGCATAAGATCCAAGGAGAGGACATATAAATTGGCCAGAAAAAGCAGTAAACCTGAGGATTAGGAGCAGTTAAGGATTCAACAAAGGAGGACAAAGGGATTAATTAAGAGGGGGAAAATAGAGTATGAGAGTAAGCTTGCAGGGAACATAAAAACTGACTGTAAAAGCTTCTCTAGATATGTGAAGAGAAAAAGATTGGTGAAGTCAAGCGTAGGTCCCTTGCAGTCAGAATCAGGGGAATTTATAAAGGGGAACAAAGAAATGGCAGACCAATTAAATACATATTTTGGTTCCGTCTTCACAAAGGACACAAATAACCTCCCAGAGATGTCGGGGAACATAGGGTCTGATGAAAGGGAGGAACTGAAAGAAATCAGTATTTGTAGGGAAATTGATGGGATTGAAGGCCGATAAATCCCCAGGGCCTGATAATCTACATCCTAGGGTACTTAAGGAAGTGGCCCTAGAAATAGTAGATGCATTGCTGATCACCCTCCAACATTCAGTAGACTCTGGAACAGTACCCATGGATTGGAGGGTAGCTAATGTTACCCCACTATTCAAAAAAGGTGGTAGAGAGAAAACGGAGAATTACAGACCGGTAAGCCTGACATCGGTAGTGGGGAAAATGCTAGAGTCCATTATAAAAGATGTAATAGCAGAGCACTTGGAAAACGGTGACCGGATCGGTCAAAGTCAACATGGATTTACAAAAGGTAAATCGTGCTTGACTAATCTACTGGAATTTTTTGAGGATGTAACTGGTAAAATAGATAAGGGAGAACCAGTGGATGTGGTGTATTTGGACTTTCAGAAGGCTTTCGATAAGGTCCCGCATAAGAAATTAGCGTGTAAAGTTAAGGCACATGGGATTGGGGGCAAGGTATTGACTTGGATAGAGAACTGGTTGGCAGACAGAAAGCAAAGAGTTGGAATAAACGGGTCTTTTTCCGAGTGGCAGGCAGTGACTAGTGGAGTACCGCAGGGATCGGTCCTTGGACCCCAGTTATTCACAATATATATATTAATGATCTAGACAAGGGAACTAGATGTAATGTCTCCAAGTTTGCAGACGACACAAAGCTGGGTGGGCGTGTGTGCTGTGAGGCGGATGCCGAGAAACTCCAGGATGATTTGGACAGGTTGGGTGATTGGGCAGAAGCATGGCAGATGCAATATAACGTGGATAAATGCGAGGTTATCCACTTTGGTATCTGAATGGCAGTAGATTGGGAGAAGGGGAAGTGCAACAAGACCTGGGTGTCCTTGTGCACCAGTCGCTGAAGGTAAGCATGCAGATGCAGCAGGTGGTTAAGAAGGCAAATGGTATGTTGGCCTTCGTAACGAGAGGGTTTGAGTACAGGAACAAGGATGTCTTGCTGCAGTTATACAGGGCCTTGGTGAGACCACACCTTGAGTATTGTGTGCAGTTTTGGTCGCCTTATCTGAGGAAGGATGTTCTTGCCATGGAAGGAGTTCAGTGAAGATTCACCAGGCTGATACCTGGGATGGCAGGAATGACGTATGAGGAGAGATTGGGTCGATTGGGCTTATACTCGCTGGAGTTTAGAAAAATGAGAGGGGATCTCATTGAAACTTAAAATTCTAACAGGACTAGATGCAGGAAGGATTTTCCCGATGGTCGGGGAGTCCAGAACCAGGGGTCACAGTCGAAGGATAAGGGGTAAACCATTTAGGACAGAGATGAGGAGGAATTTCTTCACCCAGAGAGTGGTGAACCTGTGGAATTCTCTACCACAGAGGGCAGTAGAGGCCAATTCATTAAATATATTCAAGAAGGAGTTGGATATATTTCTTGAGGCTAAAGGGATCAAGAGATATGGAGAGAAGGCAGGAACAGGGTACTGAATTTGGATGATCAGCCATGATCTCATTGAATGGCGGAGCAGGCTCAAGGGGCCGAATGGCCTACTCCTGCTCCTATCTTCTATGTTTCTCACCTCACCCCCTTTAGAGGAGATGGTGCAGGCCATTTTTGGCAGGAGCATGGTTGAGCCCTTGGCCAGTGACAGGGCTGAAAGGATACAAGATGCTGGTATCCTCGTGCATTATCCTCCTCCTGGCATGCACCTCTTGCTTTCCTGCCCTCGCATCAGCACAACTCCTCCCTTGTGCCGTCCTCATTTTACACACCCAAGAAATGCAGCCTGCCCTGCCAGTGGGACCGTAGGCAGATGATTCCATCCCAGATATGCCGGCCACAAAGGGACTGTCTGGGATGCATCCTTCGTCTGATTCCTCCTCTTCGGCTTCCTCCTCTTCTGTGTCTTTCTCTTCCCTCTGCAAGCGGATGTTGTAAATGTGAAATGACAGCATAAAATACTGGAACGACTCAGTTGGTCAGGCAGCATGTTGACCTGAGACGTGAACTCTTTTCCACAGATGTTGCATGACCTGCTGAGTATTCGTAGCATGTTCTGCCTTCTCAAAGGCCTTCATTTACTATCCGAGCCCTTGCAAGCGTCCAGCAGCAGTCCCTACACACTTAAAGAAAAAAAACTTTTCTCATCTATTGCAGCAAGCCACCACTTCAATAAAATCAAAAAACCCAGTCCAAACCCTTAAATTCAAACTTATCTGAATGATGTTTATGTCCCTTTAAGAGCCACTGTCAACCTGCTTAGGATCCAGTGCTGAATTCAGCGCTAGGGTCGAAGTTCGCGTTGGTGATGTTAATTTGGCGTTGCACGCCGATTGACGTCACCACCGCCATTTTTTTTCCAGGCACCCAGTTACTGGCAGCGCAAAAGGGAAGAGGAATATGGCAACCATCACGAGACCCGCTCCCAGCTGGCAAAAGAGCGGCGGTCGCCATTTTATCGACATTTCATGGCGCTACAGTGTGTTGGTAAGTAGATGAAATTGTAGCCCCTTACCTTTTTGAGATCACATCAACAGCAACAACTTGCATTTATATAGCACCTTTAACGTAGTAAAACGTCCCAAGGCGCTTCACAGGATTTGACACCGAGCCACATAAGGAGATATTAGGGCAGATGGCCAAAAGCTTGGTCAAAGAGGTAGATTTTAAGGAGCGCATTAAAGGAGGTGAGAGAGAGAGGTGAAGAGGTTTAGGGAGGGAATTCCAGAGCTTTGGGCCTAGGCAGCAGAAGGCACGGCTGCCACTGGTGGAGCGATTAAATACGGGTATACGCAAGAGGCCAGAATTGGAGGAGCGCAGAGATCTCAGGTTGTAGGTCTGGAGGAGGTTACAGAGATCGGGTGGAGGAGGCCATGGAGGGATTTGAAAATAATATTACAGGATAAGTTTAAGTTGTCAAAAAATGTTTCAGAAGCAAAGCAGGGCGAATAACGTGTGAACAATGTCTTGTCACCTGTCCTTCCCCCCTCCATTGGGGTCTATTTTGAATTTCGGCCACCCAATCAAGTGGCAAAGAGCCCTCTTTCCCCCCCCCCCCCCCCCTCCCAGCAATCTAAAATTTTCATATTTGGCCCTGAGCTGTTGTCGGATTTTATTTATGTCCTGAGTGATTTGTTTGAACTGTTGAAAGCGCAGTGATCAAGGTTTTATCTTTATTCTGATTTCAACATCTGTGGGTCTTTTCAGTCTGAGTATTGCTCATGCTCCAACGGATGGGACTGACAGCACGGATTCTGCTCCAAAGATCTGGTCTCATTAGAAGTAGCCCCAAGAACAACCGGAGGTGGGCATTTTTTGCATTTTGTATCTGCATTTTTTGGCATATTTTCCAGCTTGCCCAGGCTAAAAGAGTCAAATAATGAGCAGATATGCAAAACCAACGTTTCAACAGTAATTCTGTGCAACTTCAGACTCCAGTGAGAAGCACAATACTCCTGTGTCAAAAGTGCAGGCTAATGTTGTGTGCAGTGTGAATAAATAGGCTCTTGTCCACTGCCTAGCCATTGACCCCAAGGGAAAATAATTCAACAGTTTGTTAGATAGGCCCCTGTGTCTGGTGGACACATTTTATTGTGGTAACTTCTATAAACGTAGTGTCAATATTTAAGTTGCTTCATTGATAATGCATAAGTCCTCAGCTGTTTCCTGTGCTCAATGCACATCAGTGACCTATATGTTGGATAAGTGGATCTATTTGTGTGCCTGCGACTTTGAAGAGAAAAATCAACCTCAATAGCTAAAGGCAGCAAAATGTTTCTGTAGCAACGACTTTTCCTTTTGGCTCTCTTGTTAACTTTCTGCTTTCTCTAAAGCATTTGGGCTAACTTAAAAATAGGATCGTAGGAGCAGGAGCAGGCCATTCAGCCCTTCGAGCCTGCTCCGCTATTTAATTAGATCATGGCTGATCTGTACCTCAACTCCATTTACCCGCTTTGCTCCACATCCCTTGATACCCTTGCCTAACAAAAAATCCATCTATCTCTGTTTTGAAAGCGCCACTTGTCCCAGCATCCACAGCCTTTTGGGGAGAGAATTCCAGAAATACTGCTCCCCTTTGTGTGAAGAAGTGCTTCCTGATTTCCCTCCTTAGCAGCCTAGTTCTAATTTTAGGATTATATCCCCTCGTTCTTGATTCCCTCACCAGAGGAAATAGCTTCTCTGTATCCACCTTTATCGAATCCTTTTAACATTTTGAACGCCTCGATTAGATCGCCCCTCAATCTTCTATACTCAAAGGAATACAAACCAAGTTTATGCTACCTGCCCTCATACCCTGGTATCGAATCTAATGAAGGCTGCTATTACAATTTTTGAAAAAGAAATAAAATACTGCGGATGCTGGAAATCTGAAGACAAAACAGAAAAGGCTGTAAATGCTCAGGCAACATCTGTGGAAAAACAGGAGTCAGTCATGTTTTAAACCTTAAGACCTTTCCTCCGGACTAGGAGATGTTACTGAGGAACAGCATGTAATCATCTCCTGTTCTCCTCCTAAGCACTTAACAAATCATTTGATTTCTTTTCCTGTGTGTTTGCCTTTTTATTTCTTTTTTCCCTTTCCCTTGTCGGTTCCTTTTTTAAATGCTGTTCATATGATCACAAGATAGTTACGGATGAGGAAGGCATTTCGGCCCATCTTGCTTCACCAACCCCAGAGAGATCCTAAAGTCTCCTCCCCTCTCCCCCTTTCCACCATCCAATTGTTCCTGTTTCTTTGCCTCCACTGAGGTGATTAAGATGATTAAAGGAGTTGATGGGGTAGATAGAGAGAAACTATTTCCGCTGGTGGGGGGAGTCCATAACGGGGGCATAACATTGAAATTAGAGCTAGGCCGTTTAGGGGTGATGTCACGAAGCACTTCTTCACAGAAAGGGTAGTGGAAATCTGGAACTCCCTTCCCCAAAAAGCTGTTGAGACTAGGCGTCAATTAAAAATTTCAAAACTGAGATTTGATAGATTTTTGTTAGGGTTGTTATTGAGGGTTACGGAACCAAGGCGGGTAGACGGAGTTGAGATACAGACCAGCGATGATCTAGTTGAATGGCGAAACAGGCTCGAGGGGCAGAATGGCCTTCTCCTGTTCCTATGTGGCAGCACGGTGGCATAGTGGTTAGCACTGTTGCCTCACAGCACCAGGGACCCGGGTTCGAATCCGGCCTCGGGTGACTGTCTGTGTGGAGTTTGCACAGTCTCCCCGTGTTTGCGTGGGTTTCCTCCGGGTGCTCCGGTTTCCTCCCACAGTCCAAAGATGTGCGGGTTAGGTTGATTGGCTATGATAAATTGACCCTTAGTGTTAGGGGGATTAAATACGTGGGGTTACAGGGATAGGGTGGGATATGTGTTGGTGTAGGGGTTACGGGGATTGGGTGGGATATGTGTCGGTGCAGGCTCGATGGGCCGAAATGGCCTCTATCTGCACTGTGGGGTTTCTGTGTGATTCTGTGTGTATGTTCACTATTCATCCTGGCAGTCTATTCCAAGCATTGATCACTCTTTTTGGTAAAACAGCAGCTTAAGATAAAAGAATGAATACCTGGGTGATTTACACAGAGATAAATAAGAGTATCGATGGTCATAAACCATGAAACTGAAGCTTCATTACAACTTAGCTTAAATTTGTAATTTATTTTTGTATTTTATTGGGAGATTTTTATTTTGTTTTGATAGTTGACCATGCATTCCAGGTCCTTAACCGACTCTTACAAGAGGATTAATTAATAACTTCTCTGCTGTACTGATTCATTGATGTGGGATTCAGTTTATCACCAGAAAATTTGTTGTCTAGTGTGTATATATATGTTCAAGCTATTTCCTGGTTTTCTTCCAGACAAAAGCAAACTTCAAGTGGATTGCAGAACATTGCTAAGCATTGTAAATGGAAACACAAATTATAAATGATTCAGCAGGGTAGATGCGGAGAGGCGGTTTCCCCTGTCAGGAGAGTCTAAAACTAGGAGGCATAGTCTCGGGATAAGGGGGTCGGCCATTTAAGACTGAGATGAGGAGGAATTTCTTCACCATAGGGTTGTGAATCTTTGGAATTCTCTTCCCCAAAGGGCTGTGGATGCTGAGTCATTGGCTGTGATTTTTCCTCTCGATGCGGTTTGGGGGCGGGACAGCTGCCTTCCGGATTCCAATCCCACCCCCAGCGACGTCCGCTGCACAGACGCGATTTTCCGTCAATTGGCCTTGTTAAGCCCGCCCTGTGGGCGTGCTGGCCTATTGAGAAAGGCAGAGTCAGATGACGACACGTCATCTGCTGGTTTTCTTAAAGGGGCCAGGCACAATTTTTTTTGACAGCTGATTTTTCAGTGTTTGACAGCATTGAGGTGCTGCAAACACTGACAATCACTGTACAAAGGTGAGCCCTTGCACCCAGGCTCTCCAATGACTCCCTCCTTAGGCTAGAACAGATGGCAGCTACAGGTGCGGTTACAGAAGCGATCTGTCACTGGTGAGAGAGGTTCTCCCAATGAGGAGGGACTACACATACAATTCAAAACTTGTCACCTACAGAAAAGTCTAAATATATTAAAAATGATTTTCCCAACATTTTCTTACCTCTGAAACTTGCCAGTGTACCATTGGATCCTTCACACCACTTCTGCAGCTGTCATCAATGCACAAACATTACAGTAGACCCACAGCATGCCATACTTGCCTGACATGGTGTCCGGACACCAGGAAGCCCGCAGTAGACCTGTCAAAATTGCAAAAAGCCTCTTAACAAGCAATTAAGTGCCTATAATCATCTTCCCGCCGCTAGGTGTCGGGTCCATGGGCAAATCGGGGACCCGACACTTGGGAAGATTGATTGGTTTCTGACCCGCTGTCAATCTTTGCAATTTTGCCGGATGTCCTGCCTCCAAACCCATTCTCTGAGTGCTGGCAAAATTCCCCCCATTGAGTATATTCAGGGGTGAGATGGATAGATTTTTGGACTGTAGGGGAATTGAGGGATATGGGGATCAGGCGGGAAAATGGAGTCGAGGTAGAAGATCAGCCATGATCTTATTGAATGGCGGAGTAGGCTCAAAGGGCCATATGGCCTACTCCTGCTATTATTTCTTATGTTCTTATCCTGCAGCAACAGATGCCAATTTTATTTTTAAGGAGGAAAGAAAACCAAGGGAATTGGGTCAGTCTATTTAGCTCAGCAATCTTTTGTATACGAGTAGGATGGCACCATTAATCAATGTCAGAAAAACCAAAGGTTCGCTTCCTTAATCTACTTAATGTGTTAAACAGACATGTCTATGATAACAGTACACCCCCTGCCTGCTGCCTCCACTCCACTAAAAAGTAGTCAGTAATAATAATATAATTGCAAAATACTGTGGATGCTGGAAATCTGAAATAACAACAGAAAATGCTGGAAATACTCAGCAGGCCAGGCAGCATCTGTGGAGAGAGAAACAGAGTTAACGTTTCGGGTCTGCTCTCGCCCCTGCCCCTCCCTCCCAGAACCACGATAGGGTTCCCCTTGTCCTCACCTTTCACCCCACCAGCCTCCACATTCAACAGATCATCCTCTGCCATTTCCACCACCTCCAACGTGATCCCACCACCAAACACATCTTCCCCTCGCCTCCCTTTTCAGCATTCCGAAGGGACCGCTCCCTCCGCGACACCCTGGTCCACTCCTCAATCACCCCCAACAGCCCTGCTCCTTCACCTGGCACCTTCCCGTGCAAGCGCAGGAGATGCAATACATGCCCTTTTACCTCCTCCCTTCCCACTGTCCAGGGCCCCAAACACTCCTTCCAGGTGAAACAGCGATTTACTTGTACTTCTTGCAATTTAATATACTGTATTCGCTGCTCACGATGCAGTCTCCTCTACATTGGGGAGACCAAACGCAGATTGGGCGACCGCTTTGCAGAACACCTCCGTTCAGTCCGTACGGGTGACCCTGAGCTTCCGGTCGCCTGTCACGTTAATTCACCGCTTCACTCCCACTCTGATCCCTCTGTCCTCGGGCTATTGCATTGTTCCAATGTAGCTCAACGTAAGCTCGAGGAACAGCACCTCATCTTTCGATTGGGCACTTTGCAGCCTGCCGGACTCAACATTGAGTTCAACAATTTCAGATAATTATCCCTGCCCCCATTTTCCATGCAGTATGATTTTTGCCATTCCCATTTGCAACATTTTATCTTTCCTGCCTCTTATAAAAGTACAGGATGTTCTTTCTATTTCTTCCTCCCCTCCTAACCCCCCCCCCCCCCCCCACCTGTCTCTGCACCTGCTTAATATCTGTTACATCTCCAGCTTTTTCCAGTTAACTCTGTTTCTCTCTCCACGGATGCTGCCTGGCCTGCTGAGTATTTCCAGCATTTTCTGTTGTTATAGTCAGTAATAATAATCTGCACAGCTTTATTTATTTTCAACCACTGAAGAAGGCCTTGCCTAAAGCTCTCCAGAATCAAATTTACTTATTTAAGAACCAAAACACAGAGATGACTCAAAACATAAACCGGCTACTATTTTTGTAGTATTTTCATCAATGTAGCATTCTTGTAACTATCCAATTAGTCCCACTCCCCTTTCCCCATTAGCCCTATCGAGCACTTTTTCACCTCCCGTGATCGGGGTTTACGTATTATTTTGAAAATGCATGTGCAGGGAACAGTCCTTGAGTGCTACCTTGTCACTTCAATGAGCATGATGGGCAGAATGGCCCCTTTCTGCGCTGTAAAATTTCTTCTTATTCTAATTAATCAGTTATCACTAGGGCCTGCTCCGAAACTGGGATTTTTCTAGTCCTAGGGTTGCCAATCCTCCCAGGATTTTCCTGGAGTCTCCAGGAATTCAAAATTAATCTCCAGGACACTGCTGTGAGCAAATGGGGAGAAAACTCATTGGGGCACTTAATTTTTTTTTAATTTCATTTTCTTTCAACACTTTTTTGTTTAATAAAAATATTCGAGGTAGGAAAAAAGGCGGTTTGACTGACAGTCAAGAATCATTCAATCGGGTAATGAAGAGCCTGTTCGCTTTCCAATTGGCTGTGGGAAGGCGGGTCACCGCGAGGATGGGCATGTTGGGCGACCAATGGAGGGAGCCTGGGAGGTGGGGCAGTTGGAGGTAGAAGGTCATGAGATGAAATCTCCATGAATGCGTCCAGCCAGAGTTGCCAACCCTACCCACTCCAGGTATGCTGTAGAAGTTTGCAGGATTTATTGTGGGACATTGCACCGTGCCAAATCATTGCTGCATCATGCTGTTTTTCCTTTGCCAATTTTGAGTATTCACAATGCTGCCAGCCCCACTTCATCTATTGAGAGAAGAAAGAAAGAGCTTGCATTTATATAGCGCCTTTTGCAACCTCAGGAAGTCGCAATGCGCTTTATAGTCAATTAAGTACTTGTCACTAGAGTCAGTCATAGAGTTATACAGCACAGAAAGAGGCCCTTCGGCCCACCGTGTCTGCAAGACCTGTCTATCCTAATCCCATTTTAGCACTTGGTCCGTAGCCTTGTATGCTATGGCGTTTCAAGTGCTCATCTAAATGTTTCTTGAATGTTGTGAGGGTTCCTGCCTCTACCACCCTTTCAGGCAGTGAGTTCCAAATTCCAACCACCCTCTGGGTGAAAAAGTTTTTCCTCAAATCCCCTCTAAACCTCCTGCCCCTTACCTTGAAACTATGCCCCCTGATTATTGACCCCTCTACTAAGGGGAAAAGTTCCTCCCTATCTATGCCCCTCATCATTTTGTACACCTCAATCCGGTCCCCCCCTCAGCCTTCTCTGCTCTAAGGAAAACAACCCCAGCCTGTCCAGTCTCTCTTCATAGCTGAAACGCTCCAGCCCAGGTAACATCCATTTGCCACTGACCCATCTAACCAACCCATCTATATCGTCCTGTAGCCTGAGGCTTCCCTCCTCGCTATTTACCACTCCACCAATTTTTGTGTCATCTGCGAACTTACTGATCATACCTCCTACATTCATATCTAAATCATTAATGTACACTACAAATAGCAAAGGACCCAACACCGATCCCTGCGGTACACCACTGGGCACAGGCTTCCAGTCACAAAAACAGCCTTTGACCATCACCCTCTGCCTCCTGCCACTAAGCCAATTTTGGATCCAATGTGCCAAATTGCCCTGGATCCCATGGGCTCTTACCTTCTTGACCAGTCTCCCATGTGGGACCTTGTCAAAAGCCTTACTGAAGTCCATGTAGACTACATCAACTGCACTACCCTCATCCACACCTAGTCACCCCCCCCCCCCCCCCCCCCCCCATAAAATTCAATCAAATTGGTTAGACATGATCTCCCCCTGTCAGGGCCATGCTGACTATCCTTGATTAATCCTTGCCCCTCCAAGTGGAGACTAATTCTGACCCTCAGAATTTTTTCCAACAATTTCCCTACCACTGATGTTAGGCTCACTGGCCTGTAATTCCCTGGTTTATCCCTACTACCCTTCTTGAATAATGGTACTACGTTAGCTGTTCTCCAGTCCTCTGGCACCGCCCCTGTGGCCAGAGAGGTTCTGAAAATTTGTGTCCGAGCCCCTGCAATCTCCTCCCTTGCCTCACACAGCAGCCTGGGATACATCTTGTCTGGGCCTGGGGATTTATTCATTTTTAAACCCGTTAAAACCGCTAGTACCTCCTCCCCCTCAATGCTAATTTGTTCAAGTATATCACAATCCCCCTGCCTGATTTCTATGCCTACATCGTCCTTCTCCATAGTGAACACAGATGCAAAATATTCATTTAAAACCTCACCTACATCTTCCGGCTCTACACACAGATTGCCACTTTGGTCCCTAATGGGCCCTACTCTTTCCCTGGTTATTCTCTTGCCCTTAATATACTTATAAAACACCTTGGGATTTTCCTTTATTTTGCCCGCCAGTGTTTTTTCATGCCCCCTCTTAAGTACCCCCCTGCACTTTCTATACTCCTCTAGGGCTTCCTCTGTCTTTAGTCCTTTGTATCTGCCAAAAGCCTCCCTTTTTTTCCTAATCCATTCTTGTATATCCCTTGACATCCAGGGTTCCCTGGGCTTGTTGGTCCCACCCTTGACCTTTACGGGAACATGTTGGCGCTGTACTCTATTTCCTTTCTGAATGACTCCCACTGCTTTGATGTGGATTTTCCTACAAGTAGCTGATCCCAGTCCTCTTTGGCCAGATCCTGCCTTCCCCCAATTTAGAACCTTTATTTCCGGTCCATCTTTGTCCTTTTCCATGACTACCTTAAATCTCACCGAATTATGGTCACTGTCACCAAATTGCTCTCCTACTGACGCTTCTACCACTTGCCCAGCTACATTCCCTGGAATTGGGTCCAGTACCGCCCCCTCTCTTCGACTTTCTACATGCTGGCTCAAAAAGCTCTCCTGGGTGCACTTTAAGAATTCCGCACCCTCTAAACCTTTCACACTCTGACTGACTATCCCAGTTAATATTGGGGAAGTTGAAATCCCCTACTATTATTACCCTATCATTTTGACACTTCTCTGAGATTTGTCTACATATCTGTTCCTCTATCTCCCCCTGACTGTTTGGGGGCCTATAGTACACACCCAGCAAAGTACTTGCCCCCTTTTTGTTTTGAAGTTCTACCAATATGGCCTCATTAGAAGAACCTGCTAAGATATCATCCCTCCTTACTGCAGTAATTGACTCCTTGATTAATATTGCAACACCCCCTCCTCTTTTACACCCCCCTCTGTCTCGCCTGAAGATTCTATACCCCAGAATATTGAGCTACCAGTCCTGCACCTCCCTCAACCAAGTCTCTTGTGATAACAACATCACACTCCCATGTGTTCATCAACACCTTCAATTCATCTGCCTTACTCCTTGCATTAAAATAAATGCCATCCAGCCTTGCCATACTCTGTTGTGCCATTACATATTTTCTCTGCCTTCCAGACTGACTTGTTTTTTCCTCTATTTGGCTGTGCATTACCCCCTACTATAGCTCCACTCCGTATCCCATCCCTCTGCCAAGTTAGTTTAAACCCCCCCTAACAGCACTAGCAAACCTCCCCGCAAGGATGTTTGTCCCGTTCTGGTTCAGGTGCAACCCGTCTGACTTGTACAGGTCCCACCTTCCCCAGAAACGGACCCAGTGATCCAGGAAACTAAAGCCCTCCCTCCCGCACCAACTCTTTAGATCTGCTCTATCCTCCTATTCCTATTCTCACTAGCACGTGGCACCAGGAATAATCCAGAGATTACAACCTTTGAGGTCCTGCTTTTTAACCTGCTATCTAGCTCCCTAAATTCTTGTTGCAGGACCTCATCCCTCTTTCTACCTATGTCATTGGTACCAATGTGAATCACGACCTCTGACTGTTCGCCCTCCCCCTTCAGAATGCCCTGCAGCCGTTCAGTGACATCCTTGACCCTGGCACCAGGGAGGCAACATACCATCGTGGAGCCACGTCTGTGGTCGCAGAAACACCTGTCTGCACCCCTCACTATTGAGTCTCCTACCACTATTGCCCTTCCACTCTTGCTCCGCCACCCACAGTGCCGTGAACTTGGCTCTGGCTGCACTCCCCAGAAGAACCATCACTTTCACCGTTTTCCAACACAGAAAAATGGTTGTTGAGTGAGATGCACTCTGGGGCTTTCCTGGCGACCTGCCTGCCCCTCCTCTTCTGACTGGTGGTCTCCCATTCCCTCTCTGACTGCACTTTCTTAAGCTGTGGGATGACCACGTCTAAAACTGTTGTAATGTAGGGAAACGCGACAGCCAATTTGTGCACAGCAAGGCCCCACAAACCGCAATGAGATAATGACCAGATAATCCTGTTTTTTAGTGATGTTGGTTCAGGGATAAATATTGCCCCCCCTGTTCTTCATCGAAATAGTGCCATGGGATCTTTTACATCCACCCAAGGGGGCAGACGGGGACTCAGTTCAACGTCTCATCCGAAAGGTGGGTTAATTTGTAAAGACAGATTGCTGGTCAATTCTGCGGAAGTACTCCTTAATCTCCAAAAGTAATCAAGCTGAACTTTATTCGATATTCATCCATGTTTGCTAGGGATCCCCTTCAACAGTGCTACAATCAAATTAAGGTTGAGAAAGTTTGTACCTCCGAATTAAGGATTGTGAATTGAAGAACTGAAAATCTTTCTACAGCTATTTTAACAGTAGTTTGTGTCGGGGTAGATTGTATTCACTTTGTTTTATGTTCACAAGATGTATTGTATATGTTACAAATTACGATTCTTTGATGTCCCCCTCTGGCTGTTTAGTTTAAACATTGGAATCTTATTTATAAAAAAAAGTCGATACATTTTGTGACTCATATTTTATTTCCTTCATGGTTTTTTTTTTCTTTACAGTGGAAAAACCTGAGGGATATTTATAAAATGTTGTATTAAAATTCCGTGTAAAGAGCAGCACATGCAGATCTGGTTGAAAACCGTGCTCATTTTTGAGCTTCTTGTAATCTAAGGTTGAGCGATTAAAGAACGAACCCGATTTATTGACGTTTACAGCAACTTTAAAGGTGGCAGCCCTCTCCTACCTTACAAACAATGGCCTGGAATTTGTGGTATTGGCGAAGCGACGGCGATCTCTGACGAAAACTTTCTCAACCTTAATTTGATTGTAGCACTGTTGAAGGGGATCCCTAGCGTACAGCAGCAGTGATGTCATCAATCTGTCTAAGCATCGAATCACATTGAAGCGTTCTCAGGCAACAAACCAGGAAATAAAAAGCACTGATTATCATTCATTTAAAAAAAAATTTAGAGTGTGAAATAAAGATTGGGATATACATGTGGGGTTAAGATAGAAGCTGAAATATCATAAACATACTTTAAATGTGTAATATTTAAAAAATCTAGTCATTTTTATCATCATGAAGAAATTTGACATTCCACAAATATAAAATTAGTTTTTCAGGGCCAAAGCAGTTGTTCAGCAGTCAATACATTGTTAAAACCCCAGTAACACCTCTCAACTTTTTATGGGGTGTTTAACAGCGATATTCGAGTGGAAAAGGGAACTTTTCATCAGTTCAAGTGAGTTCACTGATTGCTGGCTATGGGGAGTTCCACAGCACAGCCTGTGACAGAACAGGGAATGACTGACCGCAACTTCAGGATTTCCACGTTAATCTCCACATGCGCTAAATCCTGAAGTTGCGTTCAGTTTCAGAGGGGTAATAACTGCGAACACTGGCGGTTTTGCCATCATTACAAACACAAAATCTGGGCCTATATAGAGAGAGAATTCTCCTGTACAGTTCGAATTACTTCTGCCTAATTGAAACAGTTGGTAGATCATGATTAAGGGACTGCCTATAAATGCACTCCAGCATTGACACTGATTTAAGTAAGGGAATGTCTGTAAATGCTCATTATTACAGCAGAGCCAGGATTATTAATCTCATATATTTTTCATATTAATGTAATAATTAGGTTGTTGAAACATGATGACTGATCAGAGGAGTAGGAAGGTAATAATAGTATTGAAATATGCCAGAGAACATACATGGATCATTAAAAAAAAAGTAAAGACACTGGTAGTAATATGAAGAAATGCAATAACTCGGTGTAGCTGGTAATTTGAACACAATGCACCAGGTAATAAAGAACACAGTAATAAACAGTGCATCTGGTAATACGGCAGTACAGTAAGTGTACCAGATGATAAATACAGTAGTGGTGCACCAGGTAATGTAAATAAATACCCAGTTAACTGATTTGTCTGCTATGCTATCTTTTCAGAATTTTGTTCATTGTCTATTCCTTTATTATTGGGGTTCATTTTGCTAATGCACTTGAGTTTTGGCTGTTAACTTTTTTTTAAACGAAGGAGCTGTGCTGCATCTGCAAAACCGCTGAATCGCAAGCACTAAAACCATAATACAATGTTGTAAGTCTAAAGCAATGATGGAGACTGGGAGCAAGAGGAGGATTTGAAACGCCAGTGTTTGTACCTGAAGTTCAGATCAGGAGATGACATTCTAAAGTAAAAATTTGACAGTGTAACTTACTACCCAAAGGGGTGAGCCGTTAAACTGAGATCCCATCTAGCTATTCCACTAGTTGCATAGAATTGCTAGACCATGGTTTATCTAGTTTGCCTTCTACCATCTTGTAGTTGCCTGATACAATGGTAATGGAGTTGTTGACTAAACATAGAAACATAAAAGATAGGAGCAGGAGTAGGCCATTCGGCCCCTCGAGCCTGCTCCACCATTTAATGAGATCATGGCTGATTATCCAAACTCAGTACCCTGTCCCTGTCTTCTCCCCATATCCCTTGATCCCTTCAGCCTCAAGAAATATATCCAACTCCTTCTTGAATATATTTAATGAATTGGCCTCAACTGCCTACTTTGGTAGAGAATTCCACAGGTTCACCACTCTCTGGGTGAAGAAATTCCTCCTCATTTCTGTCCTAAATGGCTTACCCTTTATCCTTAGACTGTGACCCCTGGTTCTGGACTCCCCTGCCATCTATAGCATAGCAATCGATCTCCTATCAATTAGTCTACAACAGTCCGAAAATGAGGCAAGGAAAACCCCAGTGGCAGAGCGCTTTGGGAGCCATAGGAGCAAAGTCACCTGTTCCTCCCAAGCATGATGCACTTGTCATATTTCAAATTACTCATGTATCCCAAAATGTTATTTTCCTAAAGAATAGTGGAAGTCGAAGATCCAATGCCACTGTTCAAAGAAGAGTGGGGAGGTTTGTCTGGTTTGCTACAAATATTCCTCCTCTGTCCCAACGTCACCAAAAACAGATTAACTGGTCATTTATTTGAACCCATGCATGTGTGTAACTGATTTGCTAATTTGTAGTTCTTTGTGGGACCTTGCTGTGCACGGAATGGCTGCAGTTCTTACCTACATAATGTCAGCCTCTACATTTCAATGTACCTAATTGTACATGAAACGGTTTGGGACATTTTTACAGGTTCTTTGCTTTTCTTTAATGGATCCTTGGGTAACTTGAACTTCAGTGAAGGTCAGTGCATGATGACTGGAATAAAATATCCTCAAGACTATAGTACTGCTCTGAGCTGTGATGTTCATGCCTACAGCACACTCTGGCTGAACTAAAGCACACGGATCAAAATTAGTTTGAGTATCATTAATTGTGGGAAAATAGCAAAGTAGTAACATAATATTTTATGGTTCAGTAGCCTATTTCACTTAGGATTGTAATTGCAGAAGACATATTATGCAGCTAAACCGTGCCTGACTCAGTGGTACAATAATCAGGCTGGTAGGGGATCAGACGTTTCTTGCCAGCTTGTTTCTGTACCAGCTGGTGATGATTTCAGCCACATGCTCTACTGTATAATTTTGGATGTCTTCACTTTTGGTTTCATTAACCCATTATTATAAACATTAATTCTGAAGTTTCAGTCTTTGAAGCAATTAATCAAAAATTAATATTTTTTTAAAATGACAAAAAGGCACTCTGGTACTTGGAAGCTTTATCAGAATAGAGAGCATGATTTGAAACAAGAAATCCTCAGACTCGTAGTAACTGAATAAGTTGGGCTTGCTTTAAAAGCAACATTTCTAACTTTGAAATGCCATACCTAACTGCATAGTACTAGGTTATTAGCATCAAAAATCTACCGTAACCTTTACAAAAGCACTTTTCCATAAATGTGTCTCACGAATTGAGATCATTATGTCAAGTAAAAGAGTAGCAAATAGTCAACAAAAAAAATAGGCACCGGTGTGTAATGTGCTATTTTTTAATTATAAAATGTAAATTATTATAATGGAGAATAAATTTGGGACAATTTAGAACTCAGCCACAGTAAGTGTCTGGGCGAGCCTGTAATATATACAGCCTGCATGCAGAATTATAGATGCTGGGAGCGAGTTGCTTATATAAAATAACTAGCTGAAGTGCCCGGTGGTGCCGAGGCTTTTTCGAGGGCATGTTGTTGTTGGGAGAGAGAGAGAGAGAGAGAGAGAGAGACTGGGGGAAAGAGAGGGAGGGGTGGGGGGAGGGGGGAGGGGAGGGGGAGGGGCGGGGGAAGGAGGGGGGAAGGAAGGGGGGAAGGGAGGGGAGGGGGGGGAGGGGAGGGGGAGGGGGGGGGAAGGAAGGGGAGGGGGGAAGGAAGGGGAGGGGAGGGAGGAGGAGGAGGGGAGGGGAGGAGGAGGAGGGGGGGGAGGAGGGGGAGGGAGGCGGCGGGCGCCGATTGCGCGCGCAGCAGGAGCTGAGACGCGGCGTCTCTCTCGGCCGGCGGGCCCGGTGGCCAGGGCAACCATGACGCTGACCAAGCCAGAGAGAGAGACGCCGCGTCTCAGCTGCTCCTGCTGCGCGCGTGGCCGCTCCCCCCGAGGTGAAGACCGCCGATTGCGCCCGTTGCCAGGGTAACGCTGGACACTCGGCAAGCCCCGGCAGAGAGAGACGTCTCAGCTCCTGCTGCGCGCGCACCCTAGCGGCGCTGGGCTGAGGCTCGGCCCTCCAGCCTTCGAGTGGGGCCGGGAGGTGCCTAGCTCGGGCGTGGGTGCGGAGGAGACGCCGAGGCTTCTAGGCCTACCTGGAAAAACGGGGAAAGGTAGGAAAATTAATGAGATTAGATAAGTTAATTACTTTCTAAATCATTTTTTTTTAAAACATGTGTTTTAAAAGCAACGTTGTTTTTTTAAGACGCAGAAAGCGGGAAAAAAAAAGGAAAAGTTTGGAATCAAGATGGCGGCGACTCACCTCGGTTCAGAACGATAAAGCCCGGCCACACGCGCACCGATTGGCCCGGCGGCACACGCCAGCAACCCGGCGTACGATTGGTCGAGCTCGAGGTCACTCTGTCGCTAATGAGCGGATAATGAGATGCTAATGAGCGGAATGTTGAAGGTTTTTGGGATACCGCAGGCGCAATTTTAGTCCGGCCGAAACGTAAATACGCTTAAAACCGTCTCGGAAGCGTAAGCTTTCTTTGGAGGTAACGCGCGCGTAGGTACGCCCTGTAACTTTCGAGTGCATACCCGCAACGCACACGCGATGACAGACAGATAGACAGAATGACAGAAGTACCGATTTATATATATATATAGATACAGTTGTGAATTACAGATGCGCACGCACAAAGGGATCAACCAGAATCCCATACGTGTGTCTGACTGATTTGCTAATTGTTACTTTTTTCTAAGTGTATAGAGGATGGGTTTGTAGCTTTTTGTTTTGCCTGACGCAAATGGCTGCCATCAAAGCTGATGAGTTAACTACACGGCTGAGGAATGTGCTTGATTATAAACCGTGTAGGTGAGTGACGCGAGCAGAATACAATACAATACCCTACTGAAGCTGGAGGTGCAAACTTACAGGACATTTTTACATTACGATTTACTATTTAAAGGATGACCTGAATTTTTAAAGTACGTTGGAATTAAATACCTTGATACTTTCTAGGATTGTAGCAATTGCAATCATTACTTTCATCGATGTTGTATTAATTGCGTCTTATTGCGATCCCTGGGTGCCTGGTTGACTTTATAAAAAAAACAACAACAAAAATAGTATCTGTTGTGTAAAATAATACCACTGAGTCAATTAAAAGCTGTAATTCAATATTGTAGTTCAGATGACAATTATAAACCGTTTAAGCTTTGCTTTCAAAATTCATGACGTATGAACCCTTCAGTTAGCGTTTCAGCTCTCTGGTATCTCTGTCCCAACGCATTCATGTTGCAGAGCAGCTTCCTGAAGCAATAGCGGCTCCTCGACCGGGAGAAACTGCACAGTCTGCATTGAAGGGTGACTTGACGACCCTCGCCACTGTGCGGTAGTGCAGAGTTAAAGGGGGGGAAGGCGAGCGTTCCCAACAGATGAGAAGGTCTGAATGCGCTTAGCAATCTTAAAACGGTTTCTGCCCATCAGATATGATGGAACATCTGCAGCAAGCCTGATTTCGTGTTTGTTGCTGATGAAATCGCCGTCTGAAGGCACCTCCCGTGCTGATGTACACTGCGGTTGGTGGCACCTTGCTGGTGGTCCTTTGGTTGCTCAGTCCATTATCACAGTAACGTATGCCAGTGGCAGTCCTTTTTATGTTCCACTAACGGAGATTTGCAAACTCTGAATATTGCTGATCCCCCCCCCCCACTGAGAGGTGCATTGACATTCATCCTAAGGATTGGGGGTGTTTCTCAACCTGAAGTGCTTCGCATGTTTTGAAAATTAAATAAAGATTTGTATTTCTATAATGCATTTGACAACCTCAGGACGTCCCAAAGCGCTTTACAGCCAATGAAGTCCTTTTTTGAAGTGTAGTCACTGTTGTAATGTAGGAAACGTGGTAGCCAATTTGCGCACAGCAAGCTCCCACAACAGCAATGTGATAATAACCAGATAATCTGTTTTAGTGATGTTGGTTGAGGAATAAATATTGGCCCAGGACACGCTCAGCTTTTGGAAGCAGACTCAAAGTGCTCCTGCTGGCTCTTCCCCTGTCCCCTCACTCCATCTATATCATCAGTGCTCACTCTTTAAATACATACTCCGCATTTTTTCAGCCATGCTCTTATTGAATGGCAGAGCAGGCTCGAGGGATTATATGGCCTGTTCCTGCTCCTATTTCTTAGGTTCTTAGGCTATTTGTAATTTTAAAATGGAGCTCCCTTTTTCAACCTGTTCAGTGAGTGAGAGAGATTTGTTCCTGTGGATTAAAGCTGCTTCTCTCCCCTGCCACCACTAGTCCGAAGCACTGTGGCACTGCACCACCCTGAGGGCAGTAAATGGAGGTGACCGCTCAAAGTACAAAATACTTTTCTGGTGTAACAAGCAAGCATGGATTAGTTTGCGGAGATCCTATCGTTTGGGCCGTGCATTGTGGGGGTAATGGTATTTACTTGGTACAATTAACAGAACACTTTGTTACAGCAATTGTTCAATATTCGGTTGATTTTTCCCAACTGCAGCTCCTGGTGGTGGAAAATCTTTGTGCTCCTGGCAGATAAGGGTTTGTGTCAGGAACAAGCATTTGGAAAAAATGATCCTCGTATATTGGCCCAAGAACAAACTAATAAAAGCTAAGAAGACAATGTTGTGTCTCTTAAATACAAGAAGCACCATTCCAATGGAGCCACTTTTTTTTCTCTTTAACCAAAGGTGAAACATTAGGTTGCTGCTGATCAAGTGTGATATGAAATGAAGCAATGTCTTTCACTGGTTGGTATGTTTGTGTTATCCAGTTTATGCTGAGATGCTGACTGGAGCGAGGCAATGGTAGTTCCTGGAAGAATGATACCAGGGCTAAATTGTTGTGGACAGATTGCATAGTCTTGGTGATGTGCCTTCAATAACTCAAAGACAAGGAGTTTAAAGGATTCAACTAAGGCTTTTAATCACTAAGAACATTGCAGCATTACAGGTCTTCCCACATTGGGTTCGTCTGGTAGGAATGACTCGTACAGCTCCTGGGACCTTTTATATGGCAAAAGACAGGGGCGTAGCCAATACACACAATAGGAACAAAAGGGGGCGGTTCACACAATACAAGCAGGTAAAACACACAGGTAAAACACATGGGCTGATGAAGGCATATATTTAATCACATTCACCCCTTCTACAGATTTAGTCTGTCCGGGGGTGTGATAGTCCTACCTGAACGTCGCAACAGTACCTCTGGTTCCGACCGGGGGTCCGTGGTGCCCTCCTGGGCATACCCATGTGCTGGGGGTGTTGCAGGTACTGCTGGGGGTGTTGAGGATACCTCTGGGGATGGTGGAGGTTCTTCTGGGGGTGGTGGTGATGGGTCGTCGTCGTCGCTTCCTGCCGAGACAAGGTCCTTTATGGACACGGTGTCTTCACGCCCGTCAGCGTGCTTGACGTACGTGTACTGTGGGTTTGCGTGGAGTAGGTGTACTGCCTCCACGAGGGGATCCGTTTTGTGGCCCCTCACATGCTTCCGTAACAGGACTGTCCCTGGGGTGGAGAGCCACGAGGGTAGGGATACTCCTGATGTTGATTTGCGGGGGAAAAACAAACATCTTCTCGTGAGGAGTGGCGTTAGAAGCAGTACACAGTAGCGACCTTATCGAGTGGAGTACGTCTGGGAGGACCTCCTGCCAGCGGGAGGTGGGGAGGCCTTTAGACCTTCGTGCTAAGGTGACCGCCTTCCACACTGTCGCGTTCTCCCTCTCCACTTGCCCATTACCCCGGGGGTTATAACTAGTGGTCCGACTCGTGGCTATCCCCTTCGACAGCAGGTATTGGCGCAGTTCATCGCTCATGAACGACGCCCCCCCCCTGTCAGTGTGGATGTAGTTGGGCATGCCGAACGTGCAAAACAGGTTGCCGAGGCACTTGATGACCGTGGCACTGGTCATATCTGGGCAGGGGTAGGCGAATGGGAAGCGGGAGTACTCGTCCACAATGTTGAGAAAGTACACATTGCGGTCGGTGGAGGGGAGTGGTCCCTTGAAATCTAAGCTCAGGCGCTCGAATGGCCGTGTAGCTTTGATCAGGTGGGCTCGGTCGGGCCTGAAAAAATGGGGCTTGCATTCCGCACAAGTGCGGCAGTCCCTGGTCATAGACCGGACCTCCTCGATGGAATAGGGCAGGTTACGGGATTTTATAAAGTGGAATAGCCGGGTGACCCCCGGGTGGCAGAGGCCATTGTGGAGGCCCTGTAGCCTGTCCCCCTGGATGCTGGCACACATCCCTCGTGATAGGGCATCGGGGGATTCGTTGAGGGCCCCCGGCCTATATATTATGTCATACTCAAACGTGGAGAGTTCGATCCGCCACCTGAGAATTTTGTCGTTCTTGATCTTCCCCCTCTTTGTTGTTAACCATGAAGGCTACCGACCACTAATCGGTAAGCAGGGTGAAGCAGGGTGAAGTGCCTCCAGTGCCGCACTGCCTCCACTATGGCCTGGGCCTCCTTCTCTACCGAGGAGTGCCTGATCTCGGGCCCTTGGAGGGTTCTTGAGAAAAAGGCTACGGGCCGCCCATCCTGGTTGAGGGTGGCTGCTAAAGCGAAGTCGGACGCATCGCTTTCGACCTGGAAAGGGATGTTTTCGTCCACTGCCTGCAGCGCGGCCTTCTCAATGTCGTGTTTAATGCTGTTGAAGGCAGCGTGGGCCTCGGCCATGAGCGGGAAGGACGTTGATTTCAGGAGGGGATGGGCCTTGTCGGAATAATTGGGGACCCATTGGGCGTAATAGGAGAAGAACCCCAAGCACCTTTTCAGGGCCTTGGGGGTGTTTGGTAGGGGTAGCTCCCATAGGGGGCGCAATCGGTCGGGTTCGGACCGATTTCCCCGTTTTCCACCACGCAGCCCAGGATACAGAGGCGCGTGGTGCTAAAGACACACTTATCCTCGTTGTAGGTGAGATTGAGTCTGAGGGCGGTTTTCAGAAATCTCGCGAGGTTCGAGTCGTGGTCTTGCTGGTCGTGGCCGCAGATGGTGACGTTGTCTAGGTATGGGTAGGTGGCTGTTAACTGGTTCTCATTGACCATGCGGTCCATCTCCCGCTGGAAGACCGAGACCCCGTTCGTTACCCCAAAGGGGACTCTGAGGAAGTGGTGGAGACGTCCGTTCGCTTCGAAGGCGGTGTCTGGACGGTCCTCCGGCCTAATGGGGAGCTGGTGGTATGCTGATTTTAGGTCGATGGTGGAAAACACCCGGTATTGCGCGATTTGGTTAACCATATCCGCTATGCGGGGCAGAGGGTAGGCGTCTAGCTGGGTGTATAGATTAACCGTCTGGCTATAATCTATCACCATCTGCTTCTTTTCACTACCCTTAACTACTACTACCTGGGCGCGCCACGGGCTGGTACTGCATTCGATGATACCCTCCCGCTTGAGTCTTTCTACTTCCGACGCAATGAACCGTCTGTCCTCCCAGCTGTACCGCCTACTCTTGGTCGCTATGGGTCGACAGTTGGGTGCGAGGTTGGCGAACAGAGGGGGCGGCTTGACCTTCAGGGTAGCCAGACCGCGCACTGTGAGGGGCGGCTGGGACCCACCGTAGGTAAGCGTGATACTTTGGTGGTGGCACTGGAAGTCCAGACCCAAGATCACGCTCACACAGAGATCTGGCATTATCAATAGTTTAAAATCTCTGTAATCATTGCCTTTTACCGACAACATAACCGCGCAGAAACCTGTAATTTTTGAGGTATGAGTCTTATCGGCCATGGCGATTTTGCCCTGTGTGGGGACTATCGTTAGTGAAAGTCATTTTACCAGGCTAGGATGAATAAAGCTTTCGGTGCTCCCGCAGTCAATCAAGCATTTAACCTTGTTCCCGTTTACCTCTCTGTCCATCATCGATTTAGACAACGGATGCGGCCTGGACTGATCCACTGTGATCGAGGCCACCAGTGGGTCCTGGAGGTCCGTGTAGTCGGGGCAAGATGGCCGCTCCCACGGCGCGCACGCGGCGGTGGTGGAGTTGGAGGCGGGGTTCCCTCTGCAGACTTTGCTGAAATGTCCTTTCTTCCCGCATTTAAAACAGGTGGTGCCCTTCGCTGGGCACAGATGCCTGGAGTGTTTGTCCTGGCCGCAGAAGTAGCATTTCGGGCCCCGATGCATCGCGGCAGTAGTGGGGCTCCTGGGTGGAGGCTGGGGCTCCGATGGTGCTGGGCTGGCCTGAGACCTGGGAGGTGAAGATGGCTTCCAAGATGGCGGCCCCCCACGGCGCGCACGAGGCGGAGTGGGCCACGTGGCCTGGGGAACAGGATTCAGAGTTCTTCTGGGCCATATCCAGCGATCACACTAGGTCTATAGCCTGTTTTAAGTCCAGTCCCTCCTTTTCAAACAGTTTCTGCTGAATGTAATTTGAACTGAGGCCCGCAATAAGGGAGTCTCGAATCAGCTCCTCCGTGTACACGATGGCAGACACGGCCTTACAGTTACAGTCTCTGCCCAGTACTTTTAGGCTTAGTATAAAGTCCTCTAGTGACTCACCATGCCGCTGCGTGCGAGTAGTCAGAAGATGCCTGGCGTACACCTCGTTTATTGGCCGCACGTAGTGGGCCTTCAGAATGGTGCAGGCATCCCCGTAGCTGGTGGCATCTTGGATGAGAGGGGAGACCCGCTGGCTCACCCAGTTTCGCAGGATTCCCAGTCTCATGTCTCCGGTAGCGGTTGCGGCTGCTATGGTGGTGGATGAGTTTGCAATGAAAAATTCGAAGCATTGGAACCAGTGTCCGAACTGTGTGGCTGCCTGCGTCTGAGGCATGGGGGTCCAGATCCAAGCGCTCTGGTTTCAGGAGTCGATCCATCCTGGTGTTTTAGTGATTAAAATTGATGTGCCTTCAATAACTCAAAGACAAGGAGTTTAAAGGATTCAACGAAGGCTTTTAATCACTAAGAACATTGCAGCATTACAGGTCTTCCCACATCGGGTTCGTCTGGTAGGAATGACTCGTACAGCTCCTGGGACCTTTATATGGCAAAAGACGGGGGCGCAGCCAATACACACAATAGGAACAAAAGGGGGCGGTTCACACAATACAAGCAGGTAAAACACACAGGTAAAACACATGGGCTGATGAAGGCATATATTTCATCACACTTGGCTTGCATTCCCTTGAATATAAAAGATTAAGGGGCAATCTCATTGAGTGGTTAATATGATTAAAGGATTTGATAGAGTGGATAAAGTGAAACTATTTCCTCTGGTGGGGAGTTCAGAACAAGTAGGCATAATCTTAAAATCAGAGCTACGTCATTGAGAGGTGATGTTAGGAAGCACTTCTTCATAGAAACATAAGATAGGAGCAGGAGTAGGCCATTCGGCCCCTCTAGCCTGCTCCACCACTCAATGCGATCATGGCTGATCATCCAAGTTCAGTACTCGGTCCCTGCTTTCTCCCCTTATCCCTTGATCCCTTTAGCCTTAAGAAATATATCCAACTCCTTCTTGAATATATTTAATGAATTGGCCTCTACTGCCTTCTGTGGTAGAGAATTCCACAGGTTCACCACTCTCTGGGTGAAGAAATTCCTCCTCATTTCTGTCCTAAAAGGCCTACCCCTTATCCTTAGACTGTGACCCCTGGTTCTGGATTCCGTGACCATCGGGAATATCCTCCCTGCATCTAGTCTGTCCAGTCCTGCCAGAATTTTATAAGTTTCAATGAGATCCCCTCTCATTCTTCTAAACTCCAGCGAGTACAAGCCCAATCGACCCAATCTCTCCTCATACGTCATTCCTGCCATCCCAGGTATCAGCCTGGTGAATCTTCGCTGAACTCCTTCCATGGCAAGAATATCCTTCCTCAGATAAGGCGACCAAAACTGCACACAATACTCAAGATGTGGTCTCACCAAGGCCCTGTACAACTGCAGCAAGACATCCTTGTTCTTGTACTCAAACCCTCTCGCTCTGAAGGCCAACATACCATTTGCCTTCTTAACCACCTGCTGCACCTGCATGCTTACCTTCAGACAAAGGGTAGTGGAAATCTGGAACTCTCTTCCCCCAAAAAGCTGTTGAGGCTGGGCGTGAGTTGAAAATGTCAAAACTGAGATTGATAGATTTTTGTTAGGTGAGGGTATTAAAGGTTACAGTGTGGCGGAGACCACATAGGGACAATAACACAATTCACAATGTATAGCCAATGTTGTTATATGTACGTACTTGGTTGGGTTATCGGGGCAGGGTCCCTTTAAGAGCGTCGGTAGCGTGATGACCTCATGCACCGGTAGCGTGATGACATCATAGCCCTGCAACGAGGCGGAGACCCTCAGTCCTCATGGAGAGTGAATAAAGTAACACGCGTTTTGCCTTTGCTGCAACAAAAGTCTCAGAGCCTGTTGATTTCTAGCGACTCCAACATTGGTGACCCCGCTGCTCTTTTGGATGATTCCAAAGACCTCATCCAAAATGGCGACGAACGCCGTTTCCATCAAATTACCCGAGTTTTGGGAACGACAGGCTGCCACTTGGTTCGCCCAGGCCAAGGCTCAATTTGCACTCCAGGACATCACCGCGGACGACACGAGGTACTACTACGTCGTCTCTGCTCTCGGCAGCTCCACCGCGGCCAGAGTCGTGAGCCTGCTCGAGAACCCCCCAGAGCTCAACAAATTCGAAACGCTGAAAACGCACCTCTTGGAAACTTTTGGACTCACCGAAGCCGAGCGCGCACGCCGGCTTCTCTCTACCCGAGCTTGGCGACTCAGAGCTGATGGACCACATGCTGGCCCTCCTGGGCACACACAGGCCGTGCTTCCTCTTCAAGGAACTCTTCCTTCAATAGCTGCCAGGTCAGGTACGGTCGGCTTTAGCCAACTCTTCCACTACCGATATCCGCGACCTGGCCAAGGAGGCCGCCAAATTTTTCTCCGCCAGGCAACAGTACTGCGCGGCCACGCGGAGCCCTGCCCCCACCGATACAGCCCAACGGCGGCAGCCCCCAAGCCTCTGCAACCACGCGCAGTTCGGTCCCAAAGCCAGGAAGCGCTGGCCCCCGTGCAGTTTTCCCACGTCAAAACAAACGAAAGACCACTCGCCGGCTGCTATGGCTGTCGGCCGTTCAGGCAGTTTGTTATTCATTACGGATACCGACTCCGGACGTCGTTTTCTTTGTGACACGGGTGTCCAGGTGAGCGTCCTTCCCATGTCAACCATAGACATGCAAGGGGGGAACCACGGCCCCGTCCTCTAAGCTGCCAAAGGCAGTTCCATCCGCACCTTTGGGAAATGGAGCGTGGCACTTTGTTTTGGCGGGCAGCGGTTCACCTGGGACTTTGTCACGGCAAAAGTGTCCACCCCCCTTCTCGGCGCTGACTTCCTCTGTGCCAATGGCCTTTTGGTGGACTTCAAGAACCGACGTCTTATCAACACTGAGACTTTCAGCTCGCTCCAGTGTTCCCTCAGCGGGTCCAGCACGACGAAGTTGTCCAGCCCACTCTCGGCCTCCGTTTTTTCCCGCCTCCTCGCCGAGTTCCCGGACCTCACGAAGCCCACGTTCTCGTCCGCCGCCACCAAACACTGGGTAGAACACCACATCTCGACCACCGGCCTACGCACGCGCTCGGCGCATCGACCCGGGGAAACTCGCCATCGCTAAAGCCGAGTTCGACACCATGGAGCGCCTCGGCATCATCCACCGGTCGAACAGTCCGTGGGCCTCATCGCTCCGAAACCAGGTGGTGGGTGGCGCCCGTGCAGCGATTACCGGCGCCTCAACGACGCTACGACCCCCGACCGCTACCCGATTCCACACATCCAGGACTTTTCTGCCCGCCTGGCCGGGAAAGTGGTATTCTCGAAAGTGGATCTCATCCGGGGTTACCACCAGGTCCCTGTCCGGCCGCAGGATGTCCTGAAAACCGCGGTGATCACCCCGTTCGGGCTATTCGAATTCCTCCGCATGCCATTTGGCCTCAAAAACGCCGCCCAGGCTTTTCAACGCCTAATGGACACCGTGTTACGGGACCTGACATTCCTGTTCGTATACCTGGACAACATCCTCATCGCCAGTGCCTCCAGGACGGGGCATGTGTCACACCTTCGGACACTCTTCCAACGCCTCAGCCAGCACGGCCTAATCGTTAATCCGGCCAAGTGCCAGTTCGGGCTGTCCTCGATCGACTTTCTCGGGCACCGCATCATGAAGGACGGGGCAGTGCCACTGCCATCGAAAGTGGAGGCTGTGATGGACTTCCCACGACCCCTCACCGTGAAGGCCCTGCAGGAGTGTTTGGGCAAGGTAAACTTTTACCATCGCTTCGTCCCCCGAGCAGCCCAGCTTATGCGGCCCCTTTACGAGGCCCTCAAAAGCAAGCCTGACAAGCTCGCCGTCGATTGGTCCGAGGAGATGGCCAATTCTTTCACAGACACGAAAAGGGCCCTGGCTAACGCGACCATGCTGGCGCATCCGTTACCTGATGCGTCGATCGCTCTCACCACCGACGCCTCGGACTATGTGGTCGGCGCCATCCACGAACAGTGGGTCAACGGCAGCCGGCAGCTCCGCCCCAACGAGCGGAAGTACAGCACCTTCAATCACGAGCTTCTCGGCCTCTACCTCGCCATCCGACACTTCCGTTTCCTACTGGAGGCTCGCCCGTTCACAGCGTTCGTGGACCACAAACCGTTTACCTTCGCCATGGCCAAAGCTTCCGAGCCGTGGTCGGCCCGTCGGCAACGCCAGCTGGCCTTCATCTCCGAGTTTACAATGGACATCCAGCATGTGGCTGGGAAAGACAACCCCGTCGCCGACTGTCTCTCCCGAGCTGTCACCAGCGCTGTACACCTCTGCATCGACTACACCCACATGGTGGCCGACCAGGCCTCCGACCGGGACGTCCAGGCTTACAGGACAGTGGTCACGGGCCTTCAACTAGCGGACGTCGCGTTCAACGATGCCGGCACCACACTCCTGTGTGACGTCTCCGTTGGGCAGCCACGTCCCGTCGTGCCCGACGGGTGGAGACGGCAAGTTTTCGACGCCGTCCATAACCTTTCCCACCCGGGCAGGAAGCCGTCACAGAAGCTGGTGGCGGCTAAGTTCGTCTGGCATAGGCTCGGGAAAGACGTTCGCGACTGGGCCAGCACCTGCGTGGTATGCCAACGCTCGAAAGTGCATCGCCATACTAAGGCCCCATTGGCGCCTTTCGCGGTGCCCGAGAGGCGGTTCGATCATGTTAACGTGGACCTGGTGGAGCCCCTGCCGCCCTCCCGTTCACCCACCTCCTCACCAATGGTTGACAGAACCACCCGATGGCCAGAAGCTGTCCCGCTGTCTTCAACGACGTCCGCCGATGTGGCTCGGGCGTTCATCAGCACTTGGGTCGCCCGGTTCAGCGCCCATCTGACATTTCCTCTGACTGGGGGCCCCAGTTCACGTCGGAGCTCCGGAATGCTGTCGCCCGAGGCCTCGGGTTGAGACTCCACAGCATACCACCCTCAGGCTAACGGACTGTGCGAATGGTTTCATCGCTCCATGAAGGCCGCGCTCCGGGCCAGCCTCCAGGATGACAGTTGGATCGACAGACTCCCGTGGGTCATGCTGGGACTCTGGACCGCCCCCAAGGAGGACCTCCAGTCCTCGTCCGCTGAGCTCGTCTACGGACAGCCGCTGTGGGTTCCCGGGGATTTCGTCCCCAACGCAACGGAACCTTGGTCTGCAGCCCGTCAGCGGTCCGACCTTCTGGACAACGCCAAGGTTTTCGCGCCGGTGCCCACGTCGCAGCACGGCCTCCCGCAGTCCCACGTTCCGCTCGACCTTCGTGCGGCGGAGTATGTTTTCGTCCGCCACGACGCCCATCGGGGACCTCTTCAGCCACCCTACGATGGACCATTCCGCACCCTGGAAACCGGGGACAAGACCTTCATAGTGGATGTCGGCGGTAAGCCGGACTGCATTTCCGTGGACCGTCTTAAGCCGGTCCACCTGGATCTGGACCGACCCGTCGAGTTGGCACAGCCCCCGAGGCGGGCCGGACCTCCAGTTTCTGCACCCTCAGTCCACCACCGAGCGCCTGAGGTCCCTCCGACGAACCCCCCCCCCCCCCCCTCGGTCCCCGCCCTGGGATTGAGGAGCCGTTCCGACCGTGTGATCCGGCCCCCCCCCCCCCCCTACAACGACTGACATTGCCAGTGCTAGTGAATTCTGGGGGGACGTATGTGGCGGAGACCACATAGGGACAATAACACAATTCACAATGTATAGCCAATGTTGTTATATGTACGTACTTGGTTGGGTTATCGGGGCAGGGTCCCTTTAAGAGCGTCGGTAGCGTGATGACGTCATAGCCCTGCAACGAGGCTGAGACCCTCAGTCCTCATGGAGAGTGAATAAAGTAACACTCGTTTTACCTTTGCTGCAACAAAAGTCTTGGAACCTGTTGATTTCTAGCAACTCCAACAACAGAACCAAGGTGGGTAGATGGAGTAAAAATACAGATCAGCCATAATCTAATTGAATGGTGGAAGAAGCTTATGGGGCTGAATGGCTCACTCCTGTTCCTATGTTCCTAATTTCTAAATGAGCCCATCCCAGTGATGACACTGAAGTGGATTCGATGACGGGACACCTTTTTCTGTAAATCAGGGCTGTCCAAAATAAAAGCAGTGCATTTCCCCCCCCCCCCTCCCCCCAGGGCCCTAAGCTCTGGAATTGCCCCCCACCTAAACACCTCCGCCTCCACCTCTCTCTCCTCCTTTTAAGATGCTCCTTAAAACCTACCTCTTTGACCAAGCTTTTGGTCACCTGTCCTAATGTCTCCCCATGGGGTTCAGTGTCAAATTGCATCTGATAACGCTCCTGTGAAGCACCTTGGGATGCTTTTGCTATGTTAAAGGTGCTATATAAATACAAGTTGTTGTTGTATTTGAATATACATAAAGCTTTGCCTGGTTCTGTTTTTGGGTGATGTGCCTTCAATAACCACAAAACTAGAAGTTATAGACTTTAACAAGTTGGCTTTTAATCACTAAGATCAGAGCTAACATCTCAACACACTGACTGGCTCGCAGGAATGAGTCATACAGGTTAGTCAGGAAAGAGGAAGTGAAACTATACACGGGGAGGGTAATATACATGAGTGCAAAACAAATACAGGCAAGAACAAACAGATTTCATTACATTGGGAAAAAAAGTCCTCTTGATTTTGGTTGTGTCCTGGTGCCATTTGTCGATGCATCAACATGCAGGAGAGTACCATGCTTTTTAAAAACGTCTTGTGTTCTCTTTTATGTTGCAGGAACTCAATGGACAAACCAAAGAACTTTGCCCTCGGCTGTGCTGCATGAAGAGGAGCCCAAATGGCTACGGCTTTAACCTTCACAGTGAGAAAGCAAAACCAGGGCAATACATCAGATCAGTTGATCCAGATTCCTGCGCAGCTAAAGCTGGCCTGCGTGCTCAGGACAGAGTTGTGGAGGTAACAGAACCGTTTCCAGACCCAAAATCATTCTCAAAGTTACCGAGGCTTTTTATATATAAAAAAAAAAAAAAAAAATTATCCAATGGCACTTATTTGACATCATTTGTCCTGGGATAAGCAAAACCAGACTAAGCCTGTCACGAGTGTAATAATGGAGTTTGTGATGGTCACCATGGTGTTGAAATTGCCACAACAAGCAAAAGGGAATCTGTTGCAAAGATGTGGTCCTTTTAATACTTTACTGCAGCTGTTCACAATGTAGCTTTGAGTTCCTGGTCATTACTTTTGACTATGTATGAAGTGATGGTATCATCTAGGCTCTAAGCCAACAATGTGTAACTGCAGTAAGGACAACTAACTGGATCTTGGAATGCATACTCAAGAGTATTGCAACACACATCCTCGTAGCCCATACAAACCAGAAGTATGGCCACACTGGTAGCCATGTGTACAATTCTTGCTGAATTACTGCAAGGATATCCAGGCATTGCTGGCAGTGCAGGAAAACAATGTTCCTGTTTATCCTAATTTATGTATGTTTCTCCTCCTTTCATTAATCACTGCTGTCCCCTCTGATATCTTTTTTTCCATGTACAAACCAAAGCAAAATGTTCATTTAGCAATGTTGTCATGTGTTCCTTACTATTTGTGAGCTTTACTGATCTTTTCTTGATGTAATCAAAACCTTTCCTATTGCCCTTGATACCATCTGCAAGATTTAAAAATTTTTTTTTTAACCCTCATTATTATTTTCTTGGTCTCCTTTTATCGCTTTCTTCAACATAAGAAACATAAGAAATAGGAGCAGGAGTAGGCCCTTCGAGCCTGCTCCGCCATTCAGCAAGATCATGGCTGATTATCTACCTCAACTTCACTTTCCTGCACTATCCCCATATCGCTTAATTCCCTTAATATCCAAAAATCTATTGCTCTCAGTCTTGAATATACTCAATGACTGAGCATCCACAGTCCTCTAGGGTAGAAAATTCCAAAGATTCACAAACCCCTGAGTGAAGAAATTTCTCCTCATCTCAGTCTTAAATGGCCAACCCCTTATCCTGAGACTGTGACCCCCTAATTCTAGACTCCCCAGCCAGGGGGAACATCCTCCCAGCTTCTACCCTGTCAAGCCCTGTAAGAATTTTATGTTTCAATGAGATCACCTCTCATTCTTCTAAATTCTAGGGAATGTAGATGTAATCTCCTTAATCCCTCCTCCTAGGACAATCACCCCCATCCCAGGAACCAGTCTGGTGAACCTTCTTTGCACTCCCTCTATGGCAAGTATATCCTTCCTTAGGTAAGGAGACCAAAACTGTACACAATACTCCAGGTGTGGTCTCACCAGGGTCCTATATAATTGCAGTAAGACGTCTTTACTCTTACACTCCAATCCTTTTGTAATAAAGGCTAGCATATGATTTGCTTTCCTAATTGCTTGCTGTACCTGCATGTTAACTTTCAGTAATTCTTCTACAAGGATACCCAGGTCCCCCTGAACACCAACATTTCCCAATCTCTCACCATTTAAAAAATACTCTGCTTTTCTATTTTTCCTACCGAAGTGAATAACTTCACATTTCTCCACATTATATTCCATCTGCCATGTTCTTTCCAACTCACTTAACCTGTCTATATTCTTTTGCATCCTCCTCACAACTTACTTTCACACCCAGCTTTGTATCATCAGCAAACTTGGATATATTACATTCGGTCCCCTCATCCAAATCATTGATATAGATTGTGAATAGTTGAGGCCCAAAGCACTGATCCTTGCGGTACCCCACTAGTTACAGCCTGCCAACCCGAAAATGACCTGTTTATTTCTACTCTGTTTTCTGTCTGTTAACCAATTCTCAATCCATGCTAATGTATTACTGTCAATTTTGTGTAATAACCTCGTGTGGCACCTTTTTGAATGCCTTCTTTAATCCTTCTTCCTTTTCGTTCCATGTTTCTTTAAACTTTTCCTTTTGTTTGATACTGATCCACTCTAGTAGACCATGGTTGCTTCACCACCGGGGTACCTTTTTTTTTGCCTTTCAGGGGTATATGTCTGTCCTGTAATCAAGTGTTGGTCTATAGGTTTCCAACCTATAGTAGACAAATCCTACCTCATTCCTTCATAGAATGGTTACAGCACAGAAGGTGGCCATTCAGCTCGTTGAGCCCATTGCCGGCTCTCTGCAAGATCACTTCGGCTAGTCCCACTGCCCCCGCTCTTTCCCCACAGCCTGCAAAAAAAATTTCCTTCAGGTACTTAACTCAATTCCCTTTTGAAAGCCATGATTGAATCTACCTCCACCACCCTCTCGGGCAGTGCATTCCAGATCCTAACCACGCCATCAAAGTAGTGCCCTTCATGTTCAGGAAAGGCCTACATTGAAATTAAGCATGCAAGTAATTGTGCAGCAGTGTTAGATATCTCCCTGAATTCCCAATAAGTGAAATAATATATGGAAATATTGATTAACAGAAATGACACTGGCTGCAACATGGATGACTTGTCTTGTCTGGGTACTTTGCATGAGATATTCTTCCTGCAGCAATGGGTCTCCGATGCTTTCAGATGTATTGAAGATTCACCTGATGTACTGGGTTAGTTGGAAAAAGGCATTTAGTGCCATTTTCTCAGTCAATCAGCAGTTGATTGTCTCCCCAAAGTTTCTTTGATGTTCAAAATAAATGGAGCGATCAGAGCGTGGAAGAAATAAGTTTTAAAAAAAATGAAATACCAGGTTAAGTTGCACTGCCTGAAAGGGTGGGGGAAGCAGATTCAATAGTAACTTTCGAAAGGAATTGGATCTCTACTTAAAAAGGAAAAATTTGCGGGACTATGGGGAAAGAGCAGGGGAGTGGGACTAATTGGATTGCTCTTTCAATTCAAGGCACAGGCAGGATGGGCCGAATGGCCTCCTGTGCGGTGTGATTCTGAGATTCTAAGTTATTTTTAGCTATAAAAGAGTAGAGAAAACGGGGAAGAAGGGAGAATAAATAGAAAGGATACTTTTTTTTAAATACCAGTAAATACATTCGGAAATTCAGGAGAAATTTCCTTGCCCAGAGTGAGGCTATCACAGGGTGTCGTTGAGGCAAATACCACAGATGCATTTAAGGAGAAGCTAGATAAGCACATGAGGGCGAAAGGAATAGAAGGTTATGCTGATGGGGTTTATTAAATGTGGTATGTAGAATTTTGCAGCACAGACAGAGGCCATTCGGCCTATCGTGCCCGTGCCGGCTCTTTTGAAAGAGCGATCCAATTAGACCCACTACCCCTGACCTTTCCCCATAGCCCTGCAATTTTTTCCTTTTCAAGTGTATATATCCAATTCCCTTTTGAAAGTTACTATTGAATCAGCTTCCATCACCCTTTCAGGCAGTGCATTCCAGATTATAATGACTCGCTCCACTTTTTAAAAAAAAAATCTCCCCTCGCCTCTTCTTTTGCCAATTGCCTTAAAATGTGTGAACATTTGCTTGAGATCCCCAGAATGTATTAATATTTGCAATGTGTACATATTTGCAGGGTTTCTCCATGCAGGAACTAAGTATGAAAACTTGAAAGCATGGTAATCAGCAGAGCTTTCTTTGAAACCTGCAAGTGATTCAGTAACTGGCACCTTCTAATCAGTTGCATTTCAGAAAGATGGCTATTGCACTCTGCTGGTCCCTAAGCAGAGTTGGGATATAATTAGTGCTCTGGAAGAATAATGCATTTATCTGTTGCCTGTTTGCAGGTGAATGGCGTGAATATTGAAGGGAAGAAGCATAGTGAGGTCGTAGCTCATATCAAGGCCAGTGAGGAAGAGACCAGGCTGCTGGTGGTGGATCCAGAAACAGATCAGCACTTCAAGAAACTGGGAATAATTCCAGCTGAATCACATCTGAGAGGTGGGAATTGGCACCAAGTTTCATTTAGTCCAGTAATAAGGAAATGGCCTACTTCATTCCATGCAGCCCCAGTTTCATTATTTGAAGGGGCCGCTGCTCAACCTCTGGCTCCACCTCGGTGCCCACACTCCTGATCTTTGGCCACCTGGTGTTGACGGAGGGGGCGGGGGTGGGAGGCAGGGGGGTGGCCGCAAGTCGGGGGATCTCCTCGTGAGTCTGCTCCTGGGCCTGACCGAGGTGGCCATCCATGGGACTAGGTTGGGCGCAGCCCGCGGGGGGAGGGGACGACACTCTGGCTGCCCGCCTCTCTTCTGCGGTCTCGTCCATGCCAGGGTGGCCCTGGAGAAGGAGCACGTAATGCCCGTCGGTACGCATGAGGTCTTCCGCAACCAGTGGGCATGGTGGACATGGGCGACATTATTATTTAATTTTATAAGATCCATTTATTTTACAACTTAGTTTTTTTTTTATTAGTTGTGCCCCTGTACAAAGGGGTCTCTCTTAGATTTTTTTCATTTGATGGTACTGGGGGAGACCCTCATCGTTTAAGAAAAGGCCTACTTAATTTTAACTCCCAAGCATTAGACACTGACACAGACCTTTGCTGTTGGTTTGTACCTCCCCTACCTCTTCATTTCTGATTTACTTATTGATTGGCTCAAAGGTGAAAACATAAGCTGATGGGAAAAGTGTGGCATTACAGGAAGTAAGCGTGGCATTACAGGAAGTGTGACAAACAGGAAATGCTTGCTGGAGACGATACTTTTTAATATGTTGCACATAATGCCTGACTAACCAGATTGTGGAATAGTCCCTTCAACTAGTGATGTAAATCATGTTGCTCTGAGTGCTGTCCACCAGCAGATTGGCTGATCCTGCTAATCGATTTTTCTTGAGGTGGGTGTGTCAGTGAGCTTCCCATCTACACTTTGAACACCCCTGTTCTAAGCCAGTTTCTCCCTTGCCTCAGCATATGCAACAGCACACTGCACATTAAAAGATGCAGCTTCTTGTTTGGAAGTTAGGTTGAGTTGGAAGGGCGGCTGTTTTATATTGAAGTATGGGAAATTCCCTTTTCTCTCCACGTGCTGACCGACTCTCCAGTGCAGTACTTGAGGGGGTGCTGCACTGTCAGAGGTGCCGTCTTTCAGATGAGTCACTAAACCAAGGACCCGTCTGGCATCTCCGTGGACCTAAAAGATCCCATGGCACTATTTTGACGAAGAGCCAGGGGAGGTCTCCTCAGTGTCCTGGCTAATATTTCTCCCTCAATCAACATTACTGAAACAGATTATCTGGTCATCATCACGTTGCTGTTTGTGGGATCTTGCCGTGTGCATATTAGCTGCCACGTTTCCTACATTGCAACAGTGACTACACTTCAGCCAGTACTTAATTGGCCGTAAAACGCTTTGGGGCGTCCTGAGATCGTGAAAGGCGCTATAGAAATACAAGTTTTTTTCTTTCTATTACGGGGATATAAAATTTCTTCTCTATTTTCCCCAGCCTGTTCTCTGAGCTGAGGAGTAGAATATTTTTCAACTTTGGGCATCAGTATCACATCGAGTACTCCCAGGTCTGGTAATATGCAGAGTAAAGCCTCCTCCACACTGTCCCAGAAACCTGCCTTACCCACTGATTATCACCTCCACATGTTCCAGCTCCCCCCACCCGCCCCACAACTCCCAATGTGTATTTCTGTTTCCCACTGAGTTTTTAGCATCTCATCTGAAAGACAGCACCTCCGACGTTGGCCATTGTTATGGCTTCTGGGTGAGCTTGCTACATTATGGATAGTGTCCACTGGATCAAGATGACCAAAGCTCAACCATGGATTCTTCCTCCACCTTAATTGTCTTTTTTAAAGTTTGAATGGTAAACTTTGTGCTCATCAAGAAGAATGATTTCATTGGTGGGAATTGTTGCCATACTGTCTGAATTGAGCTCTTCCCTAAATAGCCATGGTATGTTTTAGATGTGGTGTGAAGCTGTGTTGGGCTAATAGTTATTTCTCAGCAGAGTACGTCATCTTGAACCGGTGTGACGTTTCTAATTCTCAAATAATCCTATGTTCCTAATCTACTCCAGTGACTCACGATTTGAGGCTGCCAGTTTCTGAATTTGTGCCTTCTCGATTGAAACTAGCCCAAACTTTCTTAACCCATTATCCTTGCAGCTGATGGGAATAACTTTCTTCCCATTACTCTGAGCCAGACTTAAAGCACGGCCCCAGAAGTGAAAGGACAGTGTACATAATGCTCCGTGACACCTCATCCCCTCGGGCACATATCCTTGATACCTAGTGACTTTCATGCAAGGAGTTTAATTCTTTGTAACCCATTGCTGCAGATTTATTGAACAATAGTAGAATACTCATTACAGTACTAGGAAATTCTGTGTTCAATCTATAATGAATAAGATTATCGTTAATGATTCTGTTAACTACATGTGTTGGGTTTTATATTTATGCAACACTAACGTGAATAATTTAAAGGCAATCGCCAACTGAAAATTACATGAAACAGACGTGCTTGTTTGAGTGAAATTGGATCAGGATTCTCAGAAGGTTGGGGGTTGAGTTCATAATCTAGTCTGACACTCCTGAGTCCTGAGAGAGTGCTGCATTTTTGGAGATGCTGTCTTTGGAAGAGAGGTTGAACCCTGTCTGCCTGCTCAGGTGAACTTTAAAAGATCTCGTGGCACTATTTGAAGAAGCGCAGGGAGTTCTGTCAGTGTCCTAGTCAACATTTCTCCCTCCATCATTGTTCTGCCTTATAATTGCAGGAGTTTCGTTTTGTTGCCGCCAGTAGGTGGCAGTAAATGGAAATGGCCAGTAGGGTCACTCAACAGGAAGTAGTATAGTGATAGCAAACAAAGAGGTCACATCAGCATGGAGCGTGCTTCAAGTTAATCCACTGTAATCTTACATTGTTACGCCTTCGAAAGCATTGCCTGTGAGTTGAATGGTTTCATTACATATTCATGTTTAGATGCTAGTTATATCTCATGTATGTAACGAGGTGCATTTCTTTCTTTTTTCTTTCTCAGTTTTACTCCAACTCAATGCAACTGATTTGTATTGTTTCATTGACCTCATGCAAGTGTGGCATTATTAAACACCGGAGCTTGGACGCTACATCCTGACTCCCATGTCGTTATTGAAAGGAGTTTGGCTGGCTGTCTAACTGTGTACAGACACATACATGTAGGGAGGACAGTACAATCATTGTCACTGCAAAGAATTAATTAGTCATTCATCTCATTGCTGCTTGTGGGATCTTGCTTTGTGCGAAACGTCCACCGCACTGGTCTGCGAAACCGCGATCGCTGGTTCATTGTATGCAAGACACTTCTGAGCGATACAAGGCGGCACTGTATGAATGAAATTGTTCGACTAGTCCAGTCGTTGTGGTGTGATTGCGGTAAAGTTGCATTCCTTGGACAGAGTACAAGGAGCTTTATCAGGTTCCCGATGTGCACTAAAACTAATGTGATGAGAATGCTTGACACTGATGTTAGACAGAAAAAATGGGCCAGTAATGCTTTGCCAGTATGGACATCCCCATCTTCAACAGCACAGAAAACAATTGGGACATGTAGAGGAAGGAAATACTGATTTATTCCCCCCCCTCCCCCCACCTCCTTTAAAAAAAAACTTCCCAGAACTGCATAATCCCATTTAAGCTGAATTAGTGCTTCTAACTCACTGATTTTATTTCTTATCTTGCGTGCATTTGTGTACAAAACTCTCCTTAGAACAGAAAAGGTTAAGGGGAGATTTAATAGAGGCGTTCATAGAGGGTTGGTAATCGGAGGACACAGATTTAAAGTAAATGGCAAAAGAGCCAGAAGTGTGACGAGAACATTTTTTTTATACAGCAAGGTGTTCTGTTCTAGAATGCACTGTCTGAAAGGGTGGTGGAAGCAGATTCATTAGTAACTTTCAAAAGGGATTGGATAAAAACTTGAAGGGGAGAAAATTGCAGGGCGATGGGGAAAGAGCAGGGGCGTGGGACTAATTGGAGAGCTCTTTCAAAGAGCCGGCACAGGCACGATGGGCCGAATACCACCCTCTGTGCTCTATAATTCTAAAAAGAGGATGTGTTTTCAGATCGATTTGAAACAAAATATTAGGAAGTAAATAATGGATTGACTTGGGGTGTATGTACAAACTTGGCTGCCCTTTTTAAAAAAAAAAAAACTACAGTACATTTTATATAATAGGTTCAAGTGCTTGTATGGCAGTGCGCTCTCAATAGTAAACGTTGATGGCGAGGATGATTGAGTTGCTGTCAAATGGTGCTGCTCCCAGGAAAACTAGCCGATTCCTTTCTCAGTGTGAGTCACTTTTTTTTATTTTGGTCAATTCTGACCTGGCATTTACATGATCATTGCGGTCTTTGGGCTCTCTTTTGGGATCTCTCCATTCGTTTGCATTAAGCTCCCTCTGTATGTCGATTGTGGCTTCATCCTTTGTGAAATAACCTGAACTGACTGACATTGGAAGGGCTAGGAGAAGTAGAATCAGCATTTCTGGAAAGCCTCATTCAATTTACCGTTTTAGAGCCTGTGTGTCTGGAATTTATAAATGTACAATTTTATGCTGTGCCCTGCGGTTAGCAAGAATGGAGTTGAGGCTGTCCAAGGTCACATCACTTTGGAGCTTCCAGCCAGGGGACGAAAAAGATTTTCATTCCATAGAGCGAGCTGTGTTGAAACTGAAGTCCCAGAGGTGAAAAGATGGTCATTAGCTCCCACCCTTGACAATGTTTTACAATAAAATTCTTGAAAGAATTAGGATTCAGCTTAATTTTGTTCAGTCTTTTTTCAAGAATACATTTTTAGTTAAATGAGTTACAATCTTAAGCCAAGTGATTTGTTATGGCTCTGTTATTCTCAAGCTCATTTTCACTGTCTGTGAGACGTTGCAGTATTTGGACACTGCACGCAATACGTGTAGTAATTCTCAGGATCTGTTGTAATGCATAAAATCGCATCGAACCATTGGTAAATGCCATCATCAGGAGAGCTGGTTGGGAGGAGTTACTGGCCTTGTGTGAAGCAATTAAATCGGCCCTAAGTGAGGCAATATTTAATCCAGGGCCTTTCATCAGTTGTGTCGTTTGTCTGCCGCGTTCTAAAACTCTGCAGCTCCAAGACCGTTTCCACAACAATGTCAACACTTGTCACTGGAACAATGCTTGTTTGTTCAATCTAATCGTTTTCATGGCCATGCTGCCTGCCCACAATGCACCAGATTTATTGAATGCAATTTCACAACTTGCCACAGTGGGATTTGAACTTGTGGAGGTTGATATTTGGTGAGGGTTCACCCGATTTCCCACTGGCGTTACGACAAGCGATCGGAGAACCCCCCCCCCCCCCCCCATGGAATTTCTACCCCCGGATCTCTGGATTTCTAGTCCAATACCATAATCACTACAATACTGTACCCAACAATGTATTGCTTTCCCTGCTCTTGTTTAGGTAACATAAATATTTTCAGCATGTCCGCTTCTCAGCAACGCTAGAACGATTCATGAAATCTGGGTCATTTAGTACAAGGAGTACTTTGGAAAACCACTCCAATGTTTGAGAATTTTCTTCGATTCCACCTTATTTTATTATTCTCTCCTTTTTTAGGTCCTTTGCCGCAGCCACTCTCAAATGGATCTCCACGACCACAGGTGAGTAATGGCTGAGGGGTGATTGGAATGTTTTGCCATCTAAAACAAGTGTAATTCTAACTCCAGTATTGCGAATGACACATTCTTCTGCCGTTCTGTATCTCCCAATCTACTTTAAATTCGGAGGATATTCTTGTAGATTCCTTAGCTGTGCAGTATTCGGTACTCGCAAAGATCAGTGGGGCTCAGGAGAGAGTGCCGTTCAGAATTAGTCTGCGTGGAGGAGCACGGTAACAACCGGTCTTCACCATCAACAGCACGTCTGTAACTCTCGTAACCCACACAAGCGGCGCTCGCTTCAAAAATGCAAGTTGTTCTTGTTCTGTTGCACAGCTGCTGTGGGCATTTCCTACCAGAGATTACATTTTTTTTTGTAATTACATTTTAACAACTTTTAGATTGTTGACGAGTGATCTTATTTTATATTTGTTGTATTAAACATCACCAATTCTATTCAGTGACACCAGTGAATTTGCAAATAGCAACGCAGATTCACTTTTGTCATGATACCAGTATTATTCAAGCATTCCATTTCCGTGAAAAGTGGCAAATCTATTTTTGCTTGCGAACGCATTGTAATGATGCAAATCTTGCCAAACCCACATCACAACTCCTCTTCCGCAATTAAAGTTTGCTAAACGCTTATCTCGTGAAGGAATATTGGGAGCGAGGAGCGCCAACAGCAAGCGTGGACTGCTCCGTATTTGCAGTGACCTAATTACTTTTGTGGATCAGACCGAGAAGAGTAGCCCTCACCTGAAGATAAATGCGACTGAAGTGAATTATCCTACATTGGCTGACAGCGGGACCATCAATTTTCCCTGAGTGAAAATTAACCTAATCCAAAATAAATTCATTCCACATGGCAGACCGGGCTGGAATGTTGACCTGTGAAGAACTTCAGTCTTGGAGAAGGGCAAATGAGGTGCACCAAGCACTCTATTCAACTGTTTCAGACTATATACAATCTCTCTTGAGCAGTCACATACAACTGATGTATATGCCATTATTACTTGTTGTCACGTGTATCATTTTAGGGTCTTGCAAAGTGTACCGGTTACAGAAGCGCACCATTTTTTTAAAGTTTAAACCTGGTGCACTGCAGTTTTTTCATTTGATTTTATTTATTGCTCGAACAGATTAATGGAGAATCCCCTTCATCACTCAACCACGGCTATCACAGCCCTGAGGAGGGGACAGAGGTAAATGTTTGCACTTCAGTCCCTTGTCTAAAGAATGTTGACTTTTTAAATACAATGTATTCTTGTGATTCCTCATAGTTCCAATCATTTTCCTTACTGTGCAATGCAATATGCACATTTTAGTCATTTCTCTCGCTCCTCATTGGAGAGAGGCAGGGTCAAAGGTGCATGTGTGCTATTATCAAAGAGAATTGAAGACCTGAAGATGTTACAAGTTGTTAGAATGGTCACACTGACATAAATCATTTGAACGGGAGACCAGTTAAAAGGGTGCTTATTTCTGTGTGGCTTTTTATCTGGAACATTTGAAACTTCTCAGGCTCTCTATCCAAGTGATGAGACATTAATAGAGGGAGCTACATTTCAACCTTGCATACCATTCAACGTTTTCACAGTATATGGATTTAGCCTTGTGTGTTCAGGGTTTATTAGAATTCGCATTCGGCCCCATCACCCTATCGGGTTGGAAGATTCTCTTTTTTTTCCCTTTTTTTTTCTCGCAATAATGAAGGAAACCACCCTAACGGACTACTTTACCTGTGCTCAATGTGGTTTTTGAATTTTCCTGGTTTCTTCTAACATGGATGACGTCAGTCATAGTCATAACAGCACAAAAGGCTGCCATTCGTCCCATCGAGTCTGTGCCGGCTCTCTGTAGAGCAATTCAGTCAGTCACATTACCCCGCTCTATCTCCATAGCCCTGCAAATTTATTTCCCTCAAGTGCCTATCCAGTCTCCCCTTGAAAACATGGAGTGTCTCCACTTCCACTTCCGTCGGCTGCGTAAAAAGTTTTTCCTCACGTCCCCCCTGTATCTCTTGCCCAAAACCTTAAATCTGTGTCCCCTAGTCCTTGTACCATCAACTAGTGGGAACAGCCTTTCCCCGTCTAGCCTATCCAAACCCGTCATAATCTTGTACACCTCTATCAAATCACCCCTCAACCTCCTTTGCTCTAATGAAAACAAATCCAGCTTCTCCAACCTGTCCTTGTAACTAAGATCCCCCATCCCCGTCTTTGCTTGTTGTCACTAGTTTCACTCGGTAGTTAACAAATTGTTGGTGTTACTGGTCAATCAACTCTACCCCAAGTGGTGTTAGAATAATGTTGGAACTATTTGGAAATTCTTCTATTAAATATTGTCTGAGTTTAATGTCTCAGGAGACCCTTCACCCGCCTCTGAAGGATTGCTAAAAGAGAGCGTTGGAGTAATTGTCTTAGTCTTTCATAATAAGATGAAGCCATCTGGAAAACCAAACAACTAGTTTCATCCCAATACATACACTTCATACTGATGAAGAAATTAAAGACCTACATTGTTTAGTTTGAAGGAAGCTCTGTGGCAGCGGGAGCAATCTTGATCTAATTTGTGTAATTGCATGAGTGACAAACAGTGTTTCATAATGATTGCTTCTATCAGTATTTTTTGGCATTCTGACATGCATGAACCCTTAAAATGCACTGGGTTTGACACAATTGACTTAATTTAACCATTAGCCAAAGAGAATTATTTTGAACTTTCTAGCAAGGTGAGATACAATGATAGTGCATGTTTGCTGAAACAAGACTGTAATTAAAAGCCCAGTTCCCTGCAAATTAGAGCAGACTTAATTGCAGACCTTGGCATTCTCCAGCTCTTTGAGGGTCTTTCATATTGTATAGAGAACAGTGATTATTTCTAAGAGTATCTTGCATTTTCTTCACGGCTGCATAAAAAGGTCTAATCAGACAGTTAAATGAAATTTATTCAGTTAAATTATAGCAATTATAATCTAAGGAGACTCTAATAATATGAATTGGATTGCAGAAGCATCCTAATTAAAAATATAATGTACTTGTGATATGAAAACGATTGGAGCAATGCCCTAATTAAAGCTGCAAAGCCAGGTTCTGTTTTGAAGCAATTTGGTTCTATGAATAGCATCGTAATTAGAAATCTGGATCTTTGAACATTTCAAAATCTAATCTGAAAGTAAGTTTTGATTCAATCTTATTTTTCAACTACATATTACATAGAAATTACAGCACAGAAACCGGCCATTTGGCCCAACTGGTCCATGCCAGTCTTTATGCTCCACACGAGCCTCCTCCCACCCCACTTCAACTCACCATTTCTGCATATCTTTTCTCCTTCATGTACTTATCTAGCGTCCCCTTAAATGCATCAATGCTATTCGCCTCAACTACTCCATGTGGTAGCAAGTTCCACTCTCTAGGTAAAGAAGTTTCTCCTGAATTCCCTATTGGATTTATTAGTGAATACCTTTTATATTTATGACCCCTAGCTTTGGACACCCCTACAAGCGGAAACAACATCTCTACGTCTACCCTATCGAACCCCTTCATAATTTTAAAGACCTCTATTAGGCCACCCCTCAGCCTTCTCTCTTTCAGTCAGTTAATGATCTTTGTTGCGTATTTAGTTTTTCTCCCCTTTTTCTTTTTCCCTGTGTAGGTGAAAGAAGACCTGGACAATGATCCATTTGCCGAGAGTGGATTGAATTTAAGTCCCACGGCGGCTGAAACCAGAGAGAAAGTACAAGCTAAACGCAAGAACAAGAGGGCACCTCCGATGGACTGGAACAAGAAGCATGAAATTTTCAGCAACTTTTAAACTGAATGGACTGTCCCGTTGAACTCTCCAGTTACCCTGACTTTCAGGCAGAGATGACATCTTCACTTGGTTGATTTTTTTTTCTCGCTTTTCCCCCCCCCCCCCCCCCAATCAATTTGCTGGCATGACAGAGGAAAAAAAATGCCCATTAACGTGATTATTAAAAGACTGTGACCAAAGCTTTACTTTTTTTTTTCCCCACACCAGCTGCTTATTTGCTTTGTGCTTAAGGTATATCTCTCAAAAGATCTGTTGTAACGCATTTTTAATCCTGCCAGTGATCCGATGAACGTTTTGCGGCCAGTTCTTTTTTTTGCTTGACTTATGTTACTTGTACTGAGTTTTGATACTGCAGTCAGCCTTGCTTCCATGATTACGGGGCAGAATAACTGGATTATTAGACAAGGGCCATAGTCACTTTGTGAAGTAGAATTCGCCTTTCATGAAATCTGAGCATGATTTACTTGTTTGGTCTAATAACCTACAGGCTGTCAATCCATCCACTGAAGTACAATGTCTGACTTTTTCTCAAGTATTTCCGGAGCTGCCTGGCTAAAAATGTCTTTGCTTACCTGGTCTTGTCTTTTATGCTGTCACGGCTTAATTTCACTAGATGGTGGTTTAAATGCGAAGTCTTATTAGATTTAATGGTAATTAGAAAATGTGAGGTGGGTAGGTGGGAAGGTAAGGACAGGCATAATGTTCCCAAGCATTACAGCCTTAATGTATTACACTATATACAGGAACCATTTTACTGCACATAAGAAATGTATTAACTCTTTTTGTACGCTAACTGCTGTTTTAAGCAGCATTGAAAATATTTTTACATTTTTTCCCCCTTCAATATTTTGACTAGATTTATATTGATAGTAAGTGAACTGAGTTATTTCAAGCAATGACATTTGAGAGCTAATAATGGAGATTAAGTATTGGCTTGTGCTACACAGCACTGTTCTGAGTGAAAGAGAGGAGATGTATTTAATAGTCACTGGTTATCTATTAATAAACACACACATTTCACGATACATTTAGATCGATTGATAGTACAGAAATAAGATTAATTTGGCCACAGTTTTATTGAATTTTGTAACCCAAAGTGTAAAGACAGTGGCACTAACCAGCTATTATAACATTCAATCAATATTCAAGTTGCTCACTTTTTAAATACCGTAGTGAAATCTATTTGAACAACATATTCTAAGGATCCCTGCAGGTCTGTGGTCTAATGATGTGAAAAGAGTTGGGAAAAGCAGGTTTGTGATTGTCCGAGATGGATTTGCTACATTGATTGAGAGTTGTAAAGGTAACGGATTAGTATATTTTGAGGATATTCTCGAATCTGACCAGCTCCTTTTTTATGCTAATTTTCCCTCCATTCCTTTTTAACGTTTTCCAGCCCTGAATTCTGTTGAGTGAAATCACGAACCTCGCTGTATGTTCTTACTGGAAGAGGGATTTCTTTTTGCAGCAGTCTGCAATTCTTCAAAAAAAAAATTGTTGCTACGCTCAGCTCTTTTGCCTCTTGCAACACAGTGGCTCGCTCTCTCTAACCCTGTATATTTTATTGAACCTTATTCACACATGGCCAAAATCTAGGTGCCACATGTTGAATAGCTTCTACATATTCAAGGTATGAATTAACTAGAAACGTTGCACAGGGTGGGTGGGCTAACCGAGGAGTCTAACACTGCTTGGGGTTTGTATGGATCTTTTAAGTTTTGGACTGAAAAGTGCACAAACTTTTAAAAATCTTTGATTATATAAAACCAGGAAATGCTGGAAACACTCAGCAGGTCAGGCAGCATCTGTGGAGAGAAACAGAGTTAACGTTTCAGGTTGATGACTTTTCATCTAGTTCTGACGAAAGGTCATCGACCTGAAACGTTAACTCTTGTTTCTCTCTCTCCACAGAGGCTACCTGACCCGCTGAGCAGTTTTCCAGCATTTTTCTGTGTTTATTTCTGATTTCAAGCATCCTCAGTATTTTTGTTTTTGATATAATAGTTTGAAATGCTGGAAATCCACTCCTGGTAACAAAGGGCTGGAAAAAGTTGAAGTGCTTATAAAGAAAAGGAATACAATTGTGGACTGTAATCTGCACCGAGGAGTGAGATGTGTTAATCAGCATGATAACCATCTATGTGGATAGGAACTGAATAATCTTCGCTTTCTAGCTGAATACTTTGCCGTCAATAATGTAAGATAAATAGCTACTTAAAGGAAAGCACGTAAACATTTATATAAACATGCAGATTTCTGATACCAGTGATTTGTGCGGTCATTATGCCTTACACTTCTGAGAATCTAGTTTGAAAATCTCAAATAAGCACATTTCAGTAACTTGTATAATAGTCTGTGCTCTGTGTATACTGTATATTGTTAATAAATGTATTTCAGCATGACAAAGCTGGCTGTTTTCAGTTCATTGGAAAGATCATTCAACAACAACAACTTGTATTTATATAGCACCTTTAACATACAGGTTGGACCCCGGTAATCCGGCACCCTCGGGACAAGGCCGGTGCCAGACCATTGAAAATTCCGAACCACTGAAGGTTAGGTAAATAACACCTAAAATAACAATATTAGGTACAATATTATGTTTGTTTATATCGCGGGAAACGGTGGCACTGCCGAGCGGCTGCTCCGCAAACTAAAGACCGCCGGTTTCAATTCGTGCCGGACCACTGAAGGTGCCGGATTACCGGGGTTCAACCTGTAGTAAAACATCTCGAGGCGCTTCATAGGAGTGTTATGAAACAAAATTTGACACCGAACCGCGTGAGATATTGGGGCAGATGCCCAAAATTATGGTCAAAAAGGTAGGTTTTAAGGAGCGTCTTTGAGGAAAGAGAGGTGGAGAGGTTAATGGAGGGAATTCCAGAGCTTACGGCCTTGATAGCTGCAATTAAAATCAGGGCTGCTCAAGAGGGTAGGATTAGAGGAGCTCGGATATCTGAGGGTTGTGGGGCTGAGGAGCTTACACAGATAGATAGGGAGGAGCAAGGCCTTGGAGGGATTTGAAAACAAGGATGAGAATTTTAAAATTGAGACGTTGCTTAACCAGGAACCAATGTCGGTCAGCAAGCACAGGGGTGGTAGGTGAACAGGACTTGGTGTGAGTTAGGACACCGGCAGCAGAGTTTTGTATGACAAGTTTACGGAGGGTAGAACATGGGCGGCTGACCAAGAGTATGTTGGAATAGACAAGTCTAGAGGTAACACGGGCGTGGATGAGGGTTTCAGCAGCAGATGAGCTGAGGCAGAGATGGAAATGGGCGGTCTTGGTGATGGCACGGATATGTGGTCAGAAGCTCAGCTCGGGGTCAAGGACAGAATCCATTTGGTTAGAGTTGAGGAGCAAAAAGGGTATGATCACGCTATTGGGGGTATTCTATAGGCCTCCAAATAGTGAGAGGGAGGTAGAGGGGCAAAATGCGGGAAAATCGTAGAGATATGCAAGAGCTATAGAGTGGTGATATTGGGTGACTTTAATTACCCAAATAGCGATTGGGATAATGCTAAGGTAAAAGGAAAGGAGGGGGAGGAATTTCTGAAATGTGTTCAGGAGAATTTCCTTGACCAATATGTTCTTGGCCCAACGAGGAAGGAGGCATTGCTGGATCTGGTGCTGGGGAATGAAGTGGGCCAGGTCGACCAAGTGTCTGTGGGAGAACACTTTGGTACAAGTGATCATCATATCATAAGATTTAGATTAGCAATGGAGAGGAGCAAGGAACAATCTAGAGTGGAACTTCTAAACTGGAATAGGACTAACTTCAATGGGATGCAAAAGGATCTAGCCAGGGTAAAATGGAGCCAAAGACTGACAGGAAAAACTGTAACGGCATAATAGGGGATCTTTAAGGAGGAGATGTTCCAAGTACAGGCTAGGTACATTCCAACGAGAGAAGGGTAAGGGAACCAAAGCAAGGGCTCCTTGGATGATGAGGGAGATAGAGAACATGATGAATGTCAGGTGAATTCTTCAAGGGAGAACCAGACCAAATACAATAAGTTGAGGGGGATGTGAAAATGAAAATAAGATTGGCAGAGAGAGAATGAGAGTAGAATGGCGGTTAACATGAAAGGGAACCCAAAATTCTTCTACCGGCATGTAACCAGTAAGCGGGTAGTAAGAGGTGGGGTGGGGCCTATTAGAGACAAAGGTGGTGATATATGCTTGGAGGTGCAGGGCAAGGCTAGAATATTCAACGAGTACTTTGTATCAGTGTTTACTAAGGAGGTGGATGCTGAAAAATATCAGTAGAAGTGGAAAAGATAGAAGCAATGGAAGAGGTGAAAATTGATGGGATGTACTAGAAAGGCTGGGTATGCTTAGAATGGACAAGTCGCCTGGTCCAGATGGCTTGCATCCCTGGTTGCTAAAGGAATTGGGGAAGGATATAGCGGAAGGGCTTGCCATAATTTTCCAATCTTCCCTAGATGCGGGGGGAGGTGCCTGGGGATTGGAAAGTGGTAAATGTGACACCATTGTTCAAGAAAGGGTGAAAGGACAATCCTAGTAACTACAGGCCGGTCAGTTTAACATCAGTGGTGTGTAAAGTTTTAGAAACAATAATCAAGGAAAAAATTAACGGGCATTTGGAAAGGTTTAAGCTAATTAAGGAGAGCCAACACTGGTTTATAAAAGACATCCTCTATCACCCCCAACACACCTTCCCCTTCGCCCGCACCTTCTCGTGCAAGCGCAGAATATGCAACACATGCCCTTATACCTCCTCCCTTCCCACTGTCCAGGGCCCCAAACACCCCTTCCAGGTGAAACAGTGATTTACTTATACTTCTTGCAATTTAGTATACTGTATTCGCTGCTCACAATGTGGTCTCCTCTACATTGGGGAGACCAAACGCAGATTGGGTGACCGCTTTGCGGAACACCTCTGTTCAGTCCGTAAGGGGGACCCCGAGCTTCTGGTCGCCTGTCACTTTAATTCTCTGCTCCACTCCCACTCAGACCTTACCATCCTCGGCCTCTTACATTGTTCCACTGAAGCTCAGTGTAAGCACGAGAAACAGCACCTCCTCTTTCGATTAGGCACTTTACAGCCTTCTGGACTCAACATAGAGTTCAACAATTTCAGATCATAACCTCGGCCCCTATCGTATATATATTTTTTTATCCACACTTTTTGTTTGTGCCTTATTTTCTTCTCCCACATGGCAGCTGTCTTTCATTCTGCCAGCGCAATTCACACTCCATCTAGAGCCATCCTTTGTTTCTTAACCTGTCCCATTACCACCTCCTCTTGCCTTGAATATCTCTTAATGTCTCTTAACCTCTCCTGCCTTCTATCCTATCACAGACCTTCCCTTTTGTTCTTTCATCCCCTCCCCCCATTCCCAGCCCCTACATTGCTTAAAAATCTATTCCATTTCCTGCTTTTTTTTCCAGTTCTGACGAAAGGTCATCGACCTGCAATGTTAACTCTGTTTCTCTCTTCACAGATGCTGCCTGACCTGCTGAGTATCTCCAGCATTTTCTGTTTTTATTTCAGATTTCCAGCATCTGCAGTATTTTCTTTTTATAAAAGGCATATTGTGTTTGACTAATCTAATTGAATTTTTTGATGAATTAACAGGATTGATGAAGGGAATGCAATGGATGTTATCTACACGGCTTTTCAGAAGGCGCCTGACAAAGTACCACATAGAAGGCTGGTTAACAAAATTGAGGCTCATGGAATAGGTGGGTCAGTGGCAGATGGATAAGGAATTGGCTTAAGGACAGAAAACAGCGAGTAGTGGTAACTGGCTGTTTTTCAGACTGGACAGTGGTGTTCCCCAAGGGTCAGTGCTGGGGCCACTGCTTTTTTTGATAAATGACCTGGATATTGGAATACAGAGTAGAATTTCTAAATTTGCCGATGTTGTATCTATGCTTTAATACGTTCAATCAAGCATGTAGATACGTCGAATTAAATCAGTCAGGCAGACAGGCTTCTAACTGTGATCTTTACTTTTATTGGTAAAATGGCTGACTGCAGCTTTCCCGGGTAATTCCCATAATGCAATGCACATTACATTACCGTATTAACTAGTGTTAAGCTCGCACATTATATTACCGTATTGACTGGTGTCAAACTCGCAATCAATACACGACATCCCCCTTTTCCTTGGAAACAAACTTGCAGTTTACAAACAGTTGCTTACAATAACACTGCATAACTTATTTGATTTATAAACTTTTTACAAACTTGTGTCTTACCACACAACTAAATAATTCCCAGGTTTAAACACTTAACATCACCCATGCAGTTCTCGCACAGTTTATGTTGTGACATAATCAGACAGTCTTTGGGGTTTTCTTTTAACCCTTTGAGGTCTGGCTGTACTGGGTATGTCTGACATGTTGGTGTCAGTGGGGATTGCCTGTGTCACAGTGGTATGTGTGTCAGGGTCTACTATACTGTCCTCAGTCCCTTGTGTTTCCTCCTGCTCATGGAGTGTCTCCTTTGGTCCATTGGTTCTGTATTTCTTCACAAATGTAGTGTTTCTCGAGTAGTGTGCTCCTTCTGGAGATTCCACTACTACTTGACTCCGTTTTACTCAAAACTTTGTGTGGTGTGGCATTAAAAGGAGTGGTGAACTTGTCCACTTTGTCCTGCCGTACCAGCACCGTGTCGCCAACTTCCACCTCTGAGTATTGTGTTCTCCACTGTTCATCTGCGTACAGTTTGGACTTTCCTTTTTGTTCTGCGTCCCGGTCACGTACTTCCATGTCTGCGTGCGACTCTGTGATGTCTGGCAGCTTTCCTCTCATTTTCCGTTTAAAGAGCAGCTCTGCCAGGCTCTTTCCTGTCGTGGCATGGTCAATGCTCCTGTACACAGTCACATATTTTCTAAGTTCACGTTTCCAATCTAGTCCTTCTGACTGAGCAATTCTGATTCTCTTCATCAGCGATGCATTCTGGCGCTCGACTTCTCCGTTAGCCTGAGCCCATTTTGCTGTCGTTTTCAGGTGTTTGATCCCGTTGTTTTCACAGTATTCTTTGAATAATTCAGATCTGAATTGGGGACCATTATCAGATTTGCAGGTGATTGGCAAACCATGACGGCTGAAGATTGATTCTAAACTATCAATAACCTTCTCTGTTGTTGTGGAGGTCATGATGTCGTATTCATAGTAGCGACTATAATAATCAACTACCACAAGAATGGAGTGGTTGGATGGCAAGGGTCCCAGTAAGTCTACAGTTACATCCTGCCAGGGGCCCTCCGGTAATGGTGTTGGTCTCAACGGTTCAGGTGAGTCAGGTCTGGCTACTATCTGACAGCCGTGGCACGCTTTACAGTGTTTTTCAGCTGCCTTGTCCATGCCAGGCCACCAAACCTTGGTTCTGAGATGTTGCTTTGTTCCAACTATTTCCAAGTGTCCTTCATGTGCTAACACCAGGGCTCGTGCGTGTAACACTGTGAGTAGCACGATGCGTGTTCCCGAAGAACTAGGTACCCCACTACGCACAGCTCATTTGCAATTGCTGCATAAGCTTTACAGTTCTCAAAATGTCCGTTTGTGATTGCCTTCCGTACCTCAATCAGCTCTGGGTCGGTAGCAGAGGCTTCCTCCACCTCTCTAGTAGTGGGTGCTTTTGGTGTCGCACTCACAGCTACAAATCTCACATATTCATCTGAGCCATGAGAATGTCTCTCCTGTTTTGCTGTCTCCCCCAGCAATCGTGACAGTGGGTCTGCAATGTTTTGCTTGCCTGGAATGTGTATCACCTTAAAATTGTACGGCTGTAATCTAAGTACCCATCTCTCTATACGGGCACAGGGTTTAGAGTGTGGGCCGTATATCACTTGCAATGGCTTATGGTCAGTTACCAAGTTAAATTTTCGGCCATACACATATGGATGCAGCCTCTCACAAGCCAATACAAGAGCTAAGGCCTCTCTCTCTCTGTTTGAGAGTATTTCCTCTCACAGTCTGTTAAACTACAACTTACATAGCATATTGGCACCTCTTGTCCCTGTTGGTCCTGAACTAGTACTGCGCCTAAACCTACAGGACTGGCATCTGCTATCACCTTGGTTGGTGCGTCCTTATCAAAATATGCTAAAGTGCCGGCTCTGGCCAACTCTTCCTTGAGTGCACTGAATGACTGTCTCTGTTGTGATCCAAATTTAAATGGTGTGTCTTTTCTCGTCAGGCATCGCAGTGGCTCTGATAGCGTTGCAAACTGCGGGATGAATCTGCTACTGTACCCAACGAGTCCCAAGAAACTCCTCACCTCTGTAGCATTCTCTGGTTCCCGAGCTTCTGCCACCGCTCGCACTCTCTTTGCTGTTGGTCCGATGCCCTTTTCAGACAACAGGATTCCCATGAAAATCAATCGGTCCATGTTGAATTGGCACTTCTCTGAGTTTAATGTCAGTCCACTTTCCATTAGTCTGGTCATGACAGCGTGCAGGCGTCTGTCGTGCGTTTCCTAGTCGTGTGCATGCACGATAATGTCGTCTGAGATGTTTTCAACACCCTCTATTCCAGCTAAGGCATTAGCTATCTCGTGCTGATGTTGCTCACTAGCTGAAGATACACCGAACATCAGCCTCTTGTACCTGTATACACCGTTATGTACTGCAAACGTTGTGATTTCTCGTGACTCAGAGGTCAGTTCTAGCTGGTGATAACCCCATTTCAGGTCTAGCTTACTAAACACCGTTGAGCCGTTCATACCTTGGAGTATCTCATCAACGGTGGGGATTGGATATCGTTCCCTCACTATTGCCTGGTTTGCTCGTCTCCTGTCTAGGCATAACCTTACATCCTTATCCGCTTTTGGTACAATAAGAAACATAGAAACATAGAGATAGGAACAGGAGTAGGCCATTCGGCCCTTCGAGCCTGCTCCGCCATTCAATGAGATCATGGCTGATCTTCGTCTGAGATCATAGCTGATCTTACCAGTTCAGTACCCCGTCCCCGCCTTTTCTCCGTAACCCTTAATCCCCTTAGCCTTCAGAAATATATCCAATTCTCTCTTGAAAATATTTATTGAATTAGCCTTCACAGCCCTCTGTGGCAGGGAATTCCACAGGCTCACCACTCTTTGAGTGAAGAAATTCTTCCTCATCTCTGTTTTAAATGATTTGCCCGCTATTTTTAGACTGTGGCCCCTGGTTCTGTGCTCCCCGGCCATTGGAAACATTCTCTCTGAATTCAGCCTGTCCAGGCCTGCCATAATTTTATATGTTTCGATGAGATCCCCTCTCAATCTTCTAAACTCCAGTGAGTACAAGCCCAAACTATTTAATCTCTCTTCGTAGGTCATTCCCGCCATTCCAGGTATCAGCCTGGTGAATCGCCGTTGCACTCTTTCCATGGCAAGAACATCCTTCCGCAGATGGGGCGACCAAAACTGTACACAATACTCCAGATGCGGTCTCACCAGCACCTTGTACAGCTGTAGTAAGGTATCCCTATTCCTATACTCGAACCCCCTTGATATGAAGGCCAACATACCATTTGCCTTCTTAATCGCCTGTTGCACCTGCATGCTCTCCTTCAGTGACTGGTGCACAAGAACACCCAGGTCCCTCTGCACTTCCCCATCTCCCAATCTATTGCCATTTAGATAATAATCTACCCTCCTGTTTTTACCCCCAAAGTGGATAACCTCGCATTTATCCACATTATAGTGCATCTGCCACGTATCCGCCCATTTCCCCCAACCTGTCCAAATCGCACTGTAGCCTCCTGACATCCTCATCAGAGCCCACCCCTCCTCCTAGTTTAGTGTCGTCAGCGAATTTGGAAATATTGCATCCAATTCCCTGATCCAGATCATTTATATATATTGTGAACAGCTGGGGTCCCAGGACAGATCCTTGCGGCACCCCGCTGGTCACTGCCTGCCACTCCGAAAACGAGCCGTTTATTCCAACTCTCTGTTTTCTATCCGCCAGCCAGTTCTCTATCCACGTTAATACTTTGCCCCCAATCCCATGAGCCTTAATTTTGCATGATAATCTTTTGTGTGGAACCTTATCGAAGGCTTTCTGGAAGTCAAGGTACACCACATCCACTGGCTCTCCCCCATCTATTTTACCAGTTACTTCCTCAAAAAATTCCAGCAGATTAGTCAAACACGATTTACCCTTTGTAAATCCATGTTGACTCTGTCCGATCCTTTCCCCATTTGTCAAGTGCTCCGCTATTTTATCCTTAATAATGGACTCTAGCATTTTGCCCACAACCGATGTAAGGCTTACTGGTCTATAATTCCCTGCTTTCTCTCTACCCCCCTTTTTAAATATTGGGGTAACATTAGCTACCCTCCAATCCACGGGTACTGTTCCCGAGTCAATGGAGTTCCGGAAGATGATCCTTAGAGCATCTGCTATCTCCAGGGCCACCTCCTTAAGTACCCTAGGATGTAGTTTATCAGGCCCCGGGGATTTGTCGGCCTTCAGTCCCCTCAACTTACCCAACACCATATCCCTAGAGATACTAATTTCTGTCAGCTCCTCCCTCTCATTAGTCCCTATGTTTGCCGATATTCCTGGGAGGTTATTTGTGTCCTCCTTTGTGAATACAGAACCAAAGTATGAGTTTAATTGGTCTGCCATTTCCTTATTCTCCATTATATATTCTCCCGAATCGGACTGCAAGGGACCGACTTGGGATTTTACCAGTCTTTTCCTCCTGATATACCGATAAAAGCTTTTGCAGTCTGTCTTTATGTTTGCTGCAAGTTTACTTTCGTATTCTATTTTCCCCTTCCTGATTAATCCCTTTGTCCTCTTTTGCTGTATCCTGTACTGCCCCCAATCTTCCGGTCTGGTGCTTTTTTTTGCCAGTTGATATGCCCTTTTTTTTGATTTTATGCTGTCCCTAATTTCCCTCGTTATCCACGGTTGAGTCACCTTTTTAGGTTTATTTTTATGCCAAACCGGTATAAACATGTTCTGGAATTCTTCCATTCTATCTTTGAATGCTTGCCATTGTCTATCCACTGTCAATCCCCCCAGAAACACCACCCAATCAATCTTACCCAATTCCCGTCTCATACCCTCGTAATTCCCTTTATTTAAGTTCTGGACCTTAGTCTCTGATTCAATTTCCTCACACTCCATCTCGACTGAGAGCTCGATCATATTATGATCGCTCTGACCCAAGGGGCCTCGTACAAGAAGATTTACCCATGGGGTGGGACCAGTTACAGGTTCGATAATGTCCATGTCCCTCAATTGTTTTATTTTGGCCTCTACTGCCCCCCTTAAGTTGAAGAATGGTATACGCCCGAGTGGCTGGGCCACAGGCTTCACTTGTGGGTCGATATACAAACTGATCTGTTTTGTGTTCAGCCTTCCTACTCCCTGTAACACCTTCGGATACCGCTGTTCTAGTAGCTGTCTTACATCTACCACAGCTGAGACATCTGCGCCTATTTTTAAAACTCCCAGTTTCATGGCTGTCTCCTGTAAAGTCTGTGGGTTGTGCAGTTAATAAATACACAGACTTCAGAAGTAACAAACAAACAGGTCTTTACTATTCGAAGGTCCGGGCGAATCTGCCCCAGAAATCCTGCTACAACACTTATATACTGGTGTGGTCACTATCGGTATTACAGTATACCGAAGCCAAACAAATAGTGCCACACCTAAAGTAGTTCCCTTAAAGGTGAACGGTTACATTCAATAGTTCCCCTAAAGGTAGACGGGTACATACACTACATCTCCCTTCCTAGCAATGGCTCTCCATGGCCTTTAACCACAATGACCTCCGCCTGCTCAGTTCTCTTACCTATTGTAATCCCACATGTGAATACACTTTTAACTGACAGTGGTCGGCTAGAAGCATAAGAGAATAACTTTCTCTCTGTCTTAGGGACATGTGACTGACACTTAATGTGTTCTGACTTTAATCCCTCCCATGTATTCTCATCTATCACATTATTAGTTGCACCCGAATCAATTAACATTCTCAGGTTTACTCCCCCCACACAAAAGGTAAGTCTCTGTCACGTTATTTCCGGTAACAGCAAATGCAAAGTTATTTTGTTCCTCTACATTGTTCACACTGTGTTCCTTTGTGCGGCATACTTTGGAGAAATGATCCTTTCCCTTGCACTTATGACACGTTTGTCCGCATGCTGGGCATTTCGGATCTCTGCCCATGTGGTCTGTGTGTCTACATCTGTAACATTTCCTTTCGTTCCTATCGCCATTTCCCTTTGGTTTCTCTGTCGAGCTTTTCGCACAATACCCTCTTTTCTGTGTAACGCGACGAACAGTATCTGTCTCCACCTTCTCTGTACATGACATGGTTGACATCTGCTCCTCAACATTTTCACATTGTGAGGCCAATTGTAACGTGCGGGCGAGTGCTAGACCATGCTCTTCCTCTAGCAATTTCCTCCGCACAGAGGCTGACATGCACCTACTCAGGATAGCGTCTCTTATTTGTTTATCCGCATCCCCCCAAAAGCACAGTCTTTAGCAGCCTGCTGCAAGCGAGTAGCAAATTGTTGCACAGTCTCACCTGTCTTCTGGGACAACTTATGAAAAGTCTGTCTAGCAAATGCTGCATTGACCTGGGGCACGAAGTAGTGATTCAAAGCACTAACTGCCGCCGTGTAGTCTGCTGGCGCTCCTGTGTCCGGTAGAGTTGAAAAGATATCCTGGACATCTGGTCCTGCTAAGTGTAGAAGTAGAGCGCTTCTCCTCTGCTTTGTGGCAGCTGTAGAAGTACCGTCGATAATGAGTCCTTTGCCGTCAGCATAAAGCTCAAAAGACGTTAACCACCTCGTCCATCTTGGACCCAACGTGGCTGGCTCGGCGAAACATGCAAAATTTTGAATGCCGGTCTTCTCCATCCTAGCTAACTAAAACTTGGGCAACTACCTTTTGAAAAAGATTCTGTCCGTTATCCTCGTCGCCAATGTTGTATCTATGCTTTAATACGTTCAATCAAGCATGTAGATACGTCGAATTAAATCAGTCAGGCAGACAGGCTTCTAACTGTGATGTTTACTTTATTGGTAAAATGGCTGACTGCAGCTTTCCTGGGTAATTCCCATAATGCAATGCACATTACATTACCATATTAACTAGTGTTAAGCTTGCACATTACATTACCATATTGACTGGTGTCAAACTCGCAATCAATACACGACAGCCGATGACACCAAACTTGGGGGTGTGGCAAACAGTGATGCTGATATCAATCGACTGCAACAGGACATAGAAAGGCTCGCAGAATGGGCAGACAAGTGGCAGATGGAATTTAATAGAGAAGTGTGAGGTGATGCATTTTGGCAAAAGGAACAGGGAGAGGCAATATACAATTAATGGCGCAGTTTTAAAGAGTGTGCAGGGACAGAGGGACCTGGGAGTTAATGTGCATAGGTCCCTGAGGATGGCAGGACATATTGAGTGGTTAACAAGCATATGGGATCTTAGGCTTCATAAATTGAGGTGTTGAGTACAAAAGTAGAGAAGTTATGCTCAACCTTTATAAAGCACTGGTTAGGCCACAACTGGAGTATTGTGTCCAGTTCTGGTCATCTCACTATAGGAAGGATGTGCAGGCCCTTGAGAGGGTGCAGAGGAGATTTACCAGAATGGTTCCGGGGATGGGGGATCTTAGCTGCAAGGACAGGTTGGAGAAGCTGGATTTGTTTTCATTAGAACAAAGAAGGTTGAGGGGTGATTTGATAGAGGTGTACAAGATTATGACGGGTTTGGATAAACTAGACGGGGAAAGGCTGTTCCCACTAATTGATGGTACAAAGACTAGGGGACACAGGTTTAAGGTTGTGGACAAGAGATACAGGGGGTATATGAGGGAAAACTTTTTTATGCAGCGAGTGGTGGGGACCTGGAACTCGCTGCCGATGGAAGTGGTGGAAGCGGACACTCGATGTTTTCAAGGGGAGACTGGATAGGCACTTGAGGGAAATAAACTTACAGGGCTACGGGGATAGAGTGGGGGAATGGGACTGACTCAATTGCTCTACAGAGAGCCGGCACGGACTCAATGGGCCGAGTGGCCTCCTTCTGTGCCATTATGACTCTGACACCAAGGTTGCGAACAGTCTGTTGCCAGGGAGCAGGATGGAGTCAGTGGCTAGGGAACAGAGTTTCTGGCAGGGACCGAAGACGATATTTAGTTGGAGGAAATTTATGCTCATCCAGTACTAGATGTCGGACAAGCAGTTTGACCATTTTAGAGACAGCAGAGGAGTCGAGAGAGGTGGTAGTGAGGTAGAGCTAGGTGTTGTCAGCGTACATGTGGAAACTAACGTGGTGTTTTCGGATGATGTCACCGAGGGGCAGCATGTAGATGAGAAATAGACGGGGGCCAAGGATTGATCCTGAGGGGACACCAGAGGTAATGGTGCGGGAGCAGGAAGCGAAGCCATTGACTGTTCTTCCTTTTAATCGTCCTCCGTCATGTGTAATCCAGACCATAACTTGGATTTATATAGCATCTTTAACGTAGTGTAACCCCTTTCACGGTTCTCCTAGATATATGTGAGATGTGGTCTCTGTTGTAGACAGTATTCTATAGTCCAGTAAGGAGATCACTACTACAATGGCTTAATTCTAATTATCTTACTTTATAGTTTTAACATCAGACAGTATAAGAAGATTACAGGTCAATGAACTAAATTAGACATTTGCATGCATTAGAATGAATCTAGACATAATAAACATACATTCTCCATTTACATGGATTCAAAGGAGAATCTGTCCCTGTGTCCAAATTCGAGTGCACTCTTTCGTTGGCGCGCTTAAGTTGGAGCTCATGGTATGTATAATGTCTGCAAGACTTACGACTCCGAACCCCTTCGTTGAATTCTCTTCACGATCACTGAATCCCACTGAGTTCTGGATGCAGAGCACACAGCAGCAGCTGGAGTTGGTGACTCTCTCTCTCTCCAGCTTTTCCAAGTAGATCCCCATCAGCACGAGGCAAGCAGCTCTCCCCAGACCTCTGCCTTGCAGATCTGGGTTCAGACGACGATGCCCCGGTACTGGTGACTTGCAGCCAGCCAGTTCAGGATGCAATGCTACTAATACGAAGGGCGGCGGCCGATTTTGGAAGCCCGGGACGGGATGCGGCAGCCATTTGCCTCCTGAGCCCTCTTTTCAGAGCTCCTGCCCTCTTCTCTTCCAGTCGCTCTCTGCAGCTTTTCCCGCTTGAAAAACCTGACTCCACCCCTTCCTCCTGGGGTTTCTGCCTGGAGACTGCGCAGCCTCACTGTCTGCAACAGTTGATACTGGTGCAGAATTATGGAAAGTATGCTCTTAGTCACATTGTGTCCTTAAAAGTTCTTGCCGTACCTTCACATGGGCAACTTTAACCCAGGGATTTATAACAATGATAATACAGTGTCTAAGTTAAAGATTGATAACCATACTTAGCGTACATAACATTTCCAGTGGGTATTACACTTCCCCCCCCGCCCCCCCCTACCAAATATAGGCATGTCCCCATGACTAATGAACTTTACACATAAGTGGTTGCACATGTATAAAGGGAGGTAACATATCGAACCGTAGGGGCTATCATTACACTTGGCACTCCTAGTGTACTGTATGTCAATCTTTCGGGAACCTTCTTAACTCGCTGTGAGCTCCTTATTTCGGATACCCGGTCTTCAGTTCCTTCAACTACGTTGGAGGCATTGGTTCCTTTGTTATCATGCCTTTCAGTCTCTTTTATCTCCTTCTCGGAAGCATTTGGTTCTTCCCAGACCATGTCCAAGTCTGAGCCAAATGGTTCAGACAATTCATCCAGATTCTGTCTTATGCGTCCCTCTGGGAGGTCGTACCATAGACCCCATTCTTCATCTTCCGACTCATCAGGTTCCTCATGATCCACACACTGTGTCATGGGTTTTCTGTCTTCTGGAACAAAGTTTTCTTGGTTTCTCGTTTTTTTCCTCCTCCTTCTCTGCAGGGTTCGCCTACTAGGTGTCGGCTCATTATCCGCTGGTGGATCCAGACGCACTTGCTGTCCCAATGGCAGGATATGATTCCAGTGCAGTATTTTTATGGGTCCATTCCCACCTGCAGGTTTTAGCCGAAACACAGGTAGTTGTGACATTTGACTTTCAACAATGTAAGGTGTAGAAGCCCAGCGGTCTGCTAACTTATGTTTCCCTTGAAGTCCTAGGTTCCGTATGAGAACTCGGTCACCAGGCATGAGTTGGGAAAAACGGATCTTCTGGTCATACCTCTGCTTATTTCCTTTATTCTGTTTGGCAGAAACAGACTCAGCAAGTTCATAAGCAGCTTGCAATTCCTTTCTCATGTCAGATACATACTTGAGGTAAGTTCTCTGTGATGTGCCATCACTGGATACTCCGAAACACAAATCCACCGGCATCCTCGCTTCACGTCCAAACATGAGGTAGTACGGTGAAAAACCAGTAGCGTCATTTCGGGTACAATTATAAGAATGAACAAGATGTCCAATGTGCCGACTCCACTTGTTCTTTCGCTTTGAATCCAGCGTTCCAAGCATGTCTAACAAAGTACGGTTAAACCGCTCAGGTTGAGGATCTCCCTGAGGATGGTATGGAGTTGTTCTTGACTTCTCGATCCCGAGCATGGACAACAACTCATGTATAAGTCTACTTTCAAAGTCTCTACCTTGATCACTGTGTATTTGCTTTGGCAGTCCATAGTGGATGAAGTATTTCTCCCACAACACTTTGGCAACGGTGGATGCTTTCTGATCCTTTGTGGGAAAAGCTTGGGCGTAGCGAGTATAATGATCTGTAATGACCAAGACATTTGCGGTATTGCTGGAATCGGGTTCGATGGACAGAAAATCCATACAGACAAGGTTTAGAGGTTCATTACTTTGCATGTGAAACAGAGGAGCAACTCTTTTAGGTAAAGTCTTTCTCTGGACACAGCGTGCACAGGACTTGCAGAACTCCTCAACCGTAGACTTCATACGCGGCCAATAGAATCTGTCCTTGACCAACCCATAGGTCTTATCTACTCCCAGATGACCTGCATCATCATGCAAAGACTTCATCACTATTTCCCTGTACTTTTCAGGCAGGACCAACTGTGAATGACATGGTTTAGTGGGTGGGTGAGTGATTCTACACAACACTCCCTCTTTAATTTCCAAGTGGTCCCATTCTCTTGGGAGCAGACGACAGTCAGGATGTTTTGATTTGTCGATCTGTGTAATATCACCCAGATGGTGAGCTGAAAACACCTCATGAATACAGGGATCCTCCTGTTGTGCTTTGGATATTTCAGATGAACACAACATGAGTAAGTTTTGTACATCCAAACTGGAAAGGTTGCAAAATGCCTGGGGAACAGCATGCATTGACGCTCCCAAGTGGTCAATCTCTCGGGCATGAAATGAATTCTTTGGTCCAGATACCACGGACATCTGACACATTACTTTCACATCTGCTGAAGCAACATCTTTCCACTCTGGTTTCTGGTAGTGTGGGCGACGAGACAGAGCATCTGCGTCAATGTTCTGGTTCCCAGGTCTGTACCTGAGACTAAAGTCGTAAGCAGATAGTGTAGCAAGCCAGTGGTGGCCGGTGGCATCAAGTTTTGCCGAAGTCAACACATAGGTTAATGGATTATTGTCTGTCCTCACTTCAAACTTCGCTCCATACAGATAATCCTGCAGCTTATCCACCACCCCCCACTTCAACGCCAAGAATTCTAGCTTATGAGCTGGGTAGTTACGCTCTGATGGCGTAAGACTGCGACTGATGAACGCTACGGGTCTCAGCCCTGCTCCTTGGTCCTGATACAACACACCACCCAACCCTTCTTGACTGGCATCCACGTGTAGCACATATGGCAGCTGTGGGTTTGCAAAAGCCAACACGGGGGCTTGAGTAAGACTTTGCTTTAAGGTGTGGAAGGCCTCTTCGCATTTCTCATCCCATCTAACACCAAAAGGCTCAGAGGGTTTGAAGTAGTCCTTGTTCTCTTTACCTTTAGCCTTTTTCTTCCTCTCAGCTGGTGGGAGGTAACCAGCCAGCAGCTGATTCAGAGGATGGGCCACTTTAGAGTAATCCTGCACAAAGCACCTGTAATATCCGCAGAACCCAAGAAATGACCGCAAGGCAGTCACTGTGTTCGGTTTGGTCCGTGTGGTAACAGCTTCGATCTTGGATGGATCTGTGGCTACTCCATCCTGTGATACAATATGCCCCACATAGGACACGGATGTTTGGCAAAACTGACACTTGTCCAATGATAGCTTGAGACTTTCATCCTCCAGGCAACCAAGCACTTTCAGCAACCGAGCTTCGTGTTCTTCAAGGGTTGCCCCAAACACACTGATATCATCCAAGTACACCAATACTTCAAGCAAGTTCATGTCCCCAACTGTTTGTTCCATTATTCTTTGAAAAGTTGCTGGAGCGCCTGAAACTCCCTGTGGCATCCTTTCAAATTGGTAGAACCCAACTGGACATATAAAGGCTGTCTTTTCTTTGTCCGATTGACTCATCGGTGTATTTGGTAGTATCCACTTCTGAGATCCAACACACTGAACCACTTGCTTCCATTAAGACAAGCCAGTGCATCCTCAATTCTTGGAACAGTGTATTGGTTGGGAATAGTACGTCTGTTAAGCGTCCTAAAGTCCACACACATCCGAATCTTTCCGTTCTTTTTTCTCACCACCACTATAGGAGATGCATAAGGACTCCTGGACTTGGTAATGATCTCAGCTTCTTTTAACTGCGACAGGTGCTGTCTCACTGCTTCGATGTCAGCTGGTGCCAGCCGTCAAGACCTCTCCAGAAAGGGTTTATCCTCGGTAATTCTGATAGAATGGCGAGTACTCTTACTACAACCAACATCAAACTCATGAGGAGAGAAAACTCCTCTCCGCTCCATCATCTTCCTGACTAATCGGTCCTTCCATTCTTTAGGAACGAGTGAGTCTCCAAAGTTGAAGGAGGAGGGTGTCAGATCTCCGGTTGAGTTAACTTTGGACTCTTCCTTCACATGTGACGACAGTACATTTACAGGAAACCGATGCGCAATCGGCATTCCTTTCCTTAATGTGATTCCTTTGCCTGACATATTCCTCACGATCACTGTAACTCTCCTTGACATCACAGCTGTCGAGGTCTGCAACTCTGGTCTCACCAGAAGCTCATTTGGAAACAGTGACTCTTCTGCAGGATCATCAGGTGACTCTATCAGAATGGCTTCAGTACCTGGCGTTCCAGGGAATTTTGGTATCCCAGGGATTCTAGCCACTCCTCCAGGACGCAGGGTGATAGGTTTGGCTCGAACGTACCACACAGTTCCTCTTTTGCTATCATCTACGTCGGAAGAAAGTTCAGGCAGTTTCTCAAAAGCCTTTTTGAAAACAGGGTGAATGTGTCTGGTGCTCAAGAAGTTTTCACCTCCCTGCTCTTTGCAGCTTGTCAGGAGTCGTCTCACTATGGGTGTATTACTGCCAACCAGTATGGAAACCTCAACTTTCACCATGGGGTCAGGACAAACCAACACAAGTGCATCAATGGTCTCGGTGGTCCCTACATCAGCTTCCAAGAACTCCAACCTCAGCGACAAATAGCCATCATATGGGTAATCAGCAGGACTAAGGCCCCAGATCTGCAGAAGACTGATTGGGGTTAACGGCAAATGCGTCGGGTATCGGTCATAGAAAGATCTGTACAGTATGGTCACCTGAGAACCCGTGTCGAGGATAGCTTTAGTATAAATGCCTTCAATCTGTATTGATACAGCAGAACTCAGCCCTACTAAACCTTCAGGTATGATGTCTTTCATATCCCCTCGTCTATTATTGCACTTAGCGGAACGTGTCTTAACTACAGGGACAGCAGGCCATTCCGTTACTGTGCCCCTTTGTAGTTTCCCGACTTCTTGGTAAGTTTTATGAGACGGTCATTTACTTTTTTTTAGATTTTCCTCACCTCTACATTCTCGCTTGAAATGTCCATCCTTTCCACAGTTATAACAAAAGACTCCAGGTCCATCTCCTTCATGGGGATATCCTTTAGAGGAATCATTCATTTTGCTGTTCGACTTCGTAGGGTGTTCGACCTTTTGCACCCGTGCGTCATCCCTTTCTGTGTTGGGCTTAGACCGAAAATATGCCATCTCGGCTCTCATGACATTTATTTCCTTCTTCAGCTGTTCCATCTCAGGGTTGACATCACCCTTGGGAGTAGGAACTGTAACAGGAGTCACAAGCTTGGACATCACAGCACTCTTTGCTACATTCCGGGCCTGAAGCATATCCTCCTCCTCTCTGACTTCCCTTAGCAGCTCAGTGAAGGTAGGTGGATCTCGCAACTTATGGGTCATGCATATGCGAAGAGCAGTCACGTCTTCGAGCAATGCACCTCGCACAACCTGTTCAATGCGGAACCGATTCATTTCAGGCAACTCAATCCCTCTTTTCCGTAACATACAATGCAGCAGTTTGTCTATTCTCAGCAGATAACTGGACAGCTTCTCTCCCTCACACTGGAATGTGCTTCTGAATCTGACATGGTTTCAGTAGTTCCAAAGGCAGTTTCTAGAGCCTGCATGTAGTCAAAGGAAGTAGCAGAGGTGTTCTGCGCCTTTAAGAATCTTACAATGTCAGCAGCAGGACCCTTAAGGCTTTCTACTATTCTCTGCCTCTTCACATTGTCACTGCACTGCCATTCCTCTAGCAGAGGCAGGGTCTGCTCAGCCCAGGCGTCGTACTCCTCTTCCCCACTGGGAGTTGGTCTCACTCCTGAGAACATACGGAGCTTACGGTATCCCTGAGCCTCGAAGGGCAGATTGGTGCATTTATCCACCAGAGAACTAATGGCACTGACCAACTGAGTGTTCATATCCAGGGCCGAAGGACCTATCAGACCTTTGACATCAGCAACAGTCTTTCCTTCTTGTCTCAAGAATGACAACAACTTGGTCTGAAACCCTTCTTCTTCCTTAGTAGTAATAGGGACAAACTGAACTGGCCAGGGACCAGCCTCTTCAGAAAGCCCAACTGCCTCAGGTAAACCATGACACCTCAGGTTCTCTGATGTCTGGATCAACACAAACTGCTTCTTGGTAGCTGTATCCAAGCAGCGCTCAACTATCCTAACCTTTCCAAAGGCTTTGACACAATTCGGAGCCCTTAGCAAGACATCATCAGGGTCATCGTTAGCAACACCATTCAGCACAATGGCATGGGTAGTAGCTATCTGCTTCCATTTGCACCAAGCTTCAACCTCAATAACATCCATCTTTTATGCTCAAACAGCCCAGTAGAAACCACAAACCACTCTCTTAGCAATGAGCATTCAATACTGTTAGTTTACTGACATAAATAGACCACAATCCCGGACAAGCCCCCAAAATGTAACCCCTTTCACGGTTCTCTAGATATATGTGAGATGTGGTCTCTGTTGTAGACAGTATTCTATAGTCCAGTAAGGAGATCACTACTACAATGGCTTAATTCTAATTATCTTTCTTTATAGTTTTAACATCAGACAGTATAAGAAGATTACAGGTCAATGAACTAAATTAGACATTTGCATGCATTAGAATGAATCTAGACATAATAAACATACATTCTCCATTTACATGGATTCAAAGGAGAATCTGTCCGTGTCCAAATTCGAGTGCACTCTTTCGTTGGCGCGCTTAAGTTGGAGCTCATGGTATGTATAATGTCTGCAAGACTTACGACTCCGAACCCCTTCGTTGAATTCTCTTCACGATCACTGAATCCCACTTTGAGTTCTGGATGCAGAGCACACAGCAGCAGCTGGAGTTGGTAACTTTCTCCAGCTTTTCCAAGTAGATCCCCATCAGCACGAGGCAAGCAGCTCTCCCCAGACCTCTGCCTTGCAGATCTGGGTTCAGACGACGATCCCCCCGGTACTGGTGACTTGCAGCCAGCCAGTTCAGGATGCAATGCTACTAATACGAAGGGCGGCGGCCGATTTTGGAAGCCCGGGACGGGATGCGGCAGCCATTTGCCTCCTGAGCCCTCTTTTCAGAGCTCCTGCCCTCTTCTCTTCCAGTCGCTCTCTGCAGCTTTTCCCGCTCGAAAAACCCGACTCCACCCCTTCCTCCTGGGGTTTCTGCCTGGAGACTGCGCAGCCTCACTGTCTGCAACAGTTGGTACTGGTGCAGAATTATGGAAAGTATGCTCTTAGTCACATTGTGTCCTTAAAAGTTCTTGCCGTACCTTCACATGGGCAACTTTAACCCAGGGATTTATAACAATGATAATAGTGTCTAAGTTAAAGATTGATAATCATACTTAGCGTACATAACATTTCCAGTGGGTATTACAGTAGTAAAACTACCCAAGGCGCTTCACAGGAGAGATTATCCAACCAAATTTGACACCAAGCCACATAAGATAATAGGACAGGTGACCAAAAGCTTGGTCAAAGAGGTAGGTTTTAAGGAACGTCGTAAAGGAGACGTGTAGAGTGGCGGAGCTTAGGGCCTAGGCAGCTGAAGGCACGGCCGCCAATGGCAGAGCAATTGAAAATTGGGGTTGCGCAAGAGACCAGAATTGGAGGAGCGCAGAGATCTCCAGAGGGTTGGTAGGGCTGGAGGTAGAAGGAGTGAGGCCATGTTAGCCTTTGACAGATGTCTTTATTACACTTTCTTAGGTGATCCACCAAGTATTGTGTTTGAGGTGATGAAAAGGATCTGCATGAGTGAGAGCGACTGGGACATAGCATCTAAATCAGTTACTTATTGCTGCGTTCTTCTGATCTGCAGCCTGAAACGCGCAAGCGTTTTCCATTCTGCTCATTGCTGGGAAAAATGCACTTCTCTGCCAGAAAAGTCTAGAAGGGAAGAGAATCAATTCTCCTTCCTGCACATGCCCTGAACACCTGTTACTTTCACACCCCTCCCGTCAGTGTCCCAATACGCCCGGCCCTCTAAATTGTTGCCACACCAAAGATCTAGTATTTTGGGATGTTCTGAGAATGTGATACATAACTGCAAGTCATTTCCCCTTTCTAATCAGTAGGCTGACATGCCGGTGGAATATTTCTCATCATAGAATTTTACAGTACAGAAAGAGGCCTTTCGGCCCATCGTGCCTGTGCCAGCTCTTTGAAAGAGCTATCCAAATAGTCCTGCTCCTTTTTCCATTGCCCTGCAAATGTTCCTTCATTCTAAATTAGCAGGTTTTGCATTGCAGTCGTTTCCTGTAACTGTGCTTTCAAACACTGCTAAACAAACTATTCCTACATATCCAGCCCACAGAAAATACCCAATTGTTAAGTGGCTGCCTTTTATATTAAAATATATCTTTGTTGTATCCAACCTTGAGCTGTGTCAAAAAACCATGGAATGCATGCAGCTGATATTTATTGGCACACTGACCAGCTAGCTCACTGTCACCAGCCGGCACTGCTGAGGCCTTTTTCATATTATTACGGTTGAGGAATGTTGGTAATCTGCCAGCTTTTGGCTGGTTAGCAGACAGAGACTTTTAGTTTGGAGTACACGGAGTACAATTAAAACATTTTTTGCGATCTGTCACTGTGTGTTACCTTCCTTTAAACCCAGTGCTGTGTTTTCCTTGTTCCAGATACTTAGATTAATTTGTGGTGTCATTGTGCAAAAAACACTTGGAATCATATTATCTGTTAAGATGATCAACTTGATTTAAAAAGGAAACTAAAATGGAAAAGCAAGATCAAAGATACAGATGGTAGATTTTTTTTTACATAGAATTACATAGGATATACAGCACAGAAACAGGCCATTCGGCCCAACCAGTCCATGCGAGCGTTTATGCTCCACTCGAGCCTCCTCCCATCTTTCCTCATCTAACTCTATCAGTATAACCCTCTATTCCCTTCTCCCTAATATGCTTATCTAGCTCCCCTTAAATGCATCTATACTTTTTGCTTCAACCACTCCCTGTGGTAACGAGTTCCACATTGTTACCACTCTTTGGGCAAAAAAGTTTCTTCTGAATTCGCTATTGGATTTCTTGGTGACTATCTTATATTGATGGCCCCTAGTTTTGCTCTTCCCCACAAGTGGAAACATTCTCTCTCTACCTACTCTATCGAAACTTTTCATGATTTTAAAGACCTCTATTAGGTCACCCCTCAGCATTTTTTCAAGAGAAAAAGAGACCCAGCCTGTTCAACCTTTCCTGATATGTATACCTTTGCATTTCTGGTATCATCCTTGTAAATCTTCTCTGCACCCTCTCCAGTGCCTCTATGTCCTTTTTATAATACGGCGACCAGAACTGTATGTAGAACTCTAAGTGTGGTCTAACCAAGGTTCGATGCAAGTTTAGCATAACTTCCCTACTTTTCAATTCTATACCTCTAGAAATAAACCCTAGTGCTTGGTTTGATTTTTTTTTTATGGCCTTGCTAACCCGTGTCGCAACTTTGTGATTTGTGTATTTGTACTCCGAGACCCCTTTGTTCCACTACCCCAACTAGACTCACATCCTCCAAGTGATAAGTGACCTCCCTATTCTTCCTGCCAAAATGTAGTACCTCGCATTTATGTGTTGAACTTCATTTGTCAATTATATGCCCATTCTGCAAATTTATTAATGTCCTCCTGTAATTTGTTGCAGTCCTCCTCAGTATTTACTATCTCCCTCAATTTGGTGTCATTCACAAATTTAGAAATTGTGTTTTTGATTCCAAAGTCTAAATTCTTAAATTGTGAACAACAGTGGTCCCAGCATTGATCCTTGTGGAATACCACTACCCACCTTCTGCCAATGTGAATAGCTACCTTTTACCCCTACTCTGCTTTCTGTCTTGAAGCCAGCCAACTATCCATTCTGCGACTTGTCCCCTGACTCCACATTCTCTGGCCTTGTTCATCAGTGTGGTACTTAGGGATGGGCAATAAATCCAGGCCTTGCCAGTGATGCTCACATCCCATAAACAAATTTTTAAAAACTTTATTGAAGGCCTTTTGAAAATGTAGATAAATTACATCTTCTGCATTACCATTGTCTACTCTCTGTTACCTCCTCCAAAAATTCAATGAGGTTGGTCAAGCAAGACTTTCCCTTTTGAAATCTATGCGGACTATTCAAGATTATGTTTTTGGTTTCTAGACGTTCTTCTAATTTCTCCTTTAGTAGGGATTCCATTATTTTTCCTGCCACCGATGTTAAGCTGACTGGTCTATAATTCCCTGGATATGTTCTCCCCGCCCCCCCCCCTTCTTAAATATAGGTATTACATTAACTATCCACCAGTCTTCTAGCACTACACCTTTTTCTAATGAATTATTAAGTATGTCTAGTAATGCCTCTGCTATCTCTTCCCTAGATTCTTTTAAAATGTGTGGATGCAATCCATCTAGACCCGGGGTCTTATCCTCTTTGAGTTTGAGTAGTTTATTTAATATATCCCCTCTCTTTATTTTTAATGCACTTATCTCATTACTAATCTCATCATCCAATGTCATGTCCACATCTCCTTGGTAAATACTGAAGCAAAATAATTATTTAATATTTCTGCCATTTCTCTATCCTTACCTGTGGTATTATCTTGTCTATCCCTTAATGGCCCTATTCCCATCCCAACCTTCCTTTTTTATTGATGTGCCTGTAAAATACTTTATTATTTTGTTTTATGTTCCTTGATAATTTAATTTCATAGTTCCTTTTTGCCTTCCTAATTGTTTTTTTGACTTCTCTCCTAATCTCTTCATATTCTCCCTTATCATGCACTCCCCTGCTGCCTATGTACTTAATGTTTGCCTCTTTCCTTACCCTCAATTGTTCCCTTATGTCTTTATTCATTCATGGAATCTCATTAGTGTTTAGTTTGTTCTTTCCTTTTAGCGGAATATATTGTTCCTGCACTCTGTTGAACACCGTTTTAAATGATTCCCATTGCTGTTCTACATCGTTTTGTATTGTTGCACATTTTATTTTCCCAAGTTCTATTCTCAGCCCCTCAAAATTAGTTTTTCTCCAACCTATTACCCTGGTTTTTGTCATACTTATGTCCTTCTCAATTATCATCTTAAAACATATTATATTATGGTCACTATTGCCTAGATAGTCCCCTACTTTTACTTCTCTTGTCTGCTCTGGTTCATTCCCCATTACTAGATCCAATAGCGAATCCTCCCTTGTGCTTTTTACATATTGGGTTAGAAAGGAGTCCTGTACACATCGTAGGAACTCCATTCCCTTGTCCCCTTTACCTACCTCTTCTGTCCAATTAATATTTGCGTAGTACGACACGTTATGTTTTAACAAGATGTCGGAAAGAACCGTTTCTTTTTTCAAATTGAAAGTGAAAACCCAAACAGGAAAAATAAATCCTTTTTTTTCATGTCGACTCTCGACAACCGAATCTGATCTGTTTTCCCTTCAGCGGTGACTGAACTCAGAATATGGGAGATGAGCAAACTGGACCATTTGGCAGATTCAGCTTCGATTACTGGAATTCTCGTCAACTGTGTTTACATTTCCCCCCCCCCCCCCCCCCCATGAGCCTTTGAGTATGTCCGTGTTGAAAGAGCACTCGCAAGAAATGTAATCAGTTGGAAGTGAATCAGTGCATGACATTGGGAAGATTACTGGTATATTTCTTGGTGCTTTCACATTCTGTGCTTCAGTTTTCTTCCAATAAAGGATGCAAGTTTATATAATTGAATATTAAAATGGTCACGCTGAAACTTTGCGGGTAAGGGGTTATTGGAACTGTAAGTATTGTGATTTTTTTTTCCATATTATAAACCTCTCTTAATCGGTCTTTATTTTAGCTATACAGGTAGACTACCCTTTATCCGAACTTCCGAAAACCGAAACCCTCTAAAAACCGAAGGTTTTTTCGTTCAGCGTAAGTCGTGCGCATGACTTACGCTGAGCAGAGGGTCAGCGTAAGCCGTGCGCACGACCCCCTGCGGACCCCCGCCGACCCCGACCCCTGCCGACTTACGCTGAGCGTCAGCGTAAGTCGTGCGCATGACCCCCTGCGGACCCCGACCCCTCCCGCGCGTCAGCATAAGTCGTGTGCACGACCCCCCCGCCGGCCCCGACCCACCTTTCGAAATCCGAAATTCTCCGAAAACCGAAACACGGCTGGTCCCGAGGTTTTCGGATAAAGGATAGTCTACCTGTACTACTGTGGTCATTGTGGCTTTAAGTTGTCTTCCTTTGTGTTAAGAACATAAGTAGTAGGAGCAGGAGTCGGCTATACAGCACCTCGAGCCTACTCCATCATTCAGTAAGATCATGGCTGATCATCGACCTCAACTCCACTTTCCTGCCCTATCCCTTGATCCCCTTTGAGTCCAAAAATCTATTGCTCTCAGCCTTGAATATACTCAATGACTGAGCATCCACAGCCCTCTGCAGTAGAGAATTCCAAACATTCACTACCCTCTGAAGAAATTTCTCCTCATTTCAGTTCTAAATGGCCGACCCCTTATGCTGAAACTATGCCCCCGAGTTCTAGACTCTCCAGCCAGGAGAAACAACTACGGCTGAGCCCTCGCAGAATCTTGTATGTTTCAATGAGATCATCTAAAGCTAAAGCTCCAAGTATAACAACTTACATGATCTTCCTCCTCGTGCTGTTGAAATCAAGACTTCAGTGCACTGTTAGTTATAATCTCTCAGTTCTGGTATCCTTGTAAATCTATCAGGAAAGACTGAAAACACTGGCCTCTTTTCTCTAGAAAAAATGAGAGGTAACCTAACAGAGGCCTTTAAAATTATGAAGGGGTTTCATTGATGGATGTAGAGATGTTTCCACTTGTAATGGAAGACCAAAACTAGGGGCATAAATATAAGACAGTCACGAATAAATCCAATAAGGAATTTAGGAGAAACTTCTTTACCCAGAGTGGTTAGAATGTGGATCTTGCTATCACATGGAGTAATTGAGGTGAATGGCATTGATGCCTTAGAGTGGAAGCTACACAAGTACATGACAGAGAAAGGAATAGAAGGATATGCTGAGAGGAAGTAGGTGGGAAGAGGCCGTTGTGGCACATAAACACCAGCATAGACCAGTTGGGCCGAATGGCCTGTTTCTGTGCTGTAAATTCTATGTAATTCTGTTTCATACTCTCATTCATTATTTCCTGGGGTTTCCAAACTATGGACCTTCTTGCCTCCCTTGGTCTTCCCTTTCTCCTACAATTCAGGCTTTCACAATACAAGCTTGAAGTCAACCAAGTACAACTAAATTTATTTAGCTTCTCTCCTACTGCTATCTTTGATGGTGATGTTCACTACAGGCTTTGGCCCTTCACACAGGCTTCTCATTAACAAGAATGGAAGCTACATTTTCACTGGTGGAAAATCAGAACAAAGAATTATTCGGATCGAGAAGGTTGTGTTGTGCAAATTGGCTGCCGTGTTTCCTACATTACAACAGTGCCTACACTTCAAAAGTACCTCAATGGCTATGAAGCACTTTGAGACATCCTGAGGTCGTGAAAGGCGCTATAGAAATGCAAGTCTTTTCTTTGAGGTAACACATCTTGTATATCGATTGCAACCAGGTCATAATATGGGACGGAAGCATTAAAAAAATGTTAGAGTTACAAGTTATAGAGCAGGACTACTGTACTGAGTAATCAACAAAAGTAATACACCAAGAGTTGGTTAAATTGAGAAAATTAGTACATTTCATACATTACAACAGTGACTACACTTCAAAAATACTTCATTGGCTGTGAGACGTCTGGTTGTCGTGAAAGGCGCTATATAAATGCACGTCTTTTTAAAAAAATAAATCTTGTATTGAAATTTTCAAAAAATAACTTTTATTATGTCCCTTTATCTTCATTTTTACAATCTTCTGTTTCCACACAAAGTGGGGCTTTTACAGTTTGACAGCACTGTTCCTTCCAGTTGACTTTAAATAATATTACACACGCCTCCCCCCCTTCTCCCTGACTGGGGAGCTGGACCACAGCGGAGCGTTAAGATATTGAACAGTATTCCCAACTGTACACACCCCAGATCTCAACCTTTGGGCCTCTGTGCACACTAACCGCACAAGCTGCTTATTATCTTCCTTGGCTGCAGGGACTCCAATCGGTTTTAGAACACCAGTCACCGCACACACTTTGGGTGCACAATTACTTGTGCTCCAAATCATTAGATTGGCTTCTTCTGCCAACTCCAATATATATGTGTATATGTTTTTTAAAGCAAATTTTTCCCAAAATATTTCTAGGTTTCTTAAATAACTGGTGCTGTCTTAAACAACAGGAGATAGCTAAATTGAGGGACTGGGGAGAGATTTGGTTACTTAGCTCCTCTCAATAGGCCCAGCACGCTCTCTATGCATGTACGGTTGCTTAATATGCAAGGGCAAGTATAAAACATATACAAGGTAATGTGTTACAAATATAAAAGCAGAACTACATAAATGTTCTTTTCACATCTGTGTGCATTAATGTTGAACGGTGGGAAGAATCCCATTCACAGGCACTACATCTGTTACAAGTCAGTACCAACCAGTAGATTCATTCCACGATATTGAATTAATTGTCCCTACCCTCGAACTTGTACGGGATGTACATCACACCTGTTGTATTATGGCTTTCCGGTGGTTCGTACTGGTTAATGTGTTTGAAGTGGTCCTGGAGCTGTGGTACTGGAGGTAGTTTAACAAACCTGCATTGGATTGAACTTAACTAGGACTAGCAGAATATAGACAGTCCAACCAGTTAATAAAATAAATCGGCCAGAAATCAGCGCTGGTGATACCGGCGGAAGAACGTTTAATGTGTTAAGACATGCCTCTGTCTTGTATTTTAATGAATAAATTGCCTGTCATCTCTTAACATAGTAGACAGAATAATGACATATAAACATTGGCCGATATTGTCCAGTCATTTCTAGCTTGGTCTTTTCTTGGGAGGAGGATGGACAGAGGAATCATTGAATGCTGACACAATTGTGGCAAAGTAACTACACTAGAAGATGGATATTTTTAGCTTAACTTCCAGGCTGCTTCCGAACCTTTTAGAACCCTGTGCTTTAACTTGTCCCCTTCTGGCCATTTGCCTTGCGGCGCCTGTTTACTGTAAGGAGCAAGTCTCGGATGTTTCTTCGCTGGAAACAGTGAGGCGAGTGGTCAGATCACAGAGCTGTTATTGAGTGGAAAGAGAGTGAACTAAGTGCTGGGCTCAGTCAGTGCTGAATGGAAAAGGGTGCACGGAGAGGGCACATCACAAAGTCAGCACTGTGCAGAGTGAAGCATCTCTGCCATGTGAACTATCAACCCACCCATCCACTTCCAAAAACAGTCCTATTAGTTTTCAGACTTAAATTCTCCAAACCGCCAAAGATCTGTGCAATCCTCCAACCCTGAAGTATGTCAACTAGAGTACGAGAGATGGCAGAACGAATTCCCAGCTCTACAGGTCTTGGTAAATTCGGGCAGTACCTACCTGGCTGGAAAATGGGTGCTCAACTATTTGGGTTGTCCCTCGCTTTGCTAATGATAAGGTGTGGGGGGGGGGTTTAGAATCTTGGATGCTAGAGACTGAATTCTTCTTCATAAATTACAATTGTGGGAAGGTTAGTGAATATAATGGCCTTTCACTGTCACTAAATGTCACTGACATACTTTTTGCAAATACCTCTGCAGTACATCGCAGAAGGTCATCAGTCCTGACCAATATATATCCCTCAACCAGCATCACTAATACAGATGATCCGGTCACTATCGCATTGCTGTTTGTGGGAGCTAACTGTGCGCAAATTGGCTGCCGTGTTTCCTACATTACAACAATGACTACACTCTAAATTACTTCATTGGCTGTAAAGCGCTTTGGGACATCCTGAGGTTATTAAAGGCGCTATATAAACACAAGTTCTTTCTTTCAGTCAGCTAAAATCAAAACACCAGTGGAAGGAACTGAGGTTTCCAGTCTCCAATGGATCACTGCAGAATAAGAAGGGGGGGGGGGGGGGGGGGTGGTTTCCACTGGGCAAATCACAGCAAGTTGCTCACATGCTCCTCCTATTAGACTGTTACAGAAGCTTGTGGACAGGGAAGCTGCCGTGTGACCCTCTCAGCTGGGGAATGAAAAAAATGAGGACCTGACACTAGAAGAGTAACTTGTAACAAGGGAGAGGGAAAGAAAGAGAAAAAAAAAAATGTTTGTCCTTGTATTTCTAAGAACACTGGCCAAAGAGCGGCCCGTCAGTCAAGGGTACCTCTGCTTGCTTAAACAAAAACATACACCGAACCACAAGATAATTAGGGGCGCTAAGTGATAGTTGAAACTCTACTTTCAAAACATTGGTTAACGTGCTCAGTTAAATTTCTGCGCGCACTAGTTAAAGCCGTTAACCCATTGAAGCATAGAGAACAAAATAATTTAACACACATGCGTTAACCGGCGAGCTAGAAGTAGCAGTCAGTAGAATTTCAAACAGTTGGTTTACCAGTGAGGAATCTGAACATTGGTGAAACTGCAGATTAGCGTGCGAGACTTGCCTGGCGGTGTCAGTATGGGGCACTTGTCACCAGGCTGTGATACCCGGTCGCCCTGAAGATGCATCTTTAGGACCTGCAGGCTGCTTTCACTGGGAACGTCATCATTCAATTGTATTCAATGCTCCACCAGCAACTGGAATCCATCAATATCATCAGATACAGTTTTGTTTTAGTTGACTTTGGGACAAACATCTCCCATCCTTTGAATAATTTATACCGCGCTCTAACATCTAAACACAAGGATTTAATTATTGCTGCTATTGGCAAAGCTATTGCGGAGAGTTGGGAGGAAGCCTGGGATTTGTTTTCCTAAGATTGATTTTGGCCGTGGGACAGATATCTCTGTTGAGACATCCAGCACAGTGAGGGTTCACTGGCAGGCAGATCTGCTGACCAAAGCCCACCAGCAGCCAGTTGGTCTCGCTCCAGAGGTCCCTGAAAGAGAAAGAGGGGGATAAATAAATGTACCTCATGATGTGATCCTAAAACCATCAGCTGCATTCACTCTGAACATGAAATGAGCTGGAGCCAGGGGACTGTTTGACAGGAGGGGGTTGGGGGGCCGCGGACTGATAGAGGGAGGTGGGTCGCAGGCGGATTGGGTGGGAGGTCGCAGACGGATCGGGAGAGGGGGTCACAGATTGAGGGGGGTGAATGGATCGAGAGGGGTGGCGGATGGATTTGGGGGGAGATGGAGCGAGAAAGGGGCGTCGGATGGATCGGGAGGGACAGTGTGAGGTTGACTGTGTGAGCTGGTTGTACCCAGTGCGATGCGTTGCTAGATTCTGTTGCGTTGCCAAATTAAATGTCTTCAGAAGAGGAGGGCGGCAGATTTTGATTTCCGATCACCAGCGTGTGTGCAGAGAGCCATTCCATACTCAGCCTGCTGTCGGTGAGCAAGGGAAGGCAACAACCAGAAATAATTACACTCTGCAAAAGGATTAAAACAGGCCTCCGAGTCAAAAGGTTGTGGGTTCACGTCCCACGCCAGAGACTTGAGCACATAATCCAGGCGGACACTCCAGTGCAGTACTGAGGGAGTGCTGCACTTTCAGACGTGCCGTCTTTCGGATGAGACCTTAAACTGAGGCCCCGTCTGCCCTCTCAGGTGGACGTAGAAGATCCCACGGGCACTATTTGAAGAATAGATGGGGCGTTCTCACCTATCTCCCAGCCAATACCTATCCCTCAACCAACACCACTAAAGCAGTTTAATTAGACATCTATCTCCTTGCTGTTTGTGGGACCTTGCTGTGTGCAAATTGGCTGCCACGTTTCCTAAATCACAACAGTAACTACATGGACTGCAGCGGTTCACCACCACCTTCTCAAGACCAACTACGCACGGCAATAAATGCTGGCCTCGCCAGCGATGCCCATATCCCGAGAATGAATGAAACAAAAAGACACAAACCCACATCTCTAACCTCATAGGGGCGGGGTGACTGTTTAGTGCACCTCTAGTTCAGTATTTGCGAATAGGCCGCTACTTCAGAACATCGCAAGTGACAACTTGAGGATTGTGCAATTATTCCAGTACTTCCAACTTCCTTTGGTTCAGTAATTCCTCCCTCTTCCGCCCCAAACCAAACACTATTCCCTACCACAGGTAACCTGCTCATGAACTTCTACCAATTCTGATACCGACTCGACTGTTACTCTAGAGTGTGTGTGTGTGTGTGAGGGGTTTTGCCTGATTCCTTCACCCCTTGCATGGTGTCAACCCACCTTCACTCAGCACTTCTCTGTCTGCGCTACAAGCACTATCTGTCGCTATGCTGCATTTAGACGTCTCTGCCCCAATCCCAGTTACCGTGGCATCCATTCTTCCAGCGCCAGTCTGCTTCCCTCCGGGGTTCTGGTCTCTTTTTTGACCCACTTCAGTCGGTTTGAGATCCTGTGCACGTGGGTGTCTACACCTGCAAAATCGAACGGACGAGGATTAAGTGAGCTAGAAGTAGATGGGTGCTGGGGCATGATTAAATACTGGCCAAGGATGGACCGCAAACCAAGTTAAACAGCAACGCCATTTTACAAGTTTTGGGTCTGCGTTATATATCCTCTCGGGTTCACCAGTGCTGGCCACCCCCATAAGTGCCGCTGCGTCTTGCAGTCAAGAATGAGCTCGCATTGCCCAAAATCTAACCATACATAACAGCAAGGATCTGAACGGGATATTGTGGGGGCAACTGCAACCTAACCCGCCGGTCGGGAAACTGACGAGGTCGGGTGCAACCTTGGTTTTACACCGCATCTGACCGAAGTCAGTGCCGAGTAATATTGTAAAACCGGAGCTTCACCTGATCCTGTGGGATTCCCGTCCAGCGAGTTAGGTTAAAATGACCCCCGTGTCTTTCACACTTGTCCTCACGCGCACTTCTCCAATCTTCCAGTAGGCAGACTGAAAACACCTCAGTGAGACGAGGCCAAATATGAATTTTTTAAAAATTCATTCCTGGGATGTGGACGTCACTGGCAAGGCCGGCATTTATTGCCCATCCCTAATTGCCCTTGAGAAGGTGGTGGTGAGCCGCCTTCTTGAACCGCTGCAGTCCATGTGGTGAAGTTACTCCCACAGTGCTGTTAGGGAGGGAGTTCCAGGATTTTGACCCAGCGACGATGAAAGAACGGCGATATATTTCCAAGTCAGGATGGGTGTGTTACTTGGAGGGGAACCGGCAGGTGATGGTATTCCCATGCGCCTGCTGCCCTTGTCCTTCTAGGTGGTAGAGGTCACAGGTTTGGGAGTTGCTGCACTGCATCTTGTAGACAGTAAGTGAACAAATATAATCAAAGCTCACTTCATAAATAAGAAAACTAGTAAACCACACGGCCCTGACTCAGTGAGCAAAATACACCTGTTTTTAGTCTGTTTCTGCATTGAAACAGACCATGGCTTACATGGGCTCGGGCAGCACTTAGCGCACAACTAGCTGGCTAGACCTTCCTCACCATTCTCTCAGCAGACCATCCCAATTAACTGAACATCATCGACCTCAGTCTTGAGATTTTCAGTTCATAGAATCATAGAAAGTTACAGCACGGAAGGAGGCCATTTCGGCCCATCATGTCCGCGCCGGCCAACAAAGAGCTATCCAGCCTAATCCCACTTCCCAGCCCTTGGTCCGTAGCCCTGCAGGTTACAGCATCCCAAGTGCACATCCAAGTACTTTTTAAATGTGGTTAGGGTTTCTGCCTCTACCTTCCACCAATTACTTTAAATCTGTGCCCCCTGGTCTTTGACCCCTCTGCTAAGGGAAATAGGTCCTTTCTATCCACTTTACCTAGGCCCCTCATAATTTCATACACCTCAATAAGGTCTCCCCTCAGCCTCCTCTGTTCAAAGGAAAACAGACCCAGCCTATCCAGTCTTTCCTCATAGCTAAAATTCTCTACTCCCAGCAACATCCTTGTAAATCTCCTCTGTACCCTCTCTAGTACAATCACATCTTTCCTGTAACGTGGTGACCAGAACTGTATGCAGTACTCTAGCTGAGGCCTAACTAGTGTTTTATACAGTTGAACCATAACCCCCCCTGCTCTTGTATTCTATGCCACGGCTAATAAAGGCAAGCATTCCGTATGCCTTCTTAACCACCTTATCTACCTGGCCTGCTACCTTCAGGGATCTGTGGACATGCACTCCAAGGTCCCTTTGTTCCTCTACACTACTCAGTGTCCTACCATTTAATGTGTATTCCCTTTCCTTGTTAGCCCTCCCCAAATGCATTACCTCACACTTCTCCGGATTGAATTCCATTTGCCACTGTTCTGCCCACCTGACCAATTTATTGATATCTTCCTGCAGTTTACAGCTTCCTTCTTCAGTATCAACCACACAGCCGATTTTAGCATCATCTGCAAATTTCTTAATCATACCCCCTATATTCAAGTCTAGATCATTGATATATACCACAAAAAGCAAGGGACCTAGTACTGAGCCCTGCGGAACCCCACTGGAAACAGCCTTCCCGTCACAAAAACACCCATCAACCATTACTCTCTGCTTCCTGTCTCCGAGCCAGTTTTGAATCCAACTTGACACTTTACACTGGATCCCATGGGCTTTTAACTTCGTGGCCGGTCTGCCATGTGGAACCTTATCAAAAGCCTTGCTAAAGTCCATATACACTACATCAAATGCACTACCCTCATCTACCCTCCTTGTTACCTCCTCAAAACATTCAATCAAGTTTGTCAGACTCGACCTTCCCTTAACAAATCCGTGCTGACTATCCTTAATTAATCCGTGTCTTTCTAAATGAAGATTTATCCTGTCCTTCAGAATTCTTTCCAATAATTTTCCCACCACCGAGGTTAGGCTGACTGGCCTGTAATTACTCGGTCTATCCTTTTCTCCCTTTTTAAACAAGGGTACCACATTAGCAGTCCTCCAGCACCACACCTGAAGCCAGAGAGGATTGAAAAATGATGGTCAGAGCCTCTGCTATTTCCTCTTTTGCTTCGCTTAACAGCCTGGGATACATTTCATCCGGGCCTGGGGATTTATCCACTTTTAAAGCTGCTAAATCCCTTAATACTTCCTCTCTTACTATGTTTATTTCATCTAATATTTCACACTCCTCCCCCGATAGCAATGTCTGCTTCGCTCCTCTCCTTTGTGAAAACAGACGCAAAGTATTCATTAAGAACCCTACCGACGTCTCCCGCCTCCACACACAGATTACCCTCATGATCTCTAATAGGCCCTACCCTTTCTTTAGTTATCCTCTTACTCTTAATATATTTATAAAACATCTTTGGGTTTTCCTTGATTTTACTTGCCAAGAATTTTCATGCTCTCTCTTTGCTTTCCTAATATCCTTTTTAATTGCACCCTGCACTTTCTGTACTCCTCTAAAGATTCTGGAGTATTTAGCCCTCGGTATCTGTCATACGCCTCCCTTTTTTTCTTTATCCTACCCTGTATGTCCCTAGACATTCAGGGGGTTATAGATTTGTTGGTCCCACCTTTTTTCTTTAAGGGCACATAGTTGGTCTGAACCCTCCAGATCTCCTCCTTGAATGCCTCCCACTGCTGACACTGATTTACCTTCAAGTAGCTGTTTCCAGTCCACTATGGCTAAATCCCCTCTGAGCTTAGCAAAATTTGCTTTTCCCCAATTTAGAATTTTTATTCCTGGTTTATCCTTGTTTCCATAACTACCTTAAATCTAACAGAATTATGGTCACGAGCACCAAAATGCTCCCCCACTGATACGCCTTTTACCTGCCCAGCTTCATTCCCTAAAACTAAGTCCAGAACCGCCCCCTCCCTTGTTGGACTTGCTACATACTGGCTAAAAAAGTTCTCCTGGATGCATATTAGGAATTCCACAACCTCTATACCCTTCACACTAATTTTATCCCAGTTAATATTGGGGTAGTTGAAATCCCCTATTACTGCCCTATAGTTTTTGCACTTCTCAGAAATGTGTCTACATATTTGTTCTTCTATCTCCCTCTCATTGTTTGAGGGTATGTAGTACACTCCTAGCAGTGTGATCGCCCCTTTTTTGTTTTTCAGTTCGACCCATATGGCCTCGTTTGATGATCCTTCCAACATATCATCCCTCCTCACAGCTGTAATAGTTTCTTTAATCAATACAGGTAGACTATCCTTTATCCGCACTTCCGAAAACTGAAAACCTCTGAAAACCGAAAGTTTTTTCGTGGAGCGTAAGTCGTGCGCACATGACCCGAGTGGCGCAAAATATGACCCGACGCGGCCGATGCTTGACCCACGCAGGTGTGAGGCGTCAGTTGTGTCTCAGCGCTGTCACACGTGCGCCTGCTGCTCTCTTTGATATTTGTTGGTTTTGTACGATTTGTGAAAATGCTAAAAAGAGCTGCAGATACCCTATGGGTAACAGTGAGAAGCAGAGAAGGAAGCATCTCTCATTATCGATATCGCAGAAAGTGGAGTTATTGCAGAAGCTTGATCGTGGTGTGTCTGTGCGCCATCTTACTGAAGAATATGGTGTGGGAACTACCACCATATATGACTTAAAGAAACAGAAAGACAAGTTGTTGAAGTTTTAAACTGACAGTGATGACCCTAAACTAATAAAAGGTAGGAAAACATTGCATAGAGCAAAAAATGAAGATCTTGACCGTGTACTGATTGAGTGGATTCGACAACGCAGAGGTGAACGTGTGCCACTGACTGGTTTGATGGTCATGAAACAAGCTAGAATATACCATGAAGAACTGAACATTGAAGTTGAGTGTGAATATTCAGAATGTTGGCTGCATATATTTAAGAAGCGTCATGGTATAAAATATCTGAAAATCTGTGGTGAAAAAGCTTCTGCTGATCATGAAGCAGCTGAAAATTACAGACGAATTTGCCAAAATAATATCTGATGAAAACCTCGGTCCTGAACAAATTTACAATGCTGATGAAACAGCTCTGTTCTGGCGCTACGTTCCTAGAAAAACATTAGCAACGGCTGATGAGAGTGCACCAGCAGGTTTTAAGGACGCTAAGGACAGGTTGACTGTTCTTGGGTGTGCCAATGCTGCAGGCACACACAAGTTAAAGTTGGTAGTGATTGGAAAAAGCCAACATCCGAGATGTTTGAAAGGTGTATGCAATTTACCTGTGCATTATTATGCGAGCAAGAAAGCATGGGTAACCAGAGGAATATTTTCTCACTGGTTCAATATAGTCTTTATTTATCCCACTCAGTGTGAATACAGGTGTTCATAAGGTTCGCTGCAGAAATATTAATGTGGTGGCTTACGGGGTGCTGCCCCGTAATACCTTCTGAAATCCGAAATTTTCCGAAATACGGCTGGTCCCAAGGTTTTCGGATAAAGGATAGTCTACCTGTACCGCGACCCCACCACCCTTTTTACCTTTGACTCAGAATTCACAGCCTTTTAGGATAGAGTTCCAGATTTCCACTACCTTTGTGTGAAACGTGCTGCCTGATTTCACTCCTGAATGGCCGAGCTCTAATTTTAAGATTGTGCCCCCTTGTTCTGGATTCTCCCACCAGAGGAAATAGTTTATCTGTATTCATTCCATCAAATCCTTTTTTATCATTTTAGATTAGATCACCCCCAACCTTCTAAATTCAAGGGAACAAAAGGCAAGTTTATGCAACCTGTCCTCGTAATTTAACCCTCCAAGCCCTGGTATCATTCTGGTGAATCTGCGCTGTACCCCAGTGAGGTGCGGTGCCCAAAATGGAACACAGTTCTCCAGATGGAGTCTCACCAAGGCTCTGTACAACTGAAGCATAACTACCTCCCCACTGTATCCCAGCCCCCTCGAGACGTAGGCCAACATTCCACTCGCCTTTTTGTACAGGTGCCCCCAGACACCCAAATCCCTTTGCTCCTCCACAGTTCCTAGACGCTCACCATGACGAAAGTATTCTGATTTTTCTTTCTTGGATCCAAAGTGGATGACCTCACACTTCCCCAAACTCCATCTGCCATAGTTTTGCCCACTCACTTAATCTGTCTATGTCCCTTTGTAACTTTTTGCTCCCATCCACACGACTTACTGTGCCTCCTAACTCACTGTGATCTGCAAGTTTAGACAGGCAAGAAAATGTGTCTTTCTTAGATCCAAAGCGGTTCTTCTATCTACAGTAAACTCTTTCTTATCCGGCACCTATGGGACCAGGGTGGTGCCGGTTGATGAGAAATTCTGGATAACAGAGGTATACCTACCAAGGCAATTTTTAACACAAACAAAAATAAAAACCACTGACTAACTCGGCCACCGCGGGAGACTCGGACTCGGCAAAACGAGTGCTGGATGGATTCGGCAAGATTACCGGTTATCTATTTTGCCGGTTATTAAAGTATTTCGGATGATTAAGTGCCGTTTAAACAAGAGTTTACTGTATCTGTTATCTATCTATCTGTTCAGTCGACAAATTAGCTGCTGAGCTACAACAAGAAGCCAACTTAACTCTTCCAGTTAGAATCTACTGCCAATGAATTTGTGTCTCAACCTGCATTTCTTTTAAAGACACGATTATGTGAAATTGCGCCCAAAAGGTTACAGTTCAAGTTTCTGCTAAAAATCATCTACATAATCACAAACGCAAAATCTTCCATGAACCAGCGCAATCAGGCCGCGGAATAGAACATACGGTAATCGCTTATTTATTTTTCTTCCCATTAAAAAGTATTCCTTGATGGATTGAAGGGTGTTAGCCTGGTGCAGTTTTATCAATGCAGCTGAAAATGGGTTTATCACCAAAAATAAGCATTTTTAATAAGCGTGTCCAGCTAAGCCCCGCTGTCGGGAGGCCCCACGCAGGCCGCTCACTGGCTTTACAATGGAAATTGCCGCACATGTGCGGAAGACTGAACGGGCCCGCGCACCAAAAAACAAAAATGACAGGGAACACTGGGGCCCAGTCTCCCACCTGTGAGTAACCTGACTTAAAATCACTGAAAATGAATTCACAAAAAACTATACTGAACCACTTACCACTTTCATTGGTGCACACCAGTCGGTTTCTTAGTAAATTAAATATTTTTTTTGATATGAGAAGTCTTTAAAAACGTGCCTACAAGTGCCCGTGCGCCTAAGAAAATGAACGTCATTTGAAGAGCCTTCCTGAACCAATGCAATCAGCGGAAACTCGCCTGATCCGGCGAACTGAATCTTGAGCCAGGTTAAAAGATGGTGGAAACTCGAGCGCGCGCGTGGTTTTGGGCCTAACTCACAGACGCTTAAAACTCTCCGATCTTTTGCACTAGTTCAGCCGATTCTGCCCAGATTGCGCCGAGATTGCTGGCGGAAACTCCATTCCCAGATTTATTCAAATCTGCCTGGAAAGAAAACTGGAGGTAGGGCAGGATTGGAGAGTGCTGAGAGTGTGTGAAACAGCCTTCTTTTGAGGCACTGGATCTACATGGATCGGCTAGCAGCTGCTATGGCTGCGAGAGAGTAAAAAGTGTCATTTCTAATTTTAAAACAGCTGACCTTCACCGAATGCTCGTGTTCATCGTGTTGCGAGGGCACGTGCGTCAGTGTTATTCTTCCCGGGAATCTGTCTGACGGAAGCCTCAAGCTGCAGAACCGGCCTTACCACGACGTAACATACTTCCGCTGCACTGCTAAAACTCGCCCGCCGCCCCAAACACAACCAAGGAGAAACAAGAAAACAATAACAGATACTCTTAACCTAGCTATTTGCACAGTCCTCCAAAAAGGAAAAGAAAGCTTACCGGTCTTTTTCCTGTGGAGAATGTGACCTGGAATTTTTCCATGGAGGACAAGGGGTTTGTTGTGTTGAAAAATTGCTCACTTTCTGCTGGCAAAACATTTTGTTCGGAGCCCATACTTTTTTTTAATGCAGATACGCACCACCCACTGTCTTATCTGCTGTGTGGAGAATGCTTGGAACAGCCCAATCGAGAACAGATGAGCTCTGCTGCGATTGCAATGCTCTGTTCCAACAGCGACTACACTTCAAAAGTACTTCATTGTCTGTAAAGCGCTTTGGGACATCCAGAGGTCGGGAAAGGCGCTATACAAATGCAAGTTCGCTCTTTCTTTCTTTTCCACTGTTTACTGCTGCACGGTGCTCGATGGGAGTAACTTTGTGCGTGTGGTTGAGTTGGTGAGAAGACTTGTGGTCCCTCTCACATAAAAGAAGTAGGGAGCTCCTGGAGCAAGTCAGCATCTCCTGCGTTCCCTGCCCTCTGTTACAGCTGTTTTGTGACCTAATTTGAGCAGGTACTCACCCTCTGACTGTTTGGCTCCTACCTGCCATCCCCTGCCCCCACATCAGTCAACTACAGGCACCATATCTGAATGCGCGAAGCATTCACAACAAAATAGATGAATTAATAGCGCAGACAGAAATGAACAGGTTTGATCCAATGGCCATTACGGAGACGTGGTTGCAAAGTGGCCAAGGTTGGGAACTAAATATTCCAGGATACTTAACTTTTAGAAGGAGATAGGCAAAATGAAAAAGGAGGAGGGACAGCCCTGATAATAAAGGATGGGATGAAGACAGTAGAGAGAAAGGATCTTAGCTCCAAAAATCAAGAAGTAGAATCAGTTTGGGTAGATCTAAGAAATAGCAAGGGGCAGAAAACATTGCTGGGAGTTGTTTATAGGCCCCCAAACAATAGTTGTAATGTAGGGCAGAGTATAAATCAGGAAATTAGAGGCGCATGTAACAAGGGTAATACAATAATCATGGGGGACTTTAACATAAGAACATAAGAAATAGGAGCAGGAGTAGGCCAATCGGCCCCTCGAGCCTGCTCCACCATTCAATAAGATCATGGCTGATCTGATCCTAACCTACATTTAGACTGGGCAAGCCAAATTTGCAGTAATAATGTGGAGGACAAATTCATAGAGTGTATGCAAGATAGTTTTCTAGATCAGTATGTTGAGGGACCAACTAGGGAACAGGCTATTTTAGATCTAGTATTATGCAATGAGAAAGGGTTAATTAATAACTTTGTCGTCAAGGGGCCTGTAGGGAAGAGTGATCATAATATGATAATAATTTTCAAACTCAATTTAAAATTCTTAGTTAACTCCGAAACTAGGGTCTTAAAGCTAAACAAAGCAAACTACGTAGGTATGAGGGGCGAGTTGGCTAAGGTAGACTGGGAAACTACATTAAAATGTATGACAGTAGATAAGCAATGGCTAGCATTTAAAGAATGAGTACATAATTTACAACAAATATACATTCCTTTAAGGCACAAAAACCACACAGGAAAAGTGGTCCAACCGTGGCTAACAAGAGAAGTTAAAGATAGTATTAGATCAAAGGAAGAGGCTTATAATGTTGTCAAAAAGAGTAGTAAGCCTGAGGATCGGAAGGATTTTAGAATTCAGCAAAGGAGGACCAAGAAATTGATAAAGAAAGGGAAAATAGAATATGAGAGTAAACTAGCGAGAGACATAAAAACAGACTGTAAAAGCTTTTATAGATATGTAAAAAGGAAAGGATTAGCGAAAGTAAATGTGGGTCCCTTACAGGCTGAGACAGGAGAAGTTATAATGGGGAAAAAGGAAATGGCAGACAAATTAAACAAATACTGTGTGTTTGTCTTCACGGAAGAAGACGCAAAAGACTTCCCGGAAATAGTGGAGAACTAAGGGTCTAGCGAGAATGAGGAACTGAAAGAAATTAGTATTATTAAAAAAAAATACTGGAGAAATTAATGGGACTGAAAGTCGATAAATCCCCTGGACTTGATGGCCTACATCCTAGGGTTTTAAAAGAGGTGGCTAGAGAGATAGTGGATGCATTGGTTGTCATTTTCCAAAATTCCACAGATTCTACAACGGTTTCCGTGGATTGGAAGGTAGCAAATGTAACCCCACTATTTAAGAAAGGAGAGAGAAAAAGTGGAACTACAGACCAGTTAGCCTGACATCAGTAGTAAGGAAAATGCTAGAATCTATTATTAAGGACATGGTAACAGGGCACTTAGAAAATAATAATAGCATTGGGCAGAGTCAACATGAATTTATGAAAGGGAAATCATGTTTGACGAATCTGTTAAGAGTTCTTGGAGGTTGTAACTAGCAGAATAGAGAAGGGGGAACGAGTGGATGTGGTGTATTTGGATTTTCAGAAGGCATTCAATAAGGTGCCACACAAGAGGTTATTAAACAAAATTAGGACTCATGGGATTGGGGGTAATATACTAGCATAGATTGAGGGTTGGTTAATGGACAGAAAACAGAGAGTAGGAATAAACAGGTCATTTTCAGGTTGGCAGGCTGTAACTAGTGGGGTACTGCAAGGATCAGTGCTTGGGCCTCAGCTATTCACAATCTATATCAATGATTTGGATGAGAGACCAAATGCAATATATCCAAGTTTGCTGATGATACAAAGCTGGGTGGGAATGTAAGTTGTGAGGCGGATGCAAAGAGGCTTCAAGGGGATATAGACAGGCTAAGTGAGTGGACAAGAACATGGCAAATGGAATATAATGTGGAGAAATGTGAAGTTACCCACTGGTAGGAAAAATAGAAAAGCAGAGTATTTTTTTTAAATGTGAGAGATTGGGAAATGTTGGTGTTCAGAGGGACCTGGGTGTCCTTGTACACAAATCACTGAAAGTTAACATGCAGGTACAGCAAGCAATTAGAAAAGCAAATGGTATGTTGGCCTTTATTACAAGAGGATTTGAGTATAAAAGTAAAGATGTCTTACTGCAATTATATAGGGCCCTGGTGAGACCACACCTGGAGTAATGTGTACAGTTTTGGTTTCCTTACCTAAGGAAGGATATACTTGCCATAGAGGGAGTGCAACGAAGGTTCACCAGACTGATTCCTGGGATGGGGGGGATTGTCCTGTGAGGAGAGATTGAGTAGACTAGGCCTATATTCTCTAGAATTTAGAAAAATGAGAGGTGATCTCATTGAAACATACAAAATTCTTACAGGGCTTGACAGGGTAGACGCAGGGGTTCTAGAACCAGGGGTCACAGTCTCAGAATAAGGGGTCGGCCATTTAGGACTGAGCTGAGGAGAAATTTCTTCACTCAGAGGGTGGTGAATCTTTGGAATTCTCTACCCCAGAGGGCTGTGGAGGCTCAGTCGTTGAGTATATTTAAGACAGAGATCGATAGATTTTTGAATATTAAGAGAATCAAGGGATATGGGGAAGTGGAGTTGAGGTAGATCACATTGAATGGCGGAGCAGGCTCGAAGGGCCAAATGGCCGACTCCTGCTCCTATTTCTTATGTTCTCTTGGGTCCAATCCAGTAGCCCACCGCCCTGACAGGACATCACAGCAGCTCCAGTTTGCCACCAATTTTCTACCCTTCCCTCCTAAAGACTTTGATTCCTCACTGGGGTAAGGTACCCATAACCGCCGGTTGCCAATGTTCCTCCTAGGTTTTTTGTGTGCACGGTCCCTTTAGTGGACTGTGCGACTCATTCAAAATTTTGCACATGCGCAAAATGTCCCATTGAAAAGCCGGTGATTGGCCTGCTCGGGACCTCCAGACAGCTGCGTGGCTGGTTAACAGGAACGTTGCTGGTTGCCCTTCACTACCTTGCAAAAGTGCCTATTCACGCGAGGCTACATAGCGAGTTTCGGCAGGTTATTGGCCAAAGGGCATCACAGCCACATTGTATCCTTTTACAAGGGTAATACCAGAACTGAGAGGTTAAAACTATCAGGAAAGGCTGAACAGGCTGGGGCTCTTTTTTTGAGAAAAGAGAAAGGTGACCTAATAGAGGTCTTTAAAACTATGAAAGGGTTTGATAGGGTAGACTGCTTTTTTTGATATATATATGACCTGGATATTGGAATACAGTGTAGAATTTCTAAATTTGCCGATGACACCAAACTTGGGGGCGTGGCAAACAGTGAGGATGATACCAATCGACTGCAACCGGACATCGAAAGGCTAGCAGAATGGGCAGACAAGTGGCAGATGGAATTTAATACAGAGAAGTGTGAGGTGATGCATTTTGGCAGAAGGAACAGGGAGAGGCACTATACACTTAATGGCACAGGTTTAAAGAGTGTGCAGGGACAGAGGGACCTGGGAGTTAATGTGCATAGGTCCCTGAAGGTGACAGGACATATTGAGAGAGTGGTTAGCAAAGCATATGGGATCTTGGGCTTCATAAACAGAGGTATTGAGTACAAAAGTAGAGAAGTTATGCTGAACCTTTATGAAGCGCTGGTTAGGCCACAACTGGAGTATTGTGTCCAGTTCTGGCCACCACACTTTAGGAAGGACGTGAAGGCCCTTGAGAGGGTGCAGAGGAGATTTACCAGAATGGTTCCGGGGATGGGGGATCTTAGCTACAAGGACAAGTTGGAGAAGCTGGATTTATTTTCATTAGAGCAAAGGAGGTTGAGGGGTGATTTGATAGAGGTGTACAAGATTATGGCAGGTTTGGATAGGCTAGACAAGGAAAGGCTGTTCCCACTAGTTGATGGTACAAGGACTAGGGGACACAGATTTAAGGTTTTGGGCAAGAGATATATTGGGGACGTGAGGAAAAACTTTTTACGCAGCGAGTGGTGATGACCTGGAATTCACTGCCGACGGAAGTGGTGGAAACGGACACACTCGATGTTTTCAAGGGGAGACTGGATAGACACTTGAGGGAAATAAATTTGCAGGGCTACGGGGATAGAGCGGGGGAATGGGACTGACTGGATTGCTCTACAGAGAGCCGGCACGGACTTGATGGGCTGAATGGCCTCCTTCTGTGCCGTTATGACTATGGGGGAGAAATTCGGTATCGCCCAGCTTGGGGCGCAATTATCGGCCGGGCGCAAAGTTTAGCGTCAGGCGTTAATTATCGCTTCCGACTGCAAACTTGGCTTCTATCGCCCCTGGAGATGATTTGAGCGCTAAATCAGGCGCTACACACCTGTCTTAAGGCGCTAACGCCGAAGAGCGAGGTGCTACCTCAGAGCGCTGGCGAAGCTCATGTGATGTCAGTCAGCAATGGAACACAGACACACTGGCGCCGGCCAGTTCTTAAAGGTGAGGGTCGAACTTGCTCTCCATCCACACCCTGCTCATTGCAGCCTTGAATCTCGGCCTGGAGAGACCTGTACATCAAATCTGCTGGAAAGAACAATGGAGCGGCCCAGGGAAAGATTCAGAGTGCAGCCCCCATAGTCTCTTCTAAATCGATGCAAGGAAGAACAAATCAAAATGAACCTGCAAAGTGCTGCTCAGTACCCAAAACTCAACACAGCGTTGAATATCTCCAGAAGTCTCTCTCTCTCACTCAGAATGCGTGGTGCAAATATATTGCAGACAAAAATAAGGCAGGAAGCGGTCACCTTTAAATAGCGCTCCCCCAGTCCCTCCCCAACTGCAAAACGCTCCCTTCAACCTGTCGTTGCTAGCGTCAGGCGGTAAGGCAGGGGGCGCCACTCAATATCCGGTCCAGGGCGTTGCACGCCCAAGTGACGTCACAATCTGCCGGCGCAGGAGATCGTGGCGGTAGTGTTTAGCGCCGCCGCAAAATGTCTGGTCAATTTTGCGAGCAGCGCAAACATCACCGCACCCGGGCGCTAGTTGCTTTGTGCCCCATTAACGCCCTCTTAAGACGTTAACGGGAGGCGCAAACCAACCGAATTTTTCCCCCTATGACTCTATGGCATAGAGAAGATGTTTCCACTTGTGCAGGAATCCAAAACTAGGGGTCATAATTATAAGACAGCCACTGATAAATCAATAAGGAATTCAGGAGAAACTTCTTTACCCACAGTGGTGAGAATGTGGAACTCGCTACCACAGCGAGTTGTTGAGGCGACTAGCACTGATGCCTGCAAGGGAAAGCTAGACAAGCACAAGGAGTAGAAGGATATGCAAATAGGGTGAGATGAAGAGGGATGGGAGGAGGCTCATGTGGAGCATAAACACCAGCATAGACCAGTTGGGCTGATTGGCCTGTTTCTTTGCTATAAATTCTATGTGGCCCTGCCTTGCCCAGCGGCCACACAAATGTCCTTCCAGCAGGGGATGCCACTCTGCTCAGGGTTGGAAACCTTGGCCGATTACACCCTCCCTAGCCCATGAGCGCTGACACCAATTACAGCACCTCTACCACTAACCTGGCTCAGCTGACTGAGGACTGACTCTGGAACCTGTCTGTTCTGTATAACTCAGCTACTCCCTGCCTGAACCAGCAAGCTCTTGCCTCCGTGTCTCCACACTGTAGATTTAACGGCTGATCCCCATGATCAGGAGCTCCTGTCGAGGCTTGGTGCCAGCTGGGAATGCTGGCGGGGTAACCGGGGGCACAGCTTGCGCTATCCCAACCGGCACTCCCTGGAAACACATCAGAGGCACATGGACAGGGAATCAGGCTTTAATGTTTAACAGCTATAGAACGCAGCAGTGCCAACAACGGAGGAGCAATGCACAGGGAATAAAACCTTTGACAATTAACAACCTTTTAGTGGGTAGCACTCTCATCTCGGAATCAGAAGATTGTGGGTTCAAGTCCCACTCCAGAGACTTGAGCACAAAATCTAGGCTGACACTCCAGTGCAGTGCTGAGGGAGTGCTGCACTGTCGGAGGTGCCATCTTTTGGATGAGGCCTTAAAACGAGGTTCCATCTGCTCTCTCGGCTGGACGTAAAAGATCCCATGGCACTATTTCAAAGAAGAACAGGAGAGTTCTCCCCGGTGTCCTGACCAATATTTGTCCCTCAACCAACATCACTAAAACAGATTATCTGGTTATCACATTGCCGTTTGTGGGAGCTTGCTCTGTGCAAATTTGGCTGCCGCGTTTCCCACATTACTACAGTGAATACACTTCAAAAGAACAGGTGAAATGGCTGTAATTGGGATGTCCTGAGGTTGTGAAAGGGGCTAGATAAATGCAAGTCTTTCTTTGTTCTTTCTTAGCCATAGGAAAGCCACAGAACAAAGTTATCTGGTCTGCGCACAAGCTTTCCCTCCTCAAGGTCAGCTTTTCAGTGCTGCAGTGCACCAGTCTGGGAGGTCAATCTGACACAAAGCCAGCCTACGTGACCAGGAGGGGCTCACTTCAGAGTTCATCTTTTTGACATGACCTGCAAAGCCAACTGGTGAAAGACTTGCAACGAAAGGATTGCATTTTTACAGCGCCTTTCACGGCCTTAGGACGTCCCGACACCTCCGGCAGTGCAGCACTCCCTCAGCACTGCGCTGGAGTGTCAGTCTGGATTATGCGCTCAAGTCTCTGTAGCGGGGCTTGAAACTATGATCTTCTGACAGAGGCATGAGTGGTGCCCACTACGCCACAGCCGCACCTCATCTGGACTGGCTTTTGTATACGCGCCAATTCTCCAATTTACAAAATGGCTGCATTAATATTCAAGATCCACCAGATTTTTCTTCATCATTTGACATACTTAATTCCAAATGTTTGAGGGGTCCATTCCCTGAACTGAATCAGTACCAGTTTATGCCTTAACATTCGTATGGAATTTCTTAGGATTTGCCCATCTCTTCCACCTGGTTTCCAGAGAAAGATCAACCTGTACCCCTGTACAAGCTGCATGATCAATTCAATTCATTACACATTATTTAAGAGACTATTAACCGAGAGAGAACCGCTCAGCTTCAAACAGCGCTGGGAGAATGTGCAAGGCTTTTGCTTCAAACATGGCTGTCAAGCAGCAAAGGAGCTTTCTGACTGCTTCACCCATTAGGGTCTTCAATCAGAAATTGCAGGCAGTTTTGTTTATTGATACGTTCCCTCACAGGAACACACAGCATCAGTTTCACTGGGCTACCAGGAGCCCACCAGATCAAAACCTGAACATGGAGTTCAGTCTGTGCACCACAGCACCACCCGGTGGCACGGATTGCACATACAGCATCAGTCTCATTACAGTGATGTTGGAGTGGGAGACAAGACTTGCATTTATATAGCGCCTTTCATGACCACCGGACATCTCAAGGTGCTTTATAGCCAATGAAGTACTTTATGAAGTGGAGTCAATGTTGTAATGTGGGAAACGCGGCAGCCAATTTGCGCACAGCAAGCTCCCACAAACAGCAATGTGATAATAACCAGATCATCTGTTTTTGTTACGTTGATTGAAGGATAAATATTGGCCAGGGCACCTGGGATAACTCCCCTGCTCTTCTTCGAAATAGTGGTATGGGATCTTTTACGTCCAATCTGAGAGAGCAGACGGGGCCTCGGTTTAATGTCTCATCCAAAAGACGGCACCTCTGACAGTGCAGCACTCCCTCAGCACTGCACTGGAGTGTCAGCCTAGCTTTATGTGCTCAAGTCTCTGGAGTGGGACTTGAACCCACAACCTTCTGACTCAGAAGCGAGTGTGCTACCAACTGAGCCACAGCTGACACCATGAGGTCTCCCTATACTTTCCTACAGCACTACTGCCCTCAACCGCCTGGCTTTGGGGGCACTGCGATAATGTCCATAAAATAGCAGGCAGCTGGCCTCCCTAGCCTGACCCCTTGGTTTCATGCTGTTTGTTACTGGTGTCCGAGGTACTTACTGATGCCAGACACGTCGTTCCAGGCTAACTTCATGATGAGATGGGCCATCTTTGGTCCCACTCCTGGAAGCTTCAGCAGTCCGCTGACGCTGCTGGGAATGTCGCCATTGTACTGCTCCTTCAGGATCGCTGTGGTCTGTTTGATGTACTTCACTTTGCTCTGCACGGGTAAGTCACATCATGAATAAGATGCAAAGGTAAAAGCGATCTTTCCATTCACCATATGAAAAGTAGGATGCAGCATGTTTCAAAAGAAGTGGGGGGGGGAAGGGAGGGGAGTGGGGGGGAAGGAGGGAGGGGAGTGCGGGGGGGGAAGGGAGGGGATAGGATTGCCAACTGGCTGAGTTTCTGAAATTGCCAGCATTCTCCCAGCAGTATAACTTAGGCAGGTATATATAACAGGCACTTCCTGAACATGTCACATAAGGACAGCAGCTTTTGGTCACCTGTCTGAATATTGGGGCAGAAATTCCTCCCCAAACGCATGAGTACGGAAGGGGTACTCACGCGTCTGGCCGGAGGAAATGCCGGTTTTCAGCATGCACAGTGCATGCGCTGAAAACCGGCATTTCCTCTCCTCTAACCCAAGAGGTGAAGAGGCTAGCGCGTGCGCTGTAGGGGGCAGCGCGTGCGTCTTGGATTTCCTCTGTTTTGGGGGATTTGCGCATGTGTAAAGGCCTCCGGTCTTTACGCTTGTAAAAAGCACACGTAAGTATTTATTTTTACAGGTAAGTGGTGTTTTAGTGCAATTTAGAATTTTTTTTCCCCACAGGTTTATTATTTTAAAGAATCTACAATAAGGTAAGTTTAGTTTTAGACCCTTTTTATTAAAAATTTATTTTTTTCAAAAAAAAAAATTGTTTAAATTATTTTTTTTAACTTATTTATACTTAATTTAATGATTGGGATGTTTTTTTAAATTTTATTTAAAGTTTAAGTAGTGTTTTGGGGTGCAGTACTTCTCATGAGTTTGACAGTTCTTACTCTCAAACTTATGAATGAAGTTTCCCCTCCCCTGATTGGCTCAACAGTGCTCACCTGATCCCAGCCGGCACATCGCACTAACTACGCCGCTGGGTCAGGTTAGCACAGCGCGCCGAGATCAGAACCTGGCCACTGAAAGGAAATCCACTGCGGGCCAGGTTTCAGATGTCGGCGCGCAGGGTGAGCGCACATCGGGGGCTTGCACGCGCGGCAAGCTCCCGACACCAAGTTCTGGGCCATTAATTCTCCGGACCACTCCGACTCTGACCCCTCTGTCCTCGGCCTCCAATGTTCCAATGAAGCTCAATGTAAGCTCAAGGAACAGCACTTCATCTTTCTATTAGGCACTTTAGTCTTGAGTTCAACAATTTCAGATCATAACTTCTGCCCCCAATTTTTTTTGGACGGCAGCTGTTGCTGATGATTCTGCCATTCCTATTTACACCTCTTCTAGACTCATCTTTTGTTTCTTTACTTGTCCCATTAACATCGCCTTTCGCCTTGCACCGTCTTCCCTTTTGTCATTCAATCTCTCCTGCTTTCCACCCTATCACAGACCTTCCCTTTTGTTCTTTCCTTCCCCTACCCCCTTTCCCTGCCTCTGTACTTGCTTAAAACCGGTTACATCTCTAACTTTTTCCAGTTCTGACGAAAGGTCATCACCCTGAAACATTAACTCTGTTTCTCTCTCCACAGGTGCTGCCTGACCTGCTGAATATTTCCAGTATTTTCTGCTTTTATTTCAGATTTCCAGCATCCGCAGTATTTTGCTTTTGTAGAATATCTCCTTATGCGGCTAGGTGTCAAATTTTGTTTGACAATCATTCCTGTGAAGCACTTTAGGACGTCTTACTCCATTAAAGGTGCTAAAAAAATGCAAGTTGCTGTTGTTGAATAGGCCATTCAGCCCCTCGAGCCGGTTCCGCCATTCAATTAGACTGTTGCTGATCTGTATCTCAACTCCATTTACCCGAAAGTCACACTTACTTCCTGTAACGGCACCCCCACCCTCACCAAGCCAATTTGTTGATAACGCCTGAACTGCTATAATAGGTTGAATCCTCGGACTCATAATGAGCAATGCCATTGGAGGTCTAGTATAAAATTGACGACTGTGTTAACGGTTAAAGTTGTCTGCCAACGATTTAATAAAGCCAGCTGGCCCAATGAGAAACAGGCCCTGGGTAGGGAGAGTGCCAGCAGGAAGGCTAAGTAAATGCCTGCAAGGTGCTCTAGGATGTACACACACTGTACATACAGAGCAGTGCAGGGCATTAAGAGGCAACAGAGATTTAAATATTAAAATATAATCAGCTCTAGAATTTTCCTCAGAATATCAAACCACTAAAAAAAAACTCAATCACCAGTGCTTTGAAATGATCAGAGCTCAAATTCAAACAACTTGCATTTATATAGCGCCTTTAACAAAGTAAAACGTCCCAAGGCACTTCACAGGAGCGATTAGCTAACAAAATTTAATACCGAGCCACATTAGGACAGCTTGGTCAAAGAGGTAGGTTTTAAGGAGCGTCTTAAAGGAGGAGAGAGATGTCGAGGTTTAGGGAGGGAATTCCAGAGTTTAGGACCTAGGCAGCTGAAGGCACAGCCGCCAATGGTGGGACAATGAAAATCGGGGTACTGTATTTGGGAAGATATTCAGTTGCAGTACGGTAATTAAGCTGCAAGTATTGGTGGACTAACCCTCCAGAATCCGACTGGATAGATGAGTTCCCCGAGTGTCTTATCCTCCATCTTGAGAATGTTCTCCACAGTCAAGCCGTGATCTCTCAGCTGTTTCATAGCTGCATATGTCACCTGATCTTTGGTCTGGCTGGACAGCATGAGCGACAGAAGCACCTGATACCTCATGACCTACAAAATTCCATAAAGACAGATCAAAATAATCGGTAGCAACATAAATATGAAGCAGACATTTTTCTATTTTTACCTTCAACTTTTATCTTAAGCTTCAAAATTTGCCTTTGATAAATATCTAAGATGAAGGAGACTTATGGGGCATTTTCTCCCATTCCCTGGTCTACTGAAGGTGATGATTCAGGGCTACGGTTCTACAGCCGTTGCCCAACAAAGCCTACCTTCGTCTCTCAACCCAAACAGCAAGTGCAGAGTATCTGACTGTGAAGGACATCATGTGCCAGCTGTGGCTCAGTGGGTAGCACTCTCAGCTCTGAGTCAGAAGGTTGTGGGATCAAGTCTCACTCCAAAGACTTGAACACAAAATCTAGGCTGACACTCCCAGTGCAGTACTGAGGAAGTGCTGCACTGTCGGCGACACCATCTTTCGGATGATACATTAAATCGAGGCCCTGTCCACCACCTCTCAGGTGGCCATAAAAGATCCCAGAGCAGGTGTCCGAGCCAACATCCCTCAACCAAAACCTAAAACAGATGATCTGGTCATGTATTTCATTGCTGTTTGAGAGAGCTTGCTGTGAGCAAATTGGCTGCCATTACAACAGTGACTCTGAACAAATATTTTGTATCTGTCTTCACGGTAGAAGACATTAACAACATCCCAATAATGGATAATCAAGGGGCCACAGGGAGAGGGAAACTAAAGACAATCACTATCACTAAGGAAAAAGTACTTGGTAAAATAATGGGGCTAAAAGACAACAAGTCCCCTGGACCAGATGGCCTGCATCCCAGGGTCTTAAAAGAAGTGGCTGCAGAGATAGTGGATGCATTGGTTGCAATCTAGCAAAATTCCCTAGACTCTGGAGAGGTCCCAGCAGATTGGAAAACCGCAAATGTAACGCCGCTATTTAAGAAAGGAGGGAGACAGAAAGCAGGAAACTATGGACCAGTTAGCCTAACATCTGTCGTTGGGAAAATGTTGGAGTCCTTCATTAAGAAAGCGGTAGCAGGGCATTTGGAAAATCATAATGCAGTCAAGCAGAGTCAGCATGGTTTTATGAAAGGGAAATCATGTTTAACAAATTTGCTGGAGTTCTTTGAGGATGTAAAGAGCAGGGTAGATAAAGGTGAGCCAGTGGATGTGGTGTATTTGGATTTCCAGAAGGCATTCAATAAGGTGCCACATAAAAGGTTACTGCATAAGATGAGCTCACGGAGTTGGGGGTAATATATTAGCATGGATAGAGAATTGGCTAACTAACAGAAAGCAGAGAGTCAGGATAAATGGGTCATTTTCCGGTTGGCAAACGGTAACTATTGGGGTGCCACAGGGATCGGTGCCGGGGCTTCAACTATTTACAATCTACATTAATGACTTGGACGAAGGGACCGAGTGTAATGTAGCCAAGTTTTTGGATGATACAAAAATGGGTGGGAAAGCAAGTTGTGCAGAGGGCTCAAAGAATCTGCAAATGGATATAGACAGGCTAAGTGAGTGGGCAAACATTTGGCAGACGGAGTATAATGTGGGAAAGTGCGAGGTTAAAAAAAAAGCAAATTATTATTTAAATGGAGAGATTACAAAATGCTACAGTTCAGAGGGGCCTGGGGGTCCTTGTGCATGAAACACAAAAAGTTAGCATGCAGGTATAGCAAGTAATCAAAAAGGCAAATGGAATGTTGGCCTTTATTTCAAGGGGGTTGGAGTATAAAAGCAGGGAAGTCCTGCTACAACTGTACGGGGTATTGGTGAGACCACACCTTGAGTACAGTTTTGGTCTCCTTATTTAAGGAAAGATATACTTGCATTGGAGGCAGTTCAGAGACGATTCACTAGGTTAATTCCAAAGATGAGGGGGTTGACTTATGAAGAAAGGCTGAGTCTATACTCATTGGAATTTAGAAGAATGAGAGGTGATCTTATTGAAACATATAAGATACTGAGGGGGCTCGACAAGGTAGATACAGAGAGGATGTTTCCCCCCGTGGGGAAATCTAGAACTCGGGGGCATAGTTTCAGAATAAAGGGTCGCCCTTTTAGAACTGAGATGAGGAGGAATTTCTTCTCTCAGGGGGTCGTAAATCTGTGGAATTCTCTGCTACAGAGAGCTGTGGAGGCTGGGTCATTGAATATATTTAAGGTGGAGAGAGACAGATTTTTGCAAGATAAGGGACTGAAGGGTTATGGGGAGCGGGCTGGGAAGTGGCTTGGAGCCCAAGATCAGCCATGATCTTATTGAATGGCGGAGCAGGCTCGAGGGGCCAAGTGGCCTATTCCTGCTCCTATTTCTTATGTTCTTACACTTCAAAAGTACTTCATTGGCTGTGAAGCATTTTGGGAGGACCCGAGGTCATGAAATGCGAGTTTTTAAAAAATAAAACCACACGGGTTAGGTTCCACTGATTTACCTGCGGGGCTGCAGTTTTGTCAAAGCATTGCTCAGCTCCCATGTGATCTACAGGCGCATCTCTGCCCTTTCTCATCTCCCTGATATTATCCAACTGCTCTCTCCAGTCCTTAGGCTCCCATTTGGCCTTTGTATCATCAGCAGTCTGCGCCTCACTCGGGAGCTGGGTCGAAGAGCTCACAGCCTGCACGCTTTTCCTTTTCCGTCTGGGTGCGTTTCTGGGGGAAGAGTCTCCAGCTTGGATTCGTGTCGCTGTTCGGGCCGTTTCCTGGATCGGGTCGCCGGGCCGTACCTCTGCATCGCTGCAGACCGCTCTCCCACTGCCTGTGCCGGGCTGGTGCAGCCTGTTGGGGCTCTTTGCTAACTTGGAGCCGCGGTCCCGTCCCCTGCCCCTAGCGGCCGCGCACACTCGCCGGCTCATGTTCCGAGTCAGTACTCCCGAGGCGAAGTAGCAGCCATGGCGCTTGCTTTGCCTCACCCCCCGCTCTGTGATCGAGGAAGCGGAGACCCGGGCGGGGGGTCGCGGCCCCTTTAACTCCCGCTGGTGAAATGTATCAATTCGGGGGACAGTCGCAACGTTCGGCTCACGCGCGGGGTCTCCCCCGGGAATCGGGATTGGGATCAGCGCACTCTGACCAGCTTTAACCCCATGTCCAATTCACTGCATCCTAGTTTGGGGTGGGAAAGGCACAGCACGGAAGGGAATGAGCCTCCAAGGGCCGAATGGCCATTTCCCATCCATGATATTTCGTTATTAACGCAAGAACGTGCGTCTGATCTGATGTCCCTCGATAGTGTGGGCCCAGTGACTGTTTACTCTTTGCTCCCTCTGCTGTGCAATCCCTACACATACAGCTACAGCTTCATTTATTATCACCGGTACAGCAAATGTAGCGTCTGCTTGTCAGCATAGATCTTCCAAGTGCCTGTCAGTGGAATGACATTAGCTCATTTGGCTTTAATACTAGAACAGACTCCCAGGGAAGGTTTGGTCAAATGTCAGCAACTTGCATTAATTGTAGGGCTTTTAGAAATAAATAACTTGCATTTATATAGCGCCTTTCACGATCGCAGGACGTCCCAAATGCTTTACAGCCAATTAAGCACTTGTTGAAGTGCACAGCAAGCTCCCACAAACAAATAAATAAATGACCTGATCATCTGTTTTAGGTTAGTTGAGGGATAAATATTGGCCAGGACAACAGGAGAACTCCTTGCTCTTTTCTGAATATTGCCGTGGGACTTTTTAAGTCCACCTGAGAGGGCAGACGGGGTCTCAGCTTAACATCTCATCCGAAAGACGGTTCCTCCAACAGTGCAGCACTCCCTCAGTACTGCACTGGGAGTGTCAGACTGCATTTTGTGCTCAAGTCTTTGGAATGGGGCTTAAACCCACAGCCTTCTGACTCAGAGGCGAGTGTCCACAACTGGCACTTTTAAAGTAGCAAAATGCCCCATGGTCAGATGCTCTATAGCTGGGGATTGGTCCTGAGCAGGAGTATGAAGGAGTTAGGGGAAGTGAATGAGGGCATGGTCGAAAGAATAGTTATTAAGGAACCTTTTTACGGTGGAAGGAGATGTGGTAAGGTGGGAGGGTTTAGGGAAAGAGTTCTTGAGTATGTCCATCAGACTGATGAAGGCCCTGTCATCAGTGGTAGGAGCGGGGAAGGAGGGAGGGGGAATGAAGAGTAGACCAATGTTGGTAGAGCAGAGGGCACGAATGGAGACATAAGATTGGAAGAGATTGCAGTGCTAGGATGGAATAAGGCCATGGAGGAATTTGTAGGCAAGGATGAGGGTTTTGAAATTCAGATGAGGACCCAATGGAGGTCGGCGAGGACAGCGGGTGATAAGTGAGTGGGACAGGATGTGGCAGCAGTGTTTTGGATGAACTGGAATTCACGTAGGGTGGAGCTCAGGAGAACACTGAGGAGGACATTGGAGAAGTCAAGTCTACAGATTGTAAAGTCTGTAGGTATTATGGTGAATTAATACACAGACTACAAGAGTAACTTTAACAGGACTTTACTATTCGAAGGTCAGGGCGAATCTGCCCAATAAATCCTGACACAGCACTTATATACCGGTGTGGTCACCGTCGGTATTACAGTATACAGCAGCCAAGATAAAGTAGTGCCACACCTAAAATAGTTCTCTTAAAGGTGGACGGTTACATACAATAGTTCTCTTAAAGGTAGAACAGTTACATACACTACACAGATGATGAAGGCATGGATGATAGTTTCAGTAGCAGTGGGGGTGAGGGAGATGAGTGACACTTTGGGTATTTCCATGTAATCTGAAAGGACTGAGCTTGAAGGGCTGAATGGCCTCATCTCGATTTAACTTTTAATTTGTTCTCATGACCTATTTGATCTATTTCACTCTTAAGAAATAAACACATTTCCAGAGGTTTAGTTTTCTGAGTGTACACTCTCGATGTGGGACCTTACCTGTCAGAAGCACACATCTGGAAATTGTATGTGCACTCACCGTGATATTCCATCTATTAATTTAAATGGACTAAAAATCATGTGAGGCAAGAAAGAACTTATATTTATATAGCGCCTTTCACGACCTCAGGATGTCCCAAAGCACTTTACACCAACAACTTGTATTTATATACCACCTTTAACGTAGTAAAACATCCAAAGGCGCTTAAAAGAAGCGCTATAAAACAAAATTTGACACCGAGTTACAAATGACATCCTATGTTACTGTGACAAAGGTAAACTATCCCTCCTCATCCTTCTTGACTTGTCTGCAACCTTGGACATGGTTAACCACTCCATCCTCCTCCAACGCCTCTCCACCGTCGTCCAGCTGGGTGGGACTGAATTTGCCTGGATCCATTCTTATCTAATCGTAGCCAGAGAATCACCGGCTTCTCCTCCTGCTCCTGCTCCCGCATCATTACCTCTGGTGTCCCCCAACAATCTATCCTTGGATATGTAAGGTGTTTGGTTTCCTCGTCCTTACAAGGGCTCTTTGACTCTGGGTATTACAGGAACAAAATCATAGATGACACAAAGGTTTAGGTTCAACCCAAAACTGTTAGTTTATTAAAACCAACAAAACACAGACAAAACCTGTTGAGATTTGGCTGAAACTTACAATCACCCATCCGGCCGGTCGTTATCGTTGTGGATTGTAGGCCTGGATTGGAGATGACCTGTCCCCGTCCCTTTTATCTGACTGCAGCTGCCTACACAGCGCAAAACCCTTGTAGAGTCAACTGAATACTTACAATCACCCGTCCGGCTGGTCATGGCCGACGTCGATTGCAGGCTGGGGGCTGGAGATGACCGTCTTCCCTTCCTTCTTACACCTGGCTGTAGCCAGAGCTAGCTTCCAAGAGAGCTTCCAAGCGAAAAGCCGAGAGAGCTGAGGTGTGTTTCCTTCTTACAGCTCTTCCGTCACGCCTTTTTGAGTCTGGGCCTTCCCCCAACTCTTGTATTCCAATACACAACCATCCTCCTGTATGCCTCAGCGACATGGACCATGTACAGCAGGCACCTCAAAGCACTGCAGAGGTACCACCAACGCTGCCTCCGCAAGATCCTGCAAATTCATTGGCAGGATAGGCGCACCAACGTCAGTGTTCTCGCTCAGGCCAACATCCCCAGCATTGAAGCTTTGACCACGCTCGATCAGCTCCGATGGACGGGTCACATCGTCCGCATGCCCGATACGAGACTCCCAAAACAAGCGCTCTACTCGGAGCTCCGGCATGGCAAGAGAGCCCCAGGTGGGCAGAGGAAACGCTTCAAGGACACCCTCAAAGCCTCCTTGAAAAAGTGCAACATCCCCACCGACACCTGGGAATCCCTGGCCCAAGACCGCACAAATTGGAGAAGAAGCATCCGAGAAGGTGCCAAACATCTCGAGTCTCTTCGCCGGGAGCAAGCGGAAGCCAAGCGCAAGGAGCGCACGTCAACCCAAGCACCCCACCCACCCGCCCCTTCAACCACCGTCTGCCCCACCTGTGACAGAGACTGTAGGTCCCGCATTGGACTCATCAGTCACCTGAGAACTCATTTTTAATGTGGAAACAAGTCATCCTCGGTTCCGAGGGACTGCCTAAGAAGAAGAAGAGTAATCCAAACCACAGGACATGTACAGGGCTGGGGGATGGAAGACAATTCCTTATCTTGTCTCCCCCTCCCTGTGGTACATATTTGATGTGATTTAGTCTTACTGCTGATGTGTTTTGCCCAAGGTTAAAGTGTTTTTCAGGAAGTCCATTGTTCCAGTGAAGTTGGCATTGTTGTCTTATCCATTAAAGATCCATCGAAACCCATTAAAACACAAAGTCTCACTGTCCAAAGTTAAATCACCTAATCACCGTTAAATCACCTATCGAGATGCTCATTGTTTCAGTTAAACTCAGAGCAATGTCCAGATGTTAATTTTTCCCATCGAAACCAATCATGATTCAAGACCTCACAGTTCAATGTCAATGTCCTTTTAGCCAAAGCTTTCATTGTCCAGTATCAATGTGTTCTCCAAGAACTTCAAACTTTAACCGTTTCATGCCCATATGCTGGGGCCAAACTGTTCCATGAAACTTACAGCCCCCTCCTATTTCTCATCTACATGCTGCCCCTCGGCAACATCATCCGAAAACTCAGCGTCAGTTTCCACATGTAGGCTGATGACACCCAGCTCTACCTCAGCAACACCTCTCTCGCCCCCTGTACTGTCTCTAAATTGTCAGACTGCTTGTCCGACACCCAGTACTGGATGAGCAGAAATTTCCTCCAATGAAATATTGTGAAGACCAAAGCCATTGTCTTCGGTCCCTGCCACAAACTCCGTTCCCTAGCCACCAACTGTTCGCAACCTTGTCATTTTTGACCCCAAAATAAGCTTCCGACCACATATCCACGCCATCACTAAGACCGCCTATTTCCACCTCCGTAACATCGCCCGTCTCTGCCCCTGCCTCAGCTCATCTGCTGACCAAACCCTCATCTGTGCCTTTGTTACCTCTAAACTTGACTATTCCAACACACTCCTGGCTGGCCTCCCACCTTCTACCCTCCGTAAGCTTGAGGTCATCCAAAATGATGCTGTCCATGTCCTAACTCACACCAAGTCCCGTTCACCCATCACTCCTGGTTAAACAATGTCTCGATTTAAAATTCTCATCCTTGTTTTCAAATCCCTCCATGGCCTTGCCCCTCCCTGTCTCTGTAATTTTCTCCAGCCCCACAATACTCCGAGATATCTGCGCTCCTTTAATTCTGGCCTCTTGAGTATTCCTGATTTTAACCGCTCCACCATTGGTGGCCGTGCCTTCAGCTGCTAAGGTCCTAAGCTCTGGAATTCCCTCCCTAAACCTCTCTACCTTTCTTTCCTCCTTTAAGATGCCCCTTAAAACCTATCTCTTTGACCAAGCTTTTGGTCATTTGCCTTAATATCTCCTTATGTAGCTCAGTGTCAAATTTTGTTTTATAATGCTCCTGTGAAGTGCCTTGGGACGTTTTATTATGTTAAAGGTGCTATATAAATACAAGTTGTTCTTATCTAGACTTGACTATCCAACGCACTCCTGGCTGGCCTCCCACATTCCACCCTATGTAAACTTGAGGTCATCCAAATCTCGGCTGCCCGTGTCCTAACTCGCACCAAGTCCTGTTCGCCCATCACCCCTGTGCTCGCTGACTTACATTGGCTCCCGGTTAAGCAACGCCTCGATTTCAAAATTCTCATCCTTGTTTTCAAATCCCTCCAAGGCCTCACCCCTCTCTACCTCTGTAATCTCCTCCAGCCTCACAACCCCCCGAGAGATCTGTGCTTCTCTAATTCTGCCCTCTTGAGCATCCCTGATTATAATCGTTCAACCTTCTGTTGCCTCGGCCCTAAGCTCTGGATTTCCCTTCCTAAATCTGTCCGCCTCGCTACCTCTCTTTCCTCCTTTAAGACGCTTCTTAAAACCTACCTCTTTGACCAAGCTTTTGGTCACCTGTTCTAATTTATCCTTATGCGGCTCATTGTCAAATTTTTTGTCTTATAATACTCCTGTGCAGCGCCTTGGGGCGTTTTACTACGTTAAAGGCGCTATATAAATACAAGTTGTTGTTGTTGTTGTTCTTGAGCCACATAAAATTTGACAGCGCTTGATTACCGCTAATAAATTACTTTTGAAGTGTTATCCCTGTTGTAATGTAGGCGAGCACAATTTCTTGATGTGCACTCACAGCTGGTGAGGATCCACACCAAAGTGCATATTCATAAAATTTACCGTCATATGTTCTAAACAGGCTTGGAATCTTTGTGCTTTCATTGATCATATAAATGTCACTCTTCACATTTTCTCAACATTGACGACTCTTTTTTTAAAAGGTCCTTGTTATCTCATTGGAGGAGTTTATGCAACCCCTGAAACAGCCAAGAATGGCTTATATTGAATCTCTGGAAGGTTGACCAGTTGGAACAGTTTGTGTTTTAGGACATACTACATGTGCTGCTGTTTGAAAATGCTTTCCATAAATTTATTTCAATGAAATCTGAACATAAGAACATAAAAAATAGGAGCAGCAGTAGGCTATATGGCCCTTCGAGCCTGCTCTGCCATTCAATAAGATCATGGCTAATCTTCAACCTCAACTCCACCTTCCCGCCCTATCCCCATATCCCTTGATTCTCCTGGAGTCCAAAATCTATCAATCTCAGCCTTGAATATACTCAATGGCTGATCATCCACAGCCCTCTGGGGTAGAGAATTCTAAAGATTCACAGCACTCTGAGTGAAGAAATTTCACATCATCTCAGTACTAAATGGCCGACCCCTTATCCTGAGACTATGCCCCCGAGTTCTAGACTCTCCAGCCTCTCAGCAACTACCCTATCAAGCCCTTTCAGTCTTATATGTTTAATTAGATCACCTCTCATTCTACTAAACTCCAGAGTATTGGCCCATTCTACTCAATCTCTCCTCACAGGACAACCCTCTCATCCCACAAATTAATCTAGTGAACCTTTGTTGCACTGACTCTAAGGCAAGTATATCCTTCCTTAGGTACGAACCTAAATGTTTCTTACTAATCAATATTTCATTATATCCTAACTGACTTTGTGTATTGTCTGTATGCATGTTGCTACATTTTAATTCTGAAAATAACATTTTTTATTCATCAACAACCTCCACTTTTAAAAAGATTTATGCTTCATGCAAGTACGTATGTAACATTTTATTCAATCATAAGTACTCAAAGCACTGTATATAAATCTGTCTTCCACTCAGCTACTTTGAGTCTACTATGGTAGTTGCAATCTAGTTTTACTGAAATTTAGAATTTTCCATTCCTTTACATGAAACTGTTTACATATTTGGCACTAGTCAGTCCTTTTGTTCAGATCCAGTAACAGGGAAATATTTGGCATAATATTTGTGATTCAAGAAGAAGGCCCACCACCACCTTCTCAAGAACAATTAGGGATGGGCAATACATGCTGGCCTTTGCAGCGACGCCCACATCCCAAGACTGGACGAAGAGAAAAAAAATTGTAAACAAAACGGCAGCTGAACTACAACTCCCAGAAGGCGCCGGGCCGGGCTCAAACGTAAAGGACGGAAGCAGTGGCGAGCGGGACGTCACTTCCGGGAGGGTTGGGCCTGCAGCGGGAGCTTGGAGCTGGTGCAATGGGAGAGTGAAGCGGCCGAGCTCGGATCAGGCAGTAGGGTGAGTGGCAACCGGCGGAGGAGAGGAAAGGGCCTGCACAAGCCCAGCTTAGCCCGGGAGGTGGAGGCTCGGGGCCGACTGGTAATGCTGAGGGGAGTCAGGTTGCTGCAGTAAACAGCTCCTGTCTGGGCTGAGAATGGGGATTGAGCCCCTGCCCCAGGACCAGGGGGAGATTCACCCCCCCCCCCCCCCCCCCCAGCACCAGGAGCAGGGGGAGATTGACCCCCCCCCCCTGCACCAGGACTAGGGGGAGGGATTGACCCCACCGCCCCCCCGCACCAGGACCAGGGCGAGAGGGGGGATTGACCCCCCCCCCCCCCTGCACCAAGGGGAGAGGGGGGATTGACACCCCCCCCCCTCCCCCTGCACCAGGACCAGAGGGAGAGGGGGGGATTGACCCCCCCCCCCCCCCCCCCCCCCTGCACCAGGACCAGGGGCAGAGGGGGGATTGACCGCCCCCCCCCCCCCCCTGCACCAGGACCAGGGGGAGAGGGGGGATTGATCCCTTGCACTGGGACCAGGGGGAGAGGGGGGATTGATCCCTTGCACTGGGACCAGGGGAGAGGGGGATTGATCCCCTGCACCGGGACCAGGCGGAGGGGGGGATTGATCCCCTGCACCGGGACCAGGGGGAGAGGGGGGATTGATCCCCTGCACCGGGACCAGGGGGAGAGGGGGGATTGATCCCCGGGACCAGGGGAGAGGGGGGATTGATCCCCTGCACCGGGACCAGGGGGAGAGGGGGATTGATCCCCTGCACCGGACCAGGGGGAGAGGGGGATTGATCCCCTGCACCGGGACCAGGGGAGAGGGGGGATTGATCACCTGCAGCCGGACCAGGGGAGAGGGGGGATTGATCACCGGGACCAGGGGGAGAGGGGGGATTGATCCCCTGCACCAGGACCAGGGGGAGAGGGGGGATTGATCCCTGCACCGGGACCAGGGGGAGAGGGGGGATTGATCCCCTGCACCGGGACCCAGGGGGAGAGGGGGATTGATCCCCTGCACCGGGACCAGGGGGAGAGGGGGGATTGATCCCCTGCACCGGACCAGGGGGAGAGGGGGGATTGATCCCCTGCACCGGGACCAGGGGGAGAGGGGGGATTGATCACCTGCACCGGGACCAGGGGAGAGGGGGGATTGATCACCGGACCAGGGGAGAGGGGGGATTGATCCCCTGCACCAGGACCAGGGGGGAGAGGGGGGGATTGATCCCCTGCACCGGGACCAGGGGGAGAGGGGGGATTGATCCCCTGCACCGGGACCAGGGGGAGAGGGGGGATTGATCCCCTGCACCGGGACCAGGGGAGAGGGGGGATTGATCCCCTGCACCGGACCAGGGGGAGAGGGGGGATTGATCCCCTGCACCGGGACCAGGGGGAGAGGGGGGATTGATCCCCTGCACCGGGACCAGGGGAGAGGGGGGATTGATCCCCTGCACCGGGACCAGGGGGAGAGGGGGATTGATCCCCTGCACCGGGACCAGGGGAGAGGGGGGATTGATCCCCTGCACCGGGACCAGGGGGAGAGGGGGGATTGAGCCCCTGCACCGGGACCAGGGGGAGAGGGGGGATTGATCCCCTGCACCGGGACCAGGGGGAGAGGGGGGGATTTGATCCCCTGCACCGGGACCAGGGGGAGAGGGGGGATTGAGCCCTGCACCGGGACCAGGGGGAGAGGGGGGATTGATCCCCTGCACCGGGACCAGGGGGAGAGGGGGGATTGATCCCCTGCACCGGGACCAGGGGAGAGGGGGATTGATCCCCTGCACCGGGACCAGGGGGAGAGGGGGGATTGATCCCCTGCACCGGGACCAGGGGGAGAGGGGGGATTGAGCCCCTGCACCGAGACCAGGGGGAGAGGGGGGATTGAGCCCCTGCACCGGGACCAGGGGGAGAGGGGGGGGGATTGAGCCCCTGCACCGGACCAGGGGGAGAGGGGGGATGATCACCTGCACGGGCCAGGGGAGAGGGGATGATCACCAGACCAGGGGAGAGGGGGGATTGATCCCCTGCACCGGGACCAGGGGGGAGAGGGGGGATTGATCCCCTGCACCGGGACCAGGGGGAGAGGGGGGATTGATCCCTGCACCGGGACCAGGGGGAGAGGGGGGATTGATCCCTGCACCGGGACAGGGGAGAGGGGGGGGGGGATGGAGCCCCTGCACCGGGACCAAGGGGAGAGGCGGGGGGGGGGATGAGCCCCTGTACGGACCTAGGGGGGGATTGATCCCCTGCACCAGGACCAGGGGAGAGGGGGGATTGATCCCCTGCACCGAGACCAGGGGAGAGGGGGGATTGAGCCCCTGCACCGAGACCAGGGGGAGAGGGGGGATTGATCCCCTGCACCGGGACCAGGGGAGAGGGGGATTGATCCCCTGCACCGGGACCAGGGGGAGAGGGGGGATTGATCCCTGCACCGGGACCAGGGGGAGAGGGGGGATTGATCCCCTGCACCGGACCAGGGGGAGAGGGGGGATTGATCCCCTGCACCGGGACCAGGGGGGGAGGGGGATTGATCCCCTGCAGCGAGACCAGGGGGAGAGGGGGGATTGAGCCCCTGCACCGGGACCAGGGGGAGAGGGGGGGGAATTGAGCCCCTGCACCGGGACCAGGGGGAGAGGGGGGGGGGAATTGAGCCCCTGCACCGGGACCAGGGGGAGAGGGGGGGGGAATTGAGCCCTGCACCGGGACCAGGGGGAGAGGGGGGGGGGAATTGAGCCCTGAACCGGGACCAAGGGGGATTGATCCCCTGCACCAGGACCAGGGGGAGAGGGGGGATTGATCCCCTGCACCAAGACCAGGGGGAGAGGGGGGATTGAGCCCCTGCACCGAGACCAGGGGGAGAGGGGGGATTGAGCCCCTGCACCGGGACCAGGGGGAGAGGGGGGGGGGATTGAGCCCCTGCACCGGGACCAAGGGGGGGGGGCGGGTGGGGGGATTGATCCCCTGCACCAGGACCAGGGGGAGGGTGGGTGGGGGGATTGAGCCCCTGCACCAGGACCAGGGGGAGAGGGTGTGGATTGAGCCCCTGCACCAGGACCAGGGGGGAGAGTGCCGGGGGGGGGGGGGCGGTGGCATTGAACCCCTGCCCCGGGACCAGGGGAGAGGGGTGGATTGGGCCCCTGCACCGGGACCAGGGGGAGAGGAAGGCATTGAGCCCCTGCACCGGGACCAGAGGGAGAGGGGGTGATTGAACCCCTGCCCCGGGACCAGGGGGAGAGGGGTGGATTGGGCCCCTGTACCGGGACCAGGGGGAGAGGGGGGGGATTGAGCCCCTGCCCCGGGACCAGGGGGAGAGGGGTGGATTGGGCCCCTGTACCGGGACCAGGGGGAGAGGGGGGGGATTGAGCCCCTGCACCGGGACCAGGGGGAGAGGGCGGGGGGGGGATTGAGCCCCTGCACCGGGACCAGCGGGAGAGGGGGATTGATCCTCTGCACCAGGGGAAGAGGGGGGGATTGAGCCCCCCTGCACCAGGACCAGGAGGAGAGGGGGGGATTGAGCCCCCCCCCTGCACCAGGACCAGGGATGAGGGGGGGTGCGATTGAGCCCCTCCTCCAGGACCAGGGGGAGAGGGGGGATTGATCCCCTGCACCGGGACCAGGGGGAGAGGGGGGATTGATCCCCTGCACCGGGACCAGGGGGAGAGGGGGGATTGATCCCCTGCACCGGGACCAGGGGGAGAGGGGGGATTGATCCCCTGCACCGGACCAGGGGGAGAGGGGGGATTGATCCCCTGCACCAGGACCAGGGGAGAGGGGGGATTGATCCCCTGCACCAGGACCAGGGGGAGAGGGGGGATTGAGCCCCTGCACCGAGACCAGGGGGAGAGGGGGGATTGAGCCCCTGCACCGGGACCAGGGGGAGAGGGGGGGGGGATTGAGCCCCTGCACCGGGACCAGGGGGAGAGGGGGGATTGATCACCTGCACCGGGACCAGGGGGAGAGGGGGGATTGATCACCAGGACCAGGGGGAGAGGGGGGATTGATCCCCTGCACCGGGACCAGGGGGAGAGGGGGGATTGAGCCCCTGCACCGAGACCAGGGGGAGAGGGGGGATTGAGCCCCTGCACCGGGACCAGGGGGAGAGGGGGGGGGATTGAGCCCCTGCACCGGGACCAGGGGGAGAGGGGGGATTGATCACCTGCACCGGGACCAGGGGGAGAGGGGGGATTGATCACCAGGACCAGGGGGAGAGGGGGGATTGATCCCCTGCACCGGGACCAGGGGGAGAGGGGGGATTGATCCCCTGCACCGGGACCAGGGGGAGAGGGGGGATTGATCCCCTGCACCGGGACCAGGGGGAGAGGGGGGATTGATCCCCTGCACCGGGATCAGGGGGAGAGGGGGGGGGGGGATGGAGCCCCTGCACCGGGACCAAGGGGGAGAGGCGGGGGGGGGGGATTGAGCCCCTGTACCGGGACCAAGGGGGGGATTGATCCCCTGCACCAGGACCAGGGGGAGAGGGGGGATTGATCCCCTGCACCGGGACCAGGGGGAGAGGGGGGATTGATCCCCTGCACCGGGACCAGGGGGAGAGGGGGGATTGATCCCCTGCACCGGGACCAGGGGGAGAGGGGGGATTGATCCCCTGCAGCGAGACCAGGGGGAGAGGGGGGATTGAGCCCCTGCACCGGGACCAGGGGGAGAGGGGGGGGGAATTGAGCCCCTGCACCGGGACCAGGGGGAGAGGGGGGGGCTGGAATTGAGCCCCTGCACCGGGACCAGGGGGAGAGGGGGGGGGGAATTGAGCCCCTGCACCGGGACCAGGGGGAGAGGGGGGGGGGGAATTGAGCCCCTGCACCGGGACCAAGGGGGGGTGGGCGGGGGGATTGATCCCCTGCACCAGGACCAGGGGGAGAGGGGGGATTGATCCCCTGCACCGAGACCAGGGGGAGAGGGGGGATTGAGCCCCTGCACCGGGACCAGGGGGAGAGGGGGGGGGGGAATTGAGCCCCTGCACCGGGACCAGGGGGAGAGGGTGGGGGGATTGAGCCCCTGCACCGGGACCAAGGGGGGGGGGGGTGGGTGGGGGGATTGATCCCCTGCACCAGGACCAGGGGGAGGGTGGGTGGGGGGATTGAGCCCCTGCACCAGGACCAGGGGGAGAGGGTGTGGATTGAGCCCCTGCACCAGGACCAGGGGGGAGAGTGCCGGGGGGGGGCGGTGGCATTGAACCCCTGCCCCGGGACCAGGGGGAGAGGGGTGGATTGGGCCCCTGCACCGGGACCAGGGGGAGAGGAAGACATTGAGCCCCTGCACCGGGACCAGAGGGAGAGGGGGTGATTGAACCCCTGCCCCGGGACCAGGGGGAGAGGGGTGGATTGGGCCCCTGCACCGGGACCAGGGGGAGAGGGGGGGGGATTGAGCCCCTGCACCGGGACCAGGGGGAGAGGGCGGGGGGGGGGATTGAGCCCCTGCACCGGGACCAGCGGGAGAGGGGGATTGATCCTCTGCACCAGGGGGAGAGGGGGGGATTGAGCCCCCCTGCACCAGGACCAGGGGGAGAGGGGGGGATTGAGCCCCCCTGCACCAGGACCAGGGGGAGAGGGGTGGATTGAGCCCCCCTGCACCAGGACCAGGGGGAGAGGGGGGGATTGAGCCCCCCTGCACCAGGACCAGGGATGAGGGGGGGGGGGCGATTCAGCCCCTCCTCCAGGACCAGGGGGAGAGGGGGGATTGAGCCCCTGGACCAGGGGGAGAGGGGGATTGACCCTCCTCCACCGGCACCAGGGGGAGAGGGGGGGATTGAGCCCCTGCACCGTGACCAGGGGGAGAGGGGGGGAATTGAGCCCCTGCACCGGGACCAGCGGGAGAGGGGGATTGATCCTCTGCACCAGGGGAAGAGGGGGGGATTGAGCCCCCCTGCACCAGGACCAGGAGGAGAGGGGGGGATTGAGCCCCCCCCCTGCACCAGGACCAGGGATGAGGGGGGTGCGATTGAGCCCCTCCTCCAGGACCAGGGGGAGAGGGGGGATTGACTCTCCTCCTCCCGGACCAGGGGGAGATGGGGGGTGTGATTGACCCCCTCCTCCAGGACCAGGGGGAGAGCGGGGGGGCTGATTGACCCCCTCCTCCAGGCCTGGGGGGAGAGGGGGGGGATGATTGACCCCCTCCTCCAGGCCTGGGGGCATCTCCTTGTGACAGGGCCTGTTACAACCACCCCCTCCCCAGGGTAGGCCACTCTAAAGAGGGGCAAAGCCACAGGAACACAGCCGCAGAGACCTTGTCTCAGTGCGGATTAATCTGTAAGGTGTCCCCGTGGATCTGGTAGGTGGCCCTGCGCCTCAATACCAGCCTGGATGCTGGATATCGCCCTCCCTCCTCCGCTTCAAGGCAGTCCTTGGAGCCAAAGAGCTTTCCTTCACAGCTGCAATTTGATGTGACAATGGCTTTGTGCTGTGTTAACAGACTTGTTTGCTAATAATCATGCCCCTCTGCTCACCCCACCCCCCCTGCCACCAACCAACCAACCCTGCCTCCCATAGTCACTACCCCTTTCAGTAGGTTGCCAGTTAGTGTCACTTGACAAGTATGACAACAGGCTAATTTATTATTTAGATCCTAATGCAAACTTGTATCCAGTGCTATAATGTGAGCAGTTTGGTGTTTCTTGGATGTCCCAGAAATCAAGATTGGTTTGTTATTGAAAAATGTGATCGATTTAGACTTTGACTCCAAAGTAATATAGCTGATTTTTTTTTGAAGCTGCTCACACCATTGCATTCAGTGCATTTTGACTTTGGTGCAGTTATTCCCTGCCCTCCAGTGTCCTTTCATGTTAGTGCAATAGTTTTTTTTTTGCATGAACAGACTGCTGCCGTTACCGTGTATGCTTTCTAGTTATTATCTCCTAATCTTTTCCCCCTTTTGCCTTGGCATCTGGTTTCTCTTGCATCTCTGAAGTGCCTTGGGCCATTTTGCTACATTAAAGGTGTTGTGTCGATGCAAGTAGTTGTCCCTTGTGTGTGCTTGTTTTATTTTAAAGCCTGCTCTTGCACTCCATGAGGACATTTGGTGACCGTTGATCTTGCTGGTCTTCTGGTCCAGTTGCCATAATGCGTATGCTGAGTTTGTTGTTGCAATGAGGTTCTCTTGAGTGGATTTTAGAAATAGCAATGCTTAACAGACCATTGAGAAAAGGAGGTTCTGAGCCAGTTGTTCAAACTAGTGACCCACTGTTTGGTCTTTCACACAGCTCCAGTTTTCAATGGTGATAATTGTGGTGTTTTGATCAAATTGAGTATTGAAAGCAGGCACACTTGCATAGGCCGGGAGTTTTTGCTCGGAGCGCAATCCACAAATGGTGCCTGATGCTGGCAGTTTTGCCAAGGTGAAATTGCGCCCAAGTTTCTCTGCAAACTCGTGTGCAAAAGCCCGAATGTAAAATCTACCATGATTCAACGCAAGAAGTGGAGTGGGCTAGCCGGAAATGAGCAGCCATTCTTCAACTCTTTCAAACGAACTGATTTCTTCAGCAGGTGGCTTCAGTTGGTTGCTGGTCACTGCTGGCTTCAATTAACTAATTGGTATTTCTGCAGGCGAGCAGGGCAGGCGATGAACCTCTTTTTGCCCCCTCACCCCCATTAGCGCAATCAGCAGGGTCTACTTCGGCAAAGGGCCTGTTGATCTCGCGTAACAAGTATTAAGTAGTTATGGGCACAACTTTGCACCTAAAATTCCGTGATCTTTTGCGCTATTTGATTTGACTGTGCCAAGGTTGCGCTGTTATCTGGGCGGACGCTCCAGGCTGCAGTGTTGCCACTAGAATTTTACTAAAGTGTAATGTGAAAGGTTAATAACATTTATGTTTGGACTGGAAATTACATCCAGTGTCCAATTGGTTGAAGAGAGCTATAAGGAAAATGGGCTGTATTGGTGGATGCAGGTCTGTCACTGGTAGTGGTGGGAGAGATCTGAGGCGATGAGTTGAAAGTGTATATCACACTTAAATATTGTACTAAGTGTGATTTCTGCCCCCATGAGCATGTTGGCATCATTTTTGCTAATTAAATCTGGTGCCAACACTCAATTTGATTTACTTTCTGTGAGCAGATTTGCTGAAGGAACCCAGAAGCTGGCAGAACAATTGACACATTACTGGAGATAAATGTTGCTGTTTTTTTGCATGTGGAAGTAGTACTGTAACAGCTAAAGACCTTGCGTTTTACAGTCGGAATCGCTGCTTCCTAAGCGAGTCTGACCAAGGTCGTTGTGGAGGCTGTGGCTGAAGTCTCTCAAATTCAAGAGATTACGCGGGAGCCAGTGAGTGCTGGATCTTTCTGAGGCACCTCGCCAAACCTGGGGTTGTTTGTCTCCAAGGTGTGTTGTGTTGACAGAGATATAGTGAACCTGTTTACAGAATCCTCTGCTTTGGGTGTTGCAGCTCTTGAATAGACAGCATGTCGTGGATGAAATGGAATTTCTGAGTGGCGCAATGCATAGCTATTCCTGGGTGAAGCTGATTAGATAATTCAGTGACAGTTCCAAGTGAGCTGTAGTCAGTGATGAAGAGGAGGAGGCCATTCAGCCCCTCGTGCCTGCTCCCCCATTCAGTTAGATCCTGGCCACTCTGCAGCTCTACTCCATTTCCCTGCCTTTGCTCCATATCTCTTGATGCCCTTACCTACCACAAATTTATCGATCGCAAGTCTTGAAAGTTTCAATTGTCCCAGTATCCACAGCCTTTTGGGGGGAGAATTCCAGATTTCTACTGCCATTTATGTGAAGTACGTTCTGATTTCGCTCCAATGGCTTACCCCTAATTTTAAGGTTGTGTCCCCTTGTTCTTGATTCCCTTCACCAGAGGAAATAGATTCTCTATCTACCCTATTATTTTTTAAGGTGCTGACCGTAACACAGTCCATGTATGTATTATTGGACTGTGAAAAGTACTCCACAAATACAATTATTAATTCACTCTCTCGGAATGAGCTGCTGGAGATGAAGGGAGAAGAAAAAAGTTGTATGAGCACTTGGGCTACTTAAGTTTAATCTTATCTCATTTGGATTTGTTTGGGGCAAGCTGCTCGTGTTTGTTGTTTGGGTGAATTATGCCTTCCCGAGTTCAAGTGCTGCTAATATAGTCGACAGTCCACTACCTCCGATTGCAGAAGGATTGTGTTGTGAGCAATCTGCAATAACGCAGCTAGGCCAACTTGGAAGACAGCAACTCTAAAATGACCTGGGAAAGTAGGATTGTAGCTCTGATTTCTAATAAAAACATTGGCAATACCATTATTGAGGCAACTGGCTAGTATCTTGAGGGTTAAATGAAGTTGCTTCAGTTTCCTAAAAAAAAGTTAACCAAAAACCTCGTACATCTAGAAAATTTGTAATCTTTTGGTGAGTCCATATAAATTTTTTACGAGAGGAACCTTAAGGTCAAACATGCCTGACTTTGAATTGGTTTCTGGTGCTTTTTTTTTTGTCCTACTATGTAGTAAACATGTGGAGTGTTTGCATAGGCTTCATTTTTATGCCAAAACGGCAGACTTGAAATCTGCAAAAATAAAACCCATGGGAAAATAACCCGATTTACTGAGTTTGCAAGGGTTGTCACAATATTAATGTTAAAGTAATAGTGGAAAAAGAGTGGCGAGAATGTGGAACTTGCTACTACAAGGAGTAGTAGAGACACGTAGCATCGATGCATTTGAGGTGATGCTAGATAAGCACACGAGAGAACGGAATGGATGGATATGGAGGCTCGTGCGGAGCACAAACACCAGCATAAACCAGTTGGGCCGAATGGCCTGTTTCTGTGCTGTACACTTGATGTAATTACAGATTTGGAGGTTCGAGAGAGTCCTTTTTTAAGTTACATAATACTTGGGACTCTGCGTGGGATGGGATACGGGCAGCAAAGTTTTTGGATGAGCGAAAGTTTAAGGAGGGCGGAGGATGGGAAGCCATTGGATTGGTTGAGGCTGCAGGAGAGTTTGAGCGGCAGATGGGCTGAGGCAGGGGTAATGTTACGGAGGTGGAAGTAAGTGGTGTTTGTATGGAAGGGATATGGGTTTATAACCTCCGCTTGGTGTCCAATAGGATGCCATGGTTTCCAAACAGACTGGTTCAACCTGAGATGCGGCTGTGGAAGGAGATGGAGCGAGTGGCAAGAATATGGAGCTTGTGGTGGGGGCCCAAAGTCGACGGCTTTGATCGTGCCGGTGTTCAGCTGGAGGAAATTCTGCACATCCAACACTCCTGTTTAATTTCATTCTCCTCCACTTTGCTCCCCTCCTCCCTCATGCTGAGGTATGGATGTCGAAGCATTGCCCGATGTTCAGTACCCCAGCCAAGTTCATCTGTGAGTGTATAAAGTGAATGCTAACGGGCAGTTTGACCATTGGGTATCACGGCCCAGGCCAGATCCTATTTTCATCCAAACTCCATATCCACACACAGTCGAACTAAGATCCAAATCAGCCGTGATCTAATTGAATGGTGGAACAAGCTCGAAGGGCTGACCGGCCTCCCCCTGTTCCTATGACTCTGACTGGCCAGCAACCAGGTTTGAAACTTTGGCTGAATTGCGCTTCCCAGCCCGAATGAGGCCAATTTTAGCACTGCTAGTGCTACTCTGCCTAAGGTCAGCAGACTCAGCGCAGACTGGGGATTGAACATGGGGACCTGCCTTGTGTGTCTATGGCTCTGTTCTACACCGTGCAATCAGGGGAGCTATTTTACTTTTTACTGGATTGAGCTGAAGGATAACGGTCGCAAGTTCTTTGCGAGTGCTTCTGGATAGTCTGAACTGAAGGCTGCAAGACCTTGCTTGGTGAAGGTGCTAACGCTGGTGATGGATGAACATGTTCGATCGCTGGTCAGAAGTAATGTAGTAAAATGTCCCAAGGCACTTCACAGGAGTATTATAAGACAAGAAATTTGACACCGAGCCACATGAGGATAAATTAGGGCAAATGACCAAAAGCTTGGTCAAAGAGGTAGGGTTTAAGGAGCGTCTTAAAGGAGGAAAGAGAGGTTTAAGCAGGAAATTCCAGAGCTTAGGGCCTGGGCAACAGAAGGCCATCAGTGGTTGAGTGATTGATTATAATCAGGGATGCTTAAGAGAGCAGAATTAGAGGAGTAGTATTAACGGACACTACTTGTTTCAGTTTAGGGAAGACGGACCTCCGTGACCATGTCCAAGCCTCCGAGCAAAGATTCGTCCTTCCGCGAGCGAGTTAAAAGCCTTCTGGGCATCGGCCCCCGCACCAACACCAAGCAAGCAGAATCCAAGCCAACAGAGTTCATAATCACGGTTGAAATACTAAAGGTATTGTATTCAAATTTTAACCGGAGATGCACCCTGTTTTCGTTTGCAAAGCCGTTTTGTCTGCTCTGTGTGCAGTGCCATCATCGAAAGTACACTTTTTTGGTTTTGTGTTTGCCTCAGGATCTGAATGTTGAGTGTGGGCTTTACAACAGAATAAAAGCCATCGGGCATGTTTGCGAACTAGCCAGGACCAGGAAGTTTGAAGAGGTAAGAAGCACTTGCTCGGTAGCCCTGACTCGTGATGTGTTCAAACACCTGTAGCGATCGCAGTCTTTAACAATCCCACGTTTAGACACCCGCAGAAGCAAACCCCGCAGTTAAATTTCATTCTTTATTTGATCAAACAGTTGTTGCTGAAATAACTGTGTCCCTTCCAGAGCAGGAGATGAGGCAAAACATTTTTACATACGCAGCGATTTGTGATCTGGAATCCACTGCCTTAAAAGGTGGTGGAACCAAATTCATTAGTAGCGTTCAGAAGGGAATTGAATGTATACTTGAAAAGGAAAAAATTGTAGGGCTATGTAGAAAGAGCAAGGGGAGTGGGACTACCGGAAACTCTTGTTTAAACGGCACCTAAATATCCAGAATTCTCTTAACCGGCAAAATTCATACTCCGAAAACACCTCAATAACCGGAAATGTTGCCGAGTCCGAGTCTCCCGCGGTGGCTGAGTTAGTCAGTGTGGGTAGTTCTCCAAACTGCCACTACTCGGCTTCTTGGCACTGTCAGAAGTCCAAACACCTCAATAACAGGAGTCTGATTCTTTGTTGGTTTAAAAATAGCCTCGGTAGATAACCCTCTCCATCATCCAGAATTTTTAATCAACCGGCACCATCCCGGTCCCGTCGGTGCCGGATACCAGAGAGTTTCCTGTAATTAGATAGCTCTTTCAAAGAGCTGGCATGATGGGCCGAATGACCAATTTCTGTGCTGTATCATTCCTTGATTCTCATTATGTCCCTTTTTTTTCTTGTGTTGACACTAGTGTTCAGTTTTCTCTCATTCAAAGATTTCTACTGCTTGTTTCCTTGCAGCACTGGAATGATAGTTTCTATTCTGTTTAACGTGTGAATAGCCTCCTTTTGTTCTTTGTGTGATTATAGCATGCAGTGGAGGCTGTGTGGCAGGCTGTGGATGACCTGATGTCTGATGATCAGCCCTCGGAGGCCAGGCATGCAGTACTGCAGTTGATGAAGGCAATTATTCAGGGACAGGTGAGCAATTATTCTTGTGTGGGTCCAGTCTAGATCGGAGTCTGTCTTGGAATAACTGATTTCCCTGTTTTTTTAATTTCTCGTTGTTATTACAATATCAGTCCTATGAATTGAGTTTATTCCCTTTGTTGAAAATATCAATATTACTGAATTAACTACTGCTAGCATTCAGCATCTGATAACTGTAATATCGCCCGACCCTGCCCCAGCCTCAGCTCATCTGCTGCTGAAACCCTCATCCATGCCTTTTGTTACCTCTAGACTTGACTATTCCAATGCTCTCCTGGCGGTCCTCCCATCTTCCAGCCAACATAACCTTGAGCTCATCCAAAACTCTGCTGCCCATGTCCTAACTCTCACCAAGTCCAGTTCAGCCATCACCCCTGTGCTCGCTGACCTACATTGGCTCCCGGTCCAGCAACACCTCAGTTTAAAAAATTCTCAACCTAGTTTTCAGATCTCTCTCTGGCCTCACCCCTCCCTATCTCTGAAACCTCCGACAACCCTCAGATCTCTGCGCTCCTCCAATTCTGACCTTGCGCATCCCCGATTTTTAATCGCTCCGCCATTGGCAGCCGTGCCTTCAACTGCCTAGATCCAAAGCTTTGGAATTCCCTCGCTCAACCTCTTCGCCTCTCTACCTCTCTCCTCCTTTAAGACTCTTCTTAAAACATACCTCTGACCAAGGGGGGGGGGGGGGGCCCAGAAGGGAAATGGTCCAACCATGACTAATGAGAAATGAAAGATCGTATTAGATTAAAGGAAGAGGCTTATAATGTTGCCAAAACGAGTAGTAAACCTGAGGATTGGTAGGATTTTGGAATTCAGCAAAGGAGGACCAGGAAATTGATAAAGGGGAAATAGAATGAGAGTAAACTAGCGAGAGACATAAAAACAGACTCAAAGCTTCAATAGGTATGTAAAAAGGAAAAGATTTAGCGTGGGTCTATTACAGGCTGATGCAGGAGAAATTCTAATGGGGAATAAGGAAATGGCAAAGAAATTAAACAAATATTTTGTCTGTCTTCGGAAGAAGATGCAAAAAACCTCCTGGAAATGGAGAATCAAGGATCCAGCAAGAAATGAGGAAGTGAATGAAATTAGTATTAGTGAAGTTCTGCAGAAATTAATGGGACTGAAAGCCGATAAATCCCCTGGACCTGATGGCCTACATTCTAGGGTTTTAAAAGAGGTTGCAATAGAGATAATGGATGCATTGGTTGTCATCTTCTAAAATTCCATAGACTTTGGAAGGCAGCAGATGTAAGCCCGCTATTTAAGAAAGGAGGGAGAGAAAACCGGGCACTACAGATCAGTTAGCCTGATATCAGTAGTAGGGAAAATGCTCGAATCTATTATTAAGGACGTGGTAACAGGACACTTTAAAAAATAAGATTAGGCTGAGTCAACATGGGTTATGGAAGGGAAATCATGTTTAACAAAACATTGTTCTTTGCGGTTGTAACTAGCAGAATAGATAAGGGGGCACCAGTGGATGTGGTGTATTTGGATTTTCAGAAGGCATTAAAGTGCCGCACAAGAGGTTAATCAAAATTAGGGCTCATGGGATTGGGGGTAATATACTAGCATGGATTGGTTAACAGACAGAAAACAGAGAGTAGGAATAAATGGGTCATTTTCGGGTTGGCAGGCTGTAACTAGTGGGGTGCTGCAAGGATCAGTGCTTGGGCCTCAGCTATTCACAATCTATATCAATGATTTGGATGAGGGGACCAAATGTAATATATCCAAGTTTGCTGATGATACAAAGCTAGGTGGGAATGTAAGTTGTGAGGAGGATGCAAAGGCTTCAAGGGGATATAGACAGGATAAGTGAGTGGGCAAGAACATGGCAAATGGAATATAATGTGGAGAAATGTGAAGTTATCCACTTTGGTAGGAAAAATAGAAAAAGTATTTTTTAAATGGTGAGAGATTGGGAAATGTTGGTGTTCAGAGGGACCTGGGTGTCCTTGTACACGAATCACTGAAAGTTAACATGCAGGTACAGCAAGCAATTAGGAAAGCAAATGGTATGTTGGCCTTTATTACAAGAGGATTGGAGTGTAAGAGTAAAGATGTCTTACTGCAATTATATAGGGCCCTGGCGAGACCACACCTGGAGTATTGTGTACAGTTTTGGTCTCCTTACCTAAGGAAGGATACACTTGCCATAGAGGGAGTGCAACGAAGGTTCACCAGACTGGTTCCTGGGATGGGGATTGTCCTATAAGGAGAGATTGAGTAGACTAGGCCTATATTCTCTAGAGTTTAGAAGAGTGAGAGGTGATCTCATTGAAACATACAAAATCCTTGCAGGGCTTGACAGGGTAGATGCAGGGAGGATGTTTCCCCTGGCTGGGGAGTCTAGAACCAGGGGTCACGGTATCGGAATAAGGGGTCAGCCATTTATCACTGAAGGTGGTGAATCTTTGGAATTCTCTACCCCATAGAGCTGTGGAGGCTCAGTCGTTGAGTATATTCAAGAGAGATCGATAGATTTTTGGATATTATGGGGATAGTGCAGGAAAGTGGAGTTGAGGTAGAAGATCAGCCATGATCTTACTGAATGGCGGAGTAGGCTCGAGGGGCCGAATGGCCGCCTCCTGCTCCTATTTCTATGTTCTCCTGTGAAGCACCTTGGGACGTTTTACTATATTAATAAAGGCACTATATAAATACAAGTTGTTCTTGCATTTCAGATATAGGCTCTTTGTCAGAAATCCCTCAGTTCTCCATGAAGGGTTTGTATCTAAAAGCTTCATTTTATATCTTTCATTTCAGGTGCTGATTGACTTGCTGTGTATATTTAGCATTTTCTGCTTTTATTTGATTTCCAATGGCTACAGTTTTTAATCTGTAGCAAAGTCGGTTTTGTGCACGCACATCTCTTCTGTCTGGAAGACAAACATTTTGCCCCCGAGAGTTTTCTGCTGCTTTTTGTTAATCAGTCAGACTGACCTTTTGCAGTAAGCAGAATTTACAGGGGGCAAAATACTCCTCAAATAGTTAGAAAAATGTGGAAACTTCCTTTTGATCCAAATGTGATATAACTCCCTTCATCACAGGGATATCTTGGAAAGGAAAATATGTATTGAGTATTCCAGCAGCCTGGAATGATTATGGCCAGTTGTTTCCTGGTTTAAGTGCCTTGGGATGTTTTATTACGCTGAAGACATTGTATAAATGCAAATTGTTGTGTTGTGACTCCGGCCCCCCAGTATTTAACAAACTGATGCATTGCACTTGTTTAACTAGGGGGAAAGGCTTGGGCCGATCCGCGCGCACTTTTTTCACGTCATCAAGGATTACCCAGTGAACGGTGACCTACTTGAGAGACTTGAGGTGTTCAAAGCACTAACGGAAAATGGAAAAGACATCACCTATTTGGAAGAAGACTTGTGTACGTATGTGGCGCGTTTTAGGAAGATTGCTGTAGATCTTGATTTGAGTTCATGATGCTAATGGTATTCATCAGGTCAGCATAGAATAGACCTCCGAACTATTGGGTTTTGCCGCCTGCATCAATGCCATTAAAATAACTAAGACTTGGGAGAAGAATTTGTGTTTTATTCCCCCAGAAAATGCAGCATCATTTGTGTTACCAAATGTCTGGTGCCACACATTTAAGTGAATCATCCGTTAAATTTTTTTTTACAGCAGAGAAGGAAAATTTTTCATAGCTTTTAAAAAAAAATTATTTAGCACTTTAAATATTGTTTTGACGTGACAGGTACTAAAATTATTTTGTCTAGACAGCTAGAGAGTAGATTTATAGATGCAGAGTAGTATGTAATTGCAATTATTGTAAGGCTGCATATAGTGACGCTGTCATTCCTGGCTAGAATGGAGATGATTGGCTAATTTCCCTTGCCAATCACGCCTGGAGGCTGCACTGATGTAAGTGACTGGGATTGATTTTCTGCGCATAATTTGTATGATGTATCTATCCTCCACTCACTGCATTTTGCTGGAGAAATAATCCTGCTTTTATCGGGAGACTTTGCTATAGTTTCGGTCATGAGTTCTGCTTACTATAGTTTGTAGAGACTCTGTTTGCTGTAAAATAGACTTTGCTGTGAGCCCTGCCGTAAGTCCCACCTCGCCTCCCAACTCATTGGCTGACACACTGGTGTCAATATTCACTTTGCTATAAAATAGCCTGTAGACTTGGATCTTTTGTTTCTGGGTGTAATGCTTTCTTTTAAAGATATTTCTCTCCTCTCCACCACCCCACCCCCCCCCCCCCCCCCCCGCCCCCAAATTGAGTATTTCTGTGCCACGTAGCCTCTCAAGCCAAGAGAGTGTGTGACCTGGTGCCAGACCTTTGCTCTTGGTCTGACACCGACTGCTATGAAGGGAGCCAAGAGCAAAGCAGGGCGACTTCTCTTTCTTTGTGGATGCGTTCCTGCCCTTGAATCAAGGCTGAGATCGTAAAAACCCCATGGAGAGAGTGCAGGGCACAAACCTGCATCCTCCTGCTATGAGATACATTGTCCCTGGGCCCTGCAATGCTGTGCCATATCTTGGTAGTATCAGATTGAGTTTCCACTTTTAACCAGGTGAAACAGTGGCTGTTTAACACTTGGATACCAATGAGCAGATTTATTATTAATTGGTAACGAATTCCCTGTTCTCTAAAAATGAGACTGTTGCTTTATTGGTGTAAACTTGATAATCTTGTGTGTTTGCTTTATATAGCCTCTTTTGTCCTCAAGTGGTTGGAAATTGGTCTCACTGCGGAGTTTCTGGAGGCACTAGTCAATCTGGTCAAATTCAACAGCTGCTACCTGGATCTGATTGTGGCTCAGATAGTCCAGTAAGTGAGAAGGGTGTTTCATGAAATTTGCTGTTGCAGAGTGTAGGTGACAGTCACAACTGTATGACTTGTTTATCATAGCTTAAATCCTCTCAACCATACAAAGCTAAAGGCTGTGATAGAAAGTTATCAGTGGCCTGATGTAGGAGCTCAGCATTTTTATTGTGCACTAAAAGGCCTGACTTGGTTTTTGAGGCTCTAACAAAGGCCAATTGATCATCCACTGAAAGTAAATATTGGCTCCATTTTCCCTCCCCACCCCATCCCAGACTAGATCCCTATCCCATCCTTCGTCCCATTTTACTTTTGAGGGGAACTTAATCGCAGCCCCATTAATGTAGCTTGTTGCTACTGTCTAAAGCTGTAGTTAGACACTGCTGGGTGGCCTGTTGTAACCTGGTGTGTGCTGTAACTAGAGCTAGGTGCCACAGTTGTCTATTATGAGAACTTTGGTACAGTGACAGGTCTATTATTATTGATTAACACATGAGAAAATATTCTGTGCAGTTCTGGTCTGTTGCATTGACGAGCATTCTGTTGCACTAACTCTTCCACCGTTGATTCTGAATTGTGCGTCCTTTTAAAATGCAGAAGTAGGTTGTCCCTAAAATTCTCTTGCAAGTTATAAATTCATACTAAAAACACTGGCCAAACAGTTGGAATAATTTTGAACTACTTCCTTATTTTAATTTTCATGTGACTTTCTAAGGTTTGTGATTGTGCAGTTTAACTTGCTCCTTTTACCGTTCAGAGTGGTTTCTGTCTATCTGCAGTGATAGTGACCTACAGTCCCCTGTGTAGCAATGTATACTCATATATTTTTGTTTTCTTTCAGTAAGATCTGTGTTCTTTGTAATCTGACCACTGTGCCAACAGATATAGAGGTTAGTGTCTGATATTCAGCATGCAAGCACAGCTTTATATTGCTATGGAGGTTTGGGGTACTTGTCAATTTTCTCCAGTGTGCTTTAAATTATTTAGAAGATGCCCTTAACACTGCAAAAAAAAAAAAAAAAAATTCGAAATAACTGGATAAATGTTTGTTTTCATGTAAAATCTGTAGTACAGTGTAAGTTTTTTTTTAGGCAATTGAATCGACTTCTAAACGAAGACGTTATGTGAGCTATTTACATTTCTGTGGCTTCTTCATGTAGGTGCTGCAAGATTCGAGTTAATGTGAACTTGATATTCCTGAAATCTGATGCATTTAGAGTAGTTGGCAGCTTGTGACACAAAAATGTGACCTGTGTACATGCCTAAATATTTTTATCTCGCTGGTAGAATATTGAAACACAGGCTGCCAGGTGAGAATGTATAATGTAAAGATTTTGTATCGTTCAGAAACCAGGATGTTCATCTGCCTCTGGAACTTTTTAATGCAAAATTGCTATGCTTTTACAGCAGAGACACACCAGTATGGAAATTTATGTCACGATCATTTGCCCTAAACATGGGTTAAGATTCCTTCTATAGAGGAATGAAGAGATGGGGGGGCGGGGTGGTTACAGTTTGGTCCAATTAGGGTCAACTGTTCATCTCTCGTTTATACTAGAGATCACCACTGTAGATCTCCATGTGATGCATGAGTTTTTCAGTAAATATGCTACAATATTATAAGATGTATGGTTGTATCATGCTTGCCCTGTCCACAATCCATTTGATAATCCATTGGCTAGAGAACAGTGAGAAATATTGCAATGGCCTCAACTGCTGAAACTTCTAACTTCAAGCTTGGCTGAAAAGTGGTAAATGCAATTTCAAGGTGTATTGAATTTCCTATCGTATTGGGAAGGTGGTCAGGTTGCCTGGCCTTTCATAGACTGAAACAGATCTGCTCAAGGTACCTGTTCCAAAGATTGGATTGTTTTATTTTTGATGAGTTCTCTCAAAGCATGGTTTGAAAGTAAAAACAGAAAATGCTAGAAATACTCGGCAGGTCAGGCAGCATCTGTGGAGAAAAAGAGTGTTAACATTCCAGGTCGATGACCTTTCATCAGAACTGGAACAAGCTAGAGACGTAACAGATGTTAAGCAAGTGCAGGGGAGGAAAGAACAAAAGGGAAGGCCTGTGATAGGATGGAATGCAGGAGAGATTAAAAGACAAAAGGGATGATGCAAGGCAAAAGGAGATGGTAATGGGGCAAGTAAAGAAACAAAAGATTACATAGGATATACAGCCCAACCATTCTATGCTGGTGTTTATGTTCCACTCGAGCCTCCTCCCGTCTTTCCTCATCTAACCATATCAGTATAACTCTCTCTTCCCTTCTCCCTCATGCTTATCTAACCGCCCCTTAAATGCATCTATACTATTTGCTTTAACCACTCCCTGTGGTAGTGAGTTCTACATTCTCACCACTCTGGGTAAAGAAATTTCTAATGAATTCCTTATTTGATTATTTGGTGACAATCTTATATTGATGGCTTCTAGTTTTGCTCTTCCCCATAAGTGGAAACGTTCTCTCTGTACCTACTCTATCAAAACCTTTCATAATTTTAAAGACCTCTATTAGGTCACCCCTCAGCCTTATCTTGTCAAGAGAAAAGAGACTCTGCCTGTTCAACTTTTCCTGATAGGTGTACCCTGGCATTTCTGATATTGTCCTTGTAAATCTTCTCTGCACCCTCTCCAGTGCCTCCTATATCCTTTTTATAATATGGTGACCAGAACTTCAACCAGTACTCCAAGTGTGGTCTAACCAAGGTTCGATACAAGTCTAGCATAACTTCATGACTTTTCAATTCTATCCCTCTAGAAATAAACCCTAGTGCTTGGTTTGCTTTTTTATGGCCTTGTTAACCTATGTCGATACTTTGTGATTCGTACTCCGAGATCCCTTTGCTCCTCTACCCCAGTTAGATTCTTATTTTCCAAGTAATATGTGACCTCTCTTTTTCTTACCAAAATGTAGTACCTCACATTTATCTGTGTTGAATTTCATTTGCCGATTATATGGCCATTCTGCAAGTTTATTAATGTTGTCTTGTAATTTGTTGCAGTCCTCTTTAGTATTGACTATCCCTCCCCCCCCCCCCCAATTTGGTGTCGTCTGCAAATGTAGAAATTGTGTTTTTGATTCCAAGGTCTAAATCGTTAATCTAAATTATGAACAACAGTAGTTCCAGCACTGATCCTTATGGAACACCACTTCTCACCTTCTGCCACTGTGAATAGCTGCCCTTTACCCCTAATAACAGAAAACGCTGGCAAATCTCAGCAGGCCAGGCAACATCCGTGGAGAGAGAAACAGAGTCAATGTTTCGGGTCGAAATCCATGCTAACTTTTTTTGTTTCTAGATGTTCTATTTTTCTCCTTTTTAGTAGGGATTCCATCATTTTTTCCTACCACCGATGTTAAGCTGACTGGTCTACAGTTCTGTAGAAGGGTTTCGACCCGAAACGTTGACTCTGTTTCTCTCTCCACAGATGTTGCCTGGCCTGCTGAGTTTTTCCTGTTACTTCGGATTTCCAGCATCTGCAGTATTTTGCTATCGTACCCTTTACCCCTACTCTCTGCCTACTCTCTGCCTTCCATTCTGCTACTTGTCTCCTGACTTCGCATTCCCTGACCTTATTCATTAGTCTATTATGCAGTACCTTATCAAAGGCCTTTTGAAAATCTAGATAAGTAACATCTGCGTTACCCTTGTCTACTCTGTTACCTCTTTTTAAAAAAAATAAAAAAAAAATTAATTGAGGTTGGTCAAACAAGACTTTTCCCCTTTGAAATTCATGCTAACTTTTTTTTGTTTCTAGATGTTCTATTTTCTCCTTTTTTAGTAGGGATGCCATTATTTTTCCTACCACCGATGTTAAGCTGACTGGTCTATAGTTCCCTGGACATGTTCTATCTCCTTTCTTAAATATAGGTATTATGTTCGCTATCTGCCAGCCCTCTGGCACTACACCTTTTCCTAACGAATTGCTAAATATGTGTAGTGATGCCTCTGCTATTTCTTCCCTAGATTCTTTTAAAATGTGCGGATGTAATCCGTCTGGACCAGGGGTTTTATCCTGAGTTTCATTTGTTTATTTAGTATATCTCCTTGTTTTATTTTAAATGCAGTTAACTCATTACTAATCTCTATCTGATGTCATCTCTACCTGTTCTACCTCCCTGGTAAATACTGAAGCAAAATAATTATTTAATATCTCTGCCTTCTCTCTTGCTGCCTGTGGTATTATCCTCTCCATCCCTTAGTTGCCCTAGTTCCATACTGACTTTTTTTATTTGTGCCTGTAAAATATTTTACTAATTTGTTTTATGTTCCTTGATTATTTATTTAATTTTGTAGTTCCTCTTTGCCGTCCTAATTTTTTTTTGACCTCTCTCAATCCCTTCATATTCTCCCTTATCATGCTCTTCCTCTGCTGTCCATGTACTTAATGTATGCCTCTTTCCTTACCCTCAATTTTTCCCTTAGAGCTTTATTCCTCTCCTCCACAGTGTGTCATTAGTGTTTAGCTTGTTCTTGTTTATTAGTGGAATATATTTTTTCCTGGACTCTGTTGAACACCATTTTAAATGTTTCCCATTGCTGTTCTACATCATTGTTTGCCAATACTGTTGTCCATTTTATTTTCCCAAGTTCTGTTCTCAGCCCCATCCAAATCAGCTTTTCTCCAATCTATTACCCTGGTCTTTGTCATACCTATGTCTTTCTCAATTATTATCTTAAAGCATATTATATTATGGTCACTATTGTTTAGATGTTCCCCTACTTCTCTTGTATGCTCTGGTTTAATCCCCATTACTAGATCCAATAGTAATTCCTTTCTTGTTGGGCTTTTTACATATCGGGTTAGAAAGGAGTCCTGTACACATTGTAGGATCGCAATTCCCTTATCCCCTTTACCTACCTCTACTGTCCAAATAATATCTGGGTAGTTGAAATCCCCCATGATGATGATTCTATGTTTTTTACTAATTTCCCTAATTTGTCTGCATATTTTTTCCTCCACCTCCCTTCCACTATTAGGTGGTCTGTAGATGACCCCTACAAGAGTGATTAATCCTTTATTTTCTTTTATCTCTATCCACATGGATTCTATTTCTGTCTTGCTGATAGCTGCGTCACTTTTTTCTACTGCCATTGTTATCCCTAATAAGTACAGCTACTGTAACTCCCCTTGTCCCCCTCTATCTTTTCTAAGTATTTTATACCTTGCAATGTTTAATTCCCAGTCCTGATTTTTCTGTAGCTATGTCTCAGTAATCTGTACTATGTTTGGTTCCTCGCAACGCATGATTGCCTCCAGCTCCCCTGTTTTTTATTACAAACACTGCATTGCTGTACAGACAGATTAACTCATTTTTAATAGCAGTTCCTCTTTATTTTTAACCATCTTTTTAAACTCCTGTTCTATAACTCTATTTATTCCCTGGCCATCAATGTCCTCCCTTACCTTACTCTTTCCTACGCTCTCCTTTCCTGTTTTGTTTATATTTAGGCTGGTTTCATTTCTTGTAGATCCCTCCCCATGTCTTACTAGTTTTAAAGATGAGTCTAGAAGAGGTTAAATGGGAATGGCAGAAATATCAACAGCTGCCATGTGGAAAAAATGGGGGCAGAGCGTATTGTCTGAAATTGTTGAATTCAGTGTTGAATCCAGAAGTGCCTAATCGAAAGATGAGGTGCTGTTCCTCGAGCTTACATTGAGCTTCCAACAGTGTAAGAGGCCAGAGTGGGAGTGGAGCAGAGAATTAAAGTGACAGGCGAACGGAAGCTCGGGGTCACGCTTACGGACTGAACTGAGGTGTTCCACAAAGTGGTCACCCAATCTGCGTTTAGTCTCCCCAATGTAGAGGAGACCGCATCGTGAGCAGCGAATACAGTATACTAAATTGCATTAATACAAGTAAATCGCTGTTTCACCTGGAAGAAGTGTTTGGGGTCCTGGACAGTAGGAAAGGAGGAGGTAAAAGGGCAGGTGTTGCACCTCCTACGCTTGCACAGGAAAATGCCGTGGGATGGGGAGGGGGTGATTTGAGGAGTGGACCAGGGTCCCTTTGGAATGCTGAAGGGGAAGATGTGTTTGGTGGTGGGATCACGCTGGAGGTGGCAGAAATGGCGGAGGATGTTCCGTTGAATGTGGAGGCTGGTGGGGTGAAAGATGAGGACAAGGGGAGCCCTATCGTGGTTCTGGGAGGGAGGGGAAGCGATGAGAGCAGAAGTGCGGGAAATAGAACGGACACGGTTGAGGGCCATGTCAACCTTGGTTGAGGAAAAAGGAAGACACGTCGGAAGCACTAGTATGGAAGGTGGCATCGTCCGAGCAGATTTGAAAGTATTGGGAAGTGTAAGTTGAGCCCGAGTAGTGATTGTGACAGCCCTTTTATCCTTGCAAGAAATATTCTCGACTTTTCTTTTTGCTTTCCTCTTCATTTCTTTTCTCCACTCCATTTTAGTGTGTGTGTGTAAGCAACTGAAAAATGATCTGCTTAGGTGTGTCATGATCTGAAATGGAGATCTAACATTTTTTTAATAGAGGAAAAACTTTTCTACTCATTGCAGGTCTCCCTTCAAGTCCTTGATGCAGTCGTTTGCTACAACTCTCTGCCCTCTGAGTCTCTCCCGGGGTTTATCATTACGCTCTGCCGCACAGTTAATGTCAAGGAATTCTGTGAGTCCTGTTGGAAGGTAAGATTTGCACACTTGTGACAACACAAATGTGTGGATCTTGAAAATATAAATTTTGAATCACTTTTTTAAAATTAGAAGTTTGTCCAGAAACCAGTTTTGCAGCCGGTATGTGTTTGGTAAGTATGAGTGATGTAACTCGAGTTTAAAATTCTTTATTTAAAAGTAATTGCAAGAACCCAATGCAGGCACTTAGAATTTTGACCTATTTAAATATCTTATTGGAGGAAACTAGACAACAGCAGTGAAATAAGCCAAAAAAAGGCTTATTAATTATCCCTATTTCAGAATTATCCATGGCTATTTTTAAAAAGTGGAGGAATTTAATAAATCTTTTAGCAACCTTGGGCTGTGCAGTGGTTTGTGCTTATGGTGACTGCAACAGAACTTCTAGCCTGTAGTATTGGAGGATATTTTCTTCTTTAAAGCAGCAGGTGACTTTATAGATAAGCACCTACCTGTCGATCAGATTGGCTTGCTTGTTTGCCCAAATTCATCCTATTTACAGAATGTGTGGTGTCCCATTTTGCAGCTCTGCTTCAGTGATCGATCATGGCTTCAGTGGAGGTGGGAGTTGGGGTGAGAGTTATTGTACTGGGTGGAAATCTGATTTTCTTAGCTGCTTGTCCCCACTGACACCACTGTTGAATATCAAATGCGTCTCACAAGGGAATTCTCTTGTCTGATGTCATGCCTATACTATTGTGTAAATAAAAGGTTGGTAGCGAGGGTTATATGGAGACTGGGTCCCTGTAAATACAAATATTTTAAGAAGAGAAATAATGGGTGGATGAAATCTTTGAGTAAGTATTGATAGTCATTGACGTATTTGTTTGGTCTCAGCAGCCCAATGTAATCTACGTCTCATTGCAAGGACCTTGACCCTGAACTAAAGACTTAACAGGATTTTCCTTTTCCAGCTGATGCGCAAAGTCTTGGGAACTCACCTGGGGCACAGTGCAATTTATACAATGTGTCGCATTATGGAGGATAAGTATGGCTATATTTTCATTCTCTGCCTTTTTTATTTAAAAAAAATAGTTTTAACTAGTTCAGTAATTTGCAATTTTTATTAAGCTTTGATTTGTTTATATATGGTAAAATATTTGCGTGCAATTTTGCTTTTCTTAAAACAAACTTCCTGCAAGCAATAATTTTGATCCTGTTGTATTTAACTTTGTTATCCTGATGTTAGAGTGCATACGGATGATGCGGCTTTGTTGAGAGGTGCAGTATTCTTTGTTGGAATGGCTCTCTGGGGTGCACATCGTCTCTTTACCCTGAAGAGTACCCCAACATCTGTTTTACCCTCTTTTTATAAGGTAAAACTGGGTAATCTTTTAACCAGGAGTAGTTTATGGTTCTAAACCAGGACTTTGTATTTACGCTTTTTCTTTTTGGCAGGGGCTATTTGTTTATACTGCAGACTTCATTTCCTTGAGGTTTAGTGTAAAGCCATTCTGATAACTATGAAAGCAACATTATTATAGGGCTGCATATTTAGTTTGGCTTCCAAGTGTAAGAATATAAGCACCATTGGGAATAAGGAAAGGCCTTTAAACCAACAAGCTTATTTCTTTGTCAAAGATTTGTTCTACCTAATTGCCGCCTTGCCACACAGTTCTGTCTCCTGAAATACATCTGATTGTTCACAACATTTCTGCTTAAAGAGACACTCATTTGATTTTCTTTTACTTGTCCAAATGTGACCGTACGCAGTAACTTGGTCCATACTGGACATTCGAACTCGCTCAATATTAAACATTCAGTAATTCATGATCAATATTTAGCACTCTTTCAGCCAGTCAATATTGGACACGTAGTACTCAGTAACTGTCAATATTCGACACTAAATCAATATTGGACAAGTAATCCAGTCAAAACTTAGTAACTGTTAATGTTGGGCACAAATTTACAATCAGTATTGGACACTCTAACTTCTGGTCATTTATTGAGCACTCAGTAACTTCGTTCATATTAGACACTCCATAATTTGGTCGATATTAGACATACTAAGCTAGTCAGTATTGGGAGCTGTTAAGTGATTCTGACAAAATTGAACACTCAGTAACTCAATTAGCATTAGACATGCAATAACTGTCAATATTAGACACACTGGAAGCTCAGTAACTCGGTCAGTGTTGGATGCTCTGTCAGTATTGGGCAGTCGGTAACTAACAGTTAATACTGGAGACACAGTTAATACTGGAGACTCAGTATCTTGGGTCATATTAGGCACTCTTAACTGGGTCAATATTGGACAATCAACTCAAGTGGAAGTTATATTTTTAAAAAAAAAATCAATTGACACACTGTGCAACTGGTTATTTCTTTCAGGCTATGACAAGTGCCAATGCAGTAGTGTCCTACGAAATTGTCCTGTCTATCACTAGATTGATCAAAAAGTATGGAAAAGAACTGCAAGTAGTTACTTGGGAGCAACTTTTGGATATTATTGAGAGGTTACTTCAGCAAATCCAGGTGAGTGAATTTTAAAGTTTGTCTTCTAAGCTGGGCTTTGAGTTTCCCACTCTCCTATCCACTTTGTTGCATTGAATGCAAATAAAATTCTGTGAAAGGGAATATTTTTCACTTCAGACAAGTGGCGTTGACTTTGGTGAAAGCAGTTAGTGGCTGCCAGCTGCATGCAGTGTTCAATTATATCCACTCTGGAAAGGTTTCTAATCTATCAGCCAGGGTGCAGTAAGACGCAATGAAATTCTGACGTACTTGCGATGCCAAAGGGCAAAGTGGATTTGAAGCCCCACTTAGTGAGGTTGTGATATCTTCCGATTTATTTAGAATCTTGCAGCATTGAAGGAGGCCATTTGGCCCATCGTGCCTGTGCCAGCTCTTTGAAAGAGCTATCCAGTTGGACCCACTCCCCCGCTCTTTCCCCACAGCCCGGCATTTTTTTTCCTTTTCAAGTATATATTCAATTCCCTTTTGAAAGTTGCAATTGAATATGCTTCCACCACTCTTTCAAGAGTGCATTCCAGATCATCATAACTCGCTGTGTTTGATTTTTTTAAATTCTCCTCAACTCCCCTCTGGTTCCTTTGCTGATGCTCATAGTGGAAATCATAAAACCCAAGCATTCTACAGTTTATATCCTCTTCATTTTGTGTGTGGTGTAATTTCCTTAAGCACGGACACTGTAGTGTAATGTCGGTTACTGGCCTGGACTAATAATGCAGTGACGGTGAGTTCAAATCCCACCATGGCAGTTTGAGAATTTGAATTCAGTTTAAAAGGAAAAATATGGAACTAAAAAAAGCTGGCATCAATTTTAAAAAGTGACCAAAAAGCCAACAGGTTTGCTAACGTCCTTTTGGGAAGGAAACTTGCCATCATTACTTGGTTTGGCCAATATGTGACTCGAGTCCCATACCAATGTGGTTGATTCTTAACAGTCCTCTGAGGTGGACTAGCAAACCATCACTACCACCTCTGGGGAAACTAGGGATGGGTGCCCACATCCTGAGAATTAATATATATTTTTAAAAAACATCCATTTCCTATGTTGACTGATTTGGAGATTGCATTCCTCCAGTCTCGCTGACTGGTAATGGCAATTTCCTTGACATTGACAGTGAATCCAGGTGCTTTTGTGAAAAGCCTTGTTGCGAATACCTCACTTTTTGGAGTGCATTCAAATAACTTGCCTGTGAGTTTTGTATCTTAATGTTGGTTAGATATCCCCTTTAATTTGTCCTAATTTTATTTTAGACACTGGGTAGTCATGAGCTGTCAATTATTGTACATGAGCTGCTAACCACTGTAGAGGAGCTGTATGAACAGAATGACTATCATGGTCCTCAGGAGCGATTATTCATGCTGATTGAAAAGTGTTCCGATAAAAGACCGGTAAGATTCTGAAATTGCTTTAATCTTTATCGGTGAAATTATGGTTTATCAAGGTGAAGGATGTTGAGCTAAAAAATCCAGCGCTTTCTGCGTTTTGGGTATTGAAACAGTTGCAAATCAGGTATATCTGTGTACATTTGTAGCTATGTTACTGTAGGGGTAAGCATGTGCAAAATGATTTGAAACATTGTACTGAAATGAATGGCCGAACCAAGCTGAGAATCCATTGTAGGTTCTAAGGTCCAGGTGCCTGCAGATGGATAGCTGTGGCTATTTTGCACTGTACTAAATAGTTGTAATTGTGCAAGGTCTGGGCTTGGGTGTTTTTAAAAAGTAGTTGTTACTAGAATTACTGATTTATTTTTCTTGAAGTGTTGGTATGAGCACGTATTAACCATTTTGTATATTTTTGGCTTGATATTTAAGGAGGTCTCGGTCCTTACACTTGTGTCCTATCGGGCTCAGTCTATTCACCCTGCCAAACACTGCTGGATTCAGAATCTGCAGAAGCTAATGGAGAAGTTCTTCAGGTAGAAAGCTACATTCATTAACTTCACTAGCCTTGCACAGTTCTTGTACTTATCTAGACATAATTTTCACGGGACTATTTTATTTTCACTGGGGAAAATGCTGAAAATGTACGGCATCGAAGATAGAAAGACAGGTTAATGCTTAGGATGCAACCTTTCACTATTGTAATGCATCTTGGAAGGAGTGCAGTGAAGATTCACCAGACTGATACCTGGGATGGCAGGAATGACTTATGAGGAGAGATTGTGTCGATTGGGTTTATACTCACTGGAGTTTAGAAGATTGAGAGGGGATCTCATTGAAACCCATAAAATTCTGTCAGGCCTGGACAGACTAGATGCAGGAAGGATGTTTCTGATGGCCGGGGAGTCCAGAACCAGGGGTCATAGTCTAAGGATAAGGGGTAAGCCATTTAGGACTGAAATGAGGAGGAATTTCTTCACCCAGAGAGTGGTGAACCTGTGGAATTCTCTGCCACAGAGGGCGGTGGAGGCCAGTTCATTAAAATATATTCAAGAAAGAGTTGGATATATTTCTTAAGGCTAAAGGGATATGGGGAGAAGGCAGGGACAGGGTACTGAATTTGGATGATCAGCCATGATCTCATTGAATGGCGGAGCAGGCTCGAAGGGCCGAATGGCCTACTCCTGCTCCTATCTTCTATGTTTCTATGAGGTACTGTCTCAATGTTCTGTATTGGCGTGCGGTTAACTTCTGTTTAGATGTTTTTCCCCTTGCACCTCTGATGTGCCTTGGGGTGTTTATTGTCTACATTAATAGAGCTATATAAATGCAAATTTGTTTGAGAGATGCTTAAGCATACCAAGCATATTCTTGGTCCAATGTCTTCCTATACCTGCAGGAATGAGAATCGTAGCACCATCCGCAAGAAAACTCTTGATGTCTTGTCATTTGTTTTGAGCATTAATCGGCAGCTGTACGAAGTAAGTGCAAAGACTGAAGGGTAAATGTTAAAGTCGGGTAGCAAGTTTTGTGTGGCAGTGTTTTTAAAGCCACACCGTGGTGTGCCACAAAGCGGTAGGGCGTAGGTTGACACGGCTGAACTTTGCTTTTAAAATCCCAATTTTGGGAGATCTGTTACCATTAGCAGTTGTGAGTGGAGGCCAAGAACTTCCCTACAATGGGCTAAGTGCTTGAAAATAATCCAGGCTGTACACCTGTACCTCTTATTGCCTCACTGGGTTCCTGGGAGTGGGTTGTCCCCTTGCCCAATGATCACTGTAAAAATGTTTTGCAATGAAGTGTATGCATTGCTTTAATTAGCCATAATATCATTAAATTTGAGAGAGGGGAACTTCATGAGCGATGAATGTTGTAAATTGAGTTTAAATTTTATATTTTCTAGAGGAATGTTTGTGAAAAAGGAAAAATATTGAAGTGGTGCTTGTTAATTCAAGGCAAGTGCTGTCCTTTATTTTATAGGAGGAGCTGATTGAAGCTATAGTGATCCCCCAGCTAAGGCACATTGCGGAGGATAAGGATCATATGGTACGGAGATTGGCCTCTCAGCTACTGGTGGACTTGGCAGAGGACTGCAACACCCCTCAATTTAACAATCTCTTGGACATTATAGAAAAGGTATTGGTACTATAGGCACAGTGGATATTAAATAAAGAAGTAATTATGCAGTGAGATTCTTTTTATTAATGAATCTCCATTTAATTGTAAGTTTGTGATTGCGTGTAATGAAGATTGCACAGGTTACCAGCCTAGCCCCGACTGAAATTTAAAAAGTTGTTTCTAAAAGTGTAAAATGAAATCCACACACTGCACAGTGCAGGCCTGTTATATGGCGTTTGATTTGTTTTCCACTCAATCTTTGTGCGTATCACAAGAATTTGTTTCAGTGGGACTGTGGTTACTTCTCCTTTACACAAGCATGGTCTCCCAATTTAGCAGTTGAAGTACAGGAAACTTTGGTTTATCCGGAGGTTGTATGTCCGGAAACTTCGATCTAACGGCAGAAATCAGCAGCCGTTTTGGTTAGGTTTTTTTTTCTTCACCTAGCATTTTTTTTTTTTTTTAACAGCCAGGCTCTGGAAAGCGTCTCTGTAGCTTAGCAACAGCATCAGAGACGCTTCCAAGGTACGGGCCGAGTGTTTATAAGCTGTTGCTAAGCAACAGTGTTTGTTGTCAGATACGGAGATGAAAACCTCCGTATCTGACAACATTGGCGCTGGTCTATCCGGAAGTTTTGATAGAATGGCAGCAGCTCGGTCCCGTCGGTGCCGGATATCGCGAAGTTTCCTGTATTTAGGGTAGCATTCAGAAATAGTAAAGCATTATATTTCAAAACAATATAAAATGGTAGATCTCATGTTCTAGCAGTTGTGCGAGATTACACCCCATGAGGTGTAATCTCGCACAACTGACACATATTTGACACATTGCTTTAGAATTTGATCAGTTATACTGAAACAAAGTCATTAAGCATGCGCCGTTAAACTTGGGCGGATTTTAGCCTTTATGGGTTTTAAAATTTCTTTTTAATACTGTATAATGTGTTTATATAGTAGTAAAATGTGTCTCCTTTTTTAAGGTTGTCAATCGGCCACTCATTGATCCACCTGTTGTGGAAGCAGTGGAAAGTGACTTTTTATATGAATCTCCGCTGGAGGATGTGAAGACCGCTGTCTTGGGTCTTCTAGAGATTCTGCAGGTTGACTATAGATCTTGTGCCTAATTCGGTCGGAGCTTGTTTTTGGGAATGTGCGATTTGTAATCCTGCCATTTTTAAAGTTGAGTTAGTGGACAATGATTATGTAGATCACCATTTTAAAATGACCGTGGACCGTGCATCGTGGAAAGCGGTTCTACTTGTGTCACCTGCTTATTGCCATCAGTAATTCAGGTTAAATTGTTAACTAGCATGTTTTACTCTTACTCTTAAAACATTTTTTCTAGCTGGGATTTCTATCTGTTTCATTGCCCGTTACTACTTTAATGTTTTGTGCTGTGTCATGCAAATTCCACTGAGAACTTGTGTTCGATTGCAAGTATGGCCTCATTGTTGAAGTGGGAAACTCCATTATGGGGTAAAAATTCCACTTTAGTGCTCCTGGCACACGCTGGAGCTATACATCACAAATTGCACACTGTCAACCTAGGTTGTGCGGTTTTTCAAGAACAGCATTTGTATTTCCATTTATACGCCTAATACTTCTGATATCCTAAATAAGCTTCGCTATGCTGTTCCACTTAATTTAATTTAACTTTCTAACTTAATATGAAAGCTTGAGCTTTAAATGTTTGCTTTCAGCATAAATGGTAATGCATCGTATCGGAGTGCTGTTAGTGAGGCTTTCGCAACCAGCAGGTGGCACTGCTACTTGTGGGTAATGCATCGTATCGGAGTGCTGTTAGTGAGGCTTTCGCAACCAGCGGGTGGCACTGCTACTTGTGGGTAATGCATCGTATCGGAGTGCTGTTAGTGAGGCTTTCGCAACCAGCAGGTGGCACTGCTACTTGTGGGTAATGCATCGTATCGGAGTGCTGTTAGTGAGGCTTTCGCAACCAGCAGGTGGCACTGCTACTTGTGGGTAATGCATCGTATCAGAGTGCTGTTAGTGAGGCTTTCGCAACCAGCGGGTGGCACTGCTACTTGTGGGTAATGCATCGTATCGGAGTGCTGTTAGTGAGGCTTTCGCAACCAGCAGGTGGCACTGCTACTTGTGGGTAATGCATCGTATCGGAGTGCTGTTAGTGAGGCTTTCGCAACCAACGGGTGGCACTGCTACTTGTGGGTAATGCATCGTATCGGAGTGCTGTTAGTGAGGCTTTCGCAACCAGCGGGTGGCACTGCTACTTGTGGGTAATGCATCGTATCGGAGTGCTGTTAGTGAGGCTTTCGCAACCAGCGGGTGGCACTGCTACTTGTGGGTAATGCATCGTATCGGAGTGCTGTTAGTGAGGCTTTCGCAACCAGCGGGTGGCACTGCTACTTGTGGGTAATGCATCGTATCGGAGTGCTGTTAGTGAGGCTTTCGCAACCAGCAGGTGGCACTGCTACTTGTGGGTAATGCATCGTATCGGAGTGCTGTTAGTGAGGCTTTCGCAACCAGCGGGTGGCACTGCTACTTGTGGGTAATGCATCGTATCGGAGTGCTGTTAGTGAGGCTTTCGCAACCAGCGGGTGGCACTGCTACTTGTGGGTAATGCATCGTATCGGAGTGCTGTTAGTGAGGCTTTCGCAACCAGCGGGTGGCACTGCTACTTGTGGGTAATGAGTTCTTTGTTACAAAATAAATTGGCTTTCCCACTTTCTGTATCCTCAAACTATCATATTTGGCAATCCAATAAATTCAAGAAATATCTTTGTTTTGAACTGGGTATAACAATGCATTCTCTTTGCATTGATCAACTGAGAAATTCAAAACCCCAGTCATGCCATATTTAAAAACCTGCTTATACAAGGAAGTGTTCATTGGACTCTTAATTTATGCAAGTTATTAAGTACAGCTGCTTCCTGTAGATGGGGAGCGGATGCTCATTTGAAATGTATCCCCCTCCTGCACTTGAAATATATTCTGCAGTTACTCCGCAATTGAAATAGTAGACTGGACTGAGGAGAATTGAGCTGACTAATCAATAGTTTAAGGTAGTGCCCTGCTGAGACAGAATATAAACTTCATAATAAATATTTTCTGTATCAGATCCATCTTTGATATGCTCAGTAAGCAGATCCTGGTAGTTTTGAATGGTATTCCACAGAGCAAGTAATTCCAATTATTTGGGGGGGTTTTTTGCGGGGGGGGGGGGTAAATCAATAATGGAGTTGGCAAGCAATAGAATTGTATTAAAGTGTGATTGCTCTTCAAATGTTGAGAGGAACAAGAAGAGTTGAATGTTGGTGCTTTTCTAGGTGAGGGAATTTTGTGGGGGATTTGAATTTCTACATTCTCACATTAGATACAGAACCATCTACATTGTCAAGTGTTAATTCATACTTCATCAATGTGATGTTTCCATTTCCCACCTCTGCCATCTTTGTGGTATCTGGAAGTAGAAAATGATGGGCCTGTACAGAGTAGGACCTGGATTGAGACAGGTCAGACTCTTCCCAGAGAACCATTATATCAGTCCAGGCTGGATTCAAACTCTCCTCTCTAAAGTGGAAGAATACTGTGCTGACCCACTGGGCTGCTCACTCTCCCTTCCTCCCAACCCATTGTTCTGGGCTTTCTGTAGGTCAAGGAAAACCTGCAGGTGCAGGCATTCCAATAGAAACTAAATATATATAACTACCTAAACTCATGGAGCATAGAAAAAACTTGCATTTATATACCGTCTTTCATGACCTCTGGACATCCCAAAGTGCTCCACAGCCAATGAAGTACCTTTTTGAAGTGGTGTTGTAATTGGGAAACATGGCAGCCAATTTGTACATGGCAAGGTCCCACAAACAGCAATGAAATAAATGACTATCATCTGTTTGTTATTGGTTGTGATAAATGTTAGTCTGGACACCAGGGAGAACGCTCCTGCTCTTCCAATACTACTGTAGGATGTGCTGTGTCCACCCGAGAGGGCAGACGTTTAACATTTCATCCGAAAGACGGCACCTCTGACAGTGTAGCGCTCCCTCAGTACTGTACTTCTACAATGTAAATTCATTCTGACAGTTACACTGAAAGCGTTAACACTTTTTTCTTCCAGACCAAATTGTACAGTTTACCTGCCAGTCATGCAAGTCGCGTGCATGAGCTTCTGATAAGCCACATACAATCACACTACCAGCAATTGTACACATCTTCTATCGCAAGCAGTATACGCCTAAAGGTGGGTAGTGCCAGAGAATTCATCTCGCAATAGTTACAGAACCAACTTGCAGTTCCAATTATAACCCATTGTATACTGGATTTTGGTTAAAAATACTAATTATCTTTATTGAGTTCCTGAAATCCATATTTTTATTTTAGAAGAGAAACTCTCTCCCCCTCAAACAAACTTACTTTATTTTGTGTTATGTAAACCTGCTCAGTGTTTCAGTAAAGTGTGGCATTCTAAGGCTTGTGGCTATAACGCTATGGTCACAAGGCTGGAAATGTCCACAACTTGCATTTATATAGCACTGTTAATTTAGTAAAACACCCCAGGACACTTCACAGGAGCGTTATCTGACAATTTAACAAGCTGTCATTCGATTTGACACTGAACGCACCTGTCTAGGTGCATTGTATGAGGAGTGACACTCAACAGAGCTCTTAAATGTGTAATCTGAGATGCCTATAAATGACCCCCAACCTAGTCTTTCAGGTAATGTTCATGTCCAGTATGTGTACTGAACTTGATTTGAGTCACAGCGCTGTAACACTTTCTGACATAACTGGCCTTTGCATGCTGTCATCAGTTCTAAAAGTGACTGTTGCAATTGGTGCTTTGCTTTGTAGAGCTTGTTTCCAACTTTAGGTCTGTTTCTTTAATATTGTAGTGATCTTCTCTTCTTCCTCCTCCTCCCTTACATAGAAACATAGAAGATATGAGCAGGAGTAGGCCATTCGGCCCCTCGAGCCTGTTCTGCCATTCAATGAGATCATGGCTGATCATCCAAACTCAGTACCCTGTCCCTGCCTTCTCCCCATATCCCTTGATCCCTTTAGCCGTAAGAAATATATCTAACTCCTTCTTGAATATAATTAATGAATTGGCTTCCACTGTCTTCTGTGGTAGAGAATTCCCCAGATTCACCACTCTCTGGGTGATGAAATTCCTCCTTATTTCTGTCCTAAATGGCTTACCCCTTATCTTTAGACAGTGACCCCTGGTTCTGGACTCCCCCGCCATCGGGAACATCCTGCATTTAGTCTGTCTAGTCCTGTTAGAATTTTATAAGTCTCAATGAGATCCCCTCTCATTCTCCTAAACTCCAGAGAGTACAAGCCCAATCGACCCAATCTCTCCTCGTATGTCATTCCTGCCATCCCAGGTATCATCCTGGTGAATCTTCGCTGCACTCCCTCCATGGCAAGAACATCCTTCCTCAGATAAGGCGACCAAAACTGCACACAATACTCAAGGTGTGGTCTCGCCAAGGCCCTGTACAACTGCCGCAAGACATCCTTGTTCCTGTACTCGAATCATCTCGCTACGAGAGGATACAATTTGTCACTCTCGTGGGGCACAACTGAGTACAGTGATGCTACAATTCAGTTTTTTTTAAAAACCGTTGTTAATAAGCCCTTCATTAGGACTGAAGCCTTGGATTTGAATATCTCAAAGTAAATTCATTAAATTAGCTGAAATTCTGTTTTTTTTTAATGGACCGTAACTGCTTTTGAGCTAAATAGAGGGTTGAGGAAACAATGCACTCTGAAATGTGCCTACATTTTGTAACTATAGCTTTACATCCAGTAAGTGCATTTTGTTTTTTTAGGAAAGTTGAATAATTCAATCAATGTACACCAAAGGTGCAATATTTTTCATGTCATAGAAAAGCCAGTAACAGAATATCAATGAATATTGAGCAGTAATTGTTTTGATAACTAATTCAAAGTATTTTCCATAGGTATTCAATTTCTTTCTGCATCTTCGAGCTGACTCTCTCTTTCGCATTGGAGTGCCAAACAAGGACAGGATTGTGAGATTCAGCCCCTATTGTCTCTGTGGAAGCAGGTAGGCAATTTGGTATCTCTTTTATCCTTCATTCAAATCCTTCATTCAATCCATCCTTTCACAGTCATTGTCGTCAGAACATAGGAACAGGAGTAGACCATTCAGCCTCTCGAGCCTCTTGCGTCATTCTGTTAGATCGTGGTTGATTTGCACCTCAACTCCATCTACCTGCCTTTGCTCCATGTTCCTTGATACTATTATCTAACACACATCTATCGATCTCAGTCTTGAAAGTTTCAATTGACTCATCATCCCCAGCCTTTCAGAAGGCTTTTGATAAGGCCCTGCATAAGAGATTAGCGTGTAAAGTTAAAGCACATGGGATTGGGGATAAGGTATTGACTTGGATAGAGAACTGGTTGGCAGACAGGAAGCAAAGAGTTGGAATAAACGGGTCTTTTTCCGAGTGGCAGGCAGTGACTAGTGGGGTACCGCAGGGATCGGTGCTAGGACCCCAGCTATTCGCAATATATATTAATGAACTAGATGTAATGTCTCCAAGTTTGCAGACGACACAAAGCTGGGTGGGCGTGTGTGCTGTGAGAAGGATGCTGAGAAACTCCAGTACGACTTGGACAGGTTGGGTGATTGGGCAGATGCAGTATAATGTGGATAAATGCGAAGTTATCCACTTTGGTGGCAAAAACAAGAAGGCAGATTATTATCTGAACGGCAATAGATTGGGAGAAGGGGAAGTGCAACGAGACCTGGGTGTCCTTGTGCACCAGTCGCTGAAGGTAAGCATGCAGGTGCAGCAGGCGGTTAAGAAGGCAAATGGTATGTTGGCCTTCATAGCGAGAGGATTCGAGTACAGGAACAAGGATGTCTTGCTGCAGTTGTACAGGGCCTTGGTGAGACCACACCTTGAGTATTGTGTGCAGTTTTGGTCGCCTTATCTGAGGAAGGATGTTCTTGCCATGGAGGGAGTGCAGCGAAGATTCACCAGACTGATGACCTGGGATGGCAGGAATGACGTATGTGGAGAGATTGGGTCAATTGGGCTTATATTCGCTGGAGTTTAGAAGAAATGAGAGAGGATCTCATTGAAACTTAAAATTCTAACAGGACTAGACAGGCTAGATGCAGGAAGGATGTTCCCGATGGCGGGGGAGTCCAGAACCAGGGGTCACTGTCTAAAGATAAGGGGTAAGCCATTTAGGACAGAGATGAGGAATTTCTTCATCCAGAAAGTGGTGAACTTGTGGAATTCTCTACCACAGAAGGCAGTTGAGGCCAATTCATTAAATATATTCAAGAAGGAGTTAGATATATTTCTTAAGGCTAAAGGGATCAAGGGATATGGGGAGAAAGCAGGGACAGGGTACTGAATTTGGATGATCAGCCATGATCGCATTGAATGGCGAGCAGGCTCGAGGGGCCGAAAGGCCTGCTCCTATCTTCTATGTTTTGGGGGAAAGAGTTCCAGAATTTGCGGACAGTCCCAGGTCGCATGACCTGGGGCATGAACAATTCACTGAACTACTGTAATTGGATAATCTATGCCTGAGAGAGATACTCGATGATATTTCACATTTAAGAACATAAGAAATAGGAGCAGGAGTAGGCCAATCGGCCCCTTGAGCCTGCTCCGCCATTCAATAAGATCATGGCTGATCTGATCCTAACTGCCAATCCACTATGACAGGACTATCTCCTGAATCTAACAGAATTCGACACACGAAACAGGAGCAGGATCAGGATCAGGCTACACGGCCCCTGGGCCCGCTCCGCTACCCACAGGGCCATGACCGATCCGAACCTAGACTCATGTCCAAATTCCTGCCCGTAACCCTTAATTCCCTTTTCTTCTAGGAAACTGTCTATTTCTGTTTTAAATTTATGTAATGTAGCTTCTACAGCTTTTTGGGGCAGCATATTCCATGGACCTACCACCCTCTGAGTGAAGTAGTTCCTCCTCATCTCAGTTTTGAAAGAGCAGCCCCTTATTCTAAGACTATGCCCCCTAGTTCTAGTTTCACCCATCATCGGGAACCTCCTCCCCGCATCCACCCGATCCAACCCCTTCACAATCTTATGTTTCAATAAGATCGCCTCTCATTCTTCTGAACTCCAATGAGTAGAGTCCCAATCTACTCAACCTCTCCTCATATGTCCATCCCCTCACCCCCGGGATTAACCGAGTGAACCTTCTTTGTACTGACTCGAGAGCAAGTATGTCCTTAAGTATGGACACCAAAACTGTACGCAGTTTTCCAGGTGCGGTCTCGCCAATACCTTGTACAACTGAAGCAATACCTCCCTATTTTTATATTCTATCCCCCTAGCAATGAAAGCCAACATTCCATTGGCCTTCTTAATCACTTGCTGCACCTGCATACTAACCTTTTGAGTTTCGTGCACCAGGACCCCCAGATCCCTTTGTACTTCAGTACTTTCCAGTTTCTTGCCATTAAGATAATAACTTGCTCTACGATTTTTCCTGCCAAAGTGCATAACCTCACACTTTCCAGTATTGTATTCCATCTGCCAAATCTCTGCCCACTTACTTAGCCTGTCTATGTCCCCTCACTCACTACTTTCCCTCCCATCTTAGTATCATCTGCAAACTTTGATATGTTACACTCGGTCCCCTCCTCCAAATCGTTAATATAGATTGTAAAGAGTTGAGGACCCAGCACTGACCCCTGCGGAACGCCACTAGTTACTGATTGCCAGTCTGAGAATGAACCATTTATCCCAACTCTCTGCCTTCTGTTAGATAGCCAATCCTCTATCCATGCCAGAATATTACCCCCAATCCCGTGATTTTTTATCTTAAGCAATAATCTTTTGTGTGGCACCTTGTCAAATGCCTTTTGGAAGTCTAAATACACTACGTCCACTGGTTCACCTTTATCCACCCTATATGTTACTTCCTCAAAGAACTCCAGCAAATTTGTCAAACATGACTTCCCCTTCATAAAACCATGCTGACTTTGTCTTATTAAATTATGATTATCCAAATGTCCTGTTACTGTCTCCTTAATAATGGACTCCAAAATTTTACCTACCACAGATGTTAGGCTAACCGGTCTATAGTTTCCAGCCTTCTGTCTACTCTTTTTAAATAAGGGTGTTACATTAGCAGTTTTCCAGTCTGCCGGAACCTTTGCTGAGTCCAGGGAGTTTTGGAAGATTATTACCAATGCATCCACAATCCCTACCACCACTTCCCTCAAGACCCTAGGATGTAAGCCATCAGGTCCAGGTGATTTATCCGCCTTGAGTCCCATTTATTTTACCGAGTACCACTTCCTTAGTGATTTTGATCGTGTTTATCTCCTCCTCCATAGCCCCCTGCTTGTCCAGTGTTGGGATATTCTTGGTGTCCTCTACTGTAAAGACTGATACAAAATATTCATTCAGTGTTTTTGCCATCTCCATATTTCCCACCATTAATTTCCCGGTCTCATCCTCTAAGGGACCAACATTTACTTTAGCCACCCTTTTTTCTTTTTATATAACTATAAAAACTCTTGCTATCTGTTTTTATATTTTTTGCTAATTTACTTTCATAATCTATCTTCCCTTTCTTAATCAATCTTTTTGTTATTTTTTGCTGTCTTTTAAAGTTTTCCCAATCCTCTATCCTCCCACTAGATTTGGCTACCTTATATGCCCTTGTTTTTAGTCGAATACTATCCTTAATTTCTTTACTTAGCCACGGATGGCTGTCTTGTCTTTTACACCCTTTTCTTCTCAGTGGAATATACTTTTTTTGGAAGTTGTAAAATAACTCCTTAAATGTACACCACTGATCATGTATCGTCTTACCCTTTAATCTATTTTCCCAATCCACTTTACTCAATTCCGCTCTCATACCTTCATAGTCTCCTTTATTCAAGCTTAGCACGCTTGTTTGAGATCCAACCTCCTCACCCTCTAATTGAATATGGAATTCAACCATGTTATGGTCACTCATTCCAAGGGGATCCTTTACTAGGACATTTTTAATTAATCCTGTCTCGTTACACAGGACCAGATCTAAGGTTGCTTGCCCCCTGGTCGGTTCAGTTACATACTGCTCAAGAAACCCATCCCTAATACACTCAATGAACTCATCCTCAAGGCAGCCCTGCCCAGTTTGATTTGTCCAATTAATATGATAGTTAAAATCCCCCATAATTATAGATGTTCCCTTATTACAAGCCTCAACTATTTCCTGATTGATACTCCGTCCAACCGAGTTGCAACTGTTCAGAGGCCTATAGACTACACCCACTAGTGTTTTTTTCCCCCTTATTATTCCTTATCTCCACCCAAACTGTTTCATTATCCTGATCTTTTGACCCAATATCAGTTCTCTGTATTACAGTGATTCCTTCCTTTATTAACATAGCCACCCCACCTCCCCTTCCTTCCTGCCTGTCCTTCCTGATCGTTAAATAACCTGGTATGTTTAATTCCCAGGCATTGTCACCCTGCAGCCATGTTTCTGTAATGGCCACAAGATCATACCCATATGTAGCTATTTGTGCCATTAACTCGTCTATTTTGTTACGAATGCTACGTGCATTCAGATAGAGAACTTTCAAATGTGTTTTGTGACACTTAGTTCCTGCTTTTGCCCTTTTTATTACTTTACCTTTTACTCCATACCTTCTGCCCCTTCCTGACACGCTCTGGTTTTTAATTTCCCCACTGCTACCTTCTCTGTTGTCATTTTTATTATTTGTTCTCTAGGAACCTCCCCCCCCCCCCCCCCCCCCCCCCCCCACTAGTTAGTTTAAAGCCCTCTCTACAGCCCTAGTTATATGATCCGCCAGGACTCTAGTCCCAGCACTGGCCAAGCGAAGCCCGTCCCAACGGAACAGCTCCCTCCTGCCCCAGTACTGGTGCCAGTGCCCCAGGAAGCAAAACCCATTTCTCCCACACCAGTCTTTGAGCCACGCATTTAACTCTCTTATTTTATTTGTCCTAGCCAAATTCGCTCGTGGCTCAGGTAATAATCCAGAGATTATTACCCTTGAGGTTCTGTTTTTTAATTTGACCCCTAGCTGCTCATACTCCTTTTAACAGAACCGGCTTCCTAGTCCTATCTATGTCGTTTGTACCAACATGGACCACGACGACTGGATCCACCCCCTCCCACTGCAAGTTTCTTTCCAGCCCAGAGGAGATGTCCTTAACCCTGGCACCGGGTAGGCAACACAGCCTACGGGACTCTCGCTCTTGGCTGCAGAGAACTCTATCTATCCCCCTAATAATACTATCCCCTACCACTACAAGATTTCTATTTACTCCCCCCTCTTGAATGGCCCCCCGTTCCACGGTGCTGTGGCCAGGTTGCTCATCCTCCCTGCAGCCCCTGCTCCCGTCCCCACAGGGAGTAAGAACCTCGAACCTGTTGGACAAGAGCAAGGGCTGCGGCTCCTCCAACACTACCTCCTGGATCCCTGTACCTGCCTCGCTCATAGTCACACCGTCCTGTCCCTGAGCATGGGCTACATCTGAATTACTTAACTTCATAGGTGTGACCACCTTCTAATACACAGAGTCCAGGTACTTCTCCCCCTCCCTGATGTGTCGCAGTGTCTGAAGCTTAGACTCCAGCTCATCAACACGGAGCTGGAGATCCTGTAGCAGCAGACACTTGTCACAGATGTAATCACCGTTAGCCTCAATGGGGTCTACCGGCTCCCACATCTCGCAACAGTAACACATCAACTGCTCCATTCTATGTAATTAATTAAATTTTTTATTGTTAGTTATGGACACCCTCTACCTGATTATAGATGCTAGTATCCCCTTTAATTAATTGGATTTAAATTAAATCAATCCCTCTAATTACACCAGTTAAATGGTTTACCAACTGTCTCCACTACAGCACAGAGACCCTAGGAAAAAACTGCAGAATTTAAGCTTGTAATGAAAAGAAGAAAGAAATACTCACCAACCAATCACTTACCTGCTTCCTGGTGACGTCACTCTTGGATTACTTTTTACCTCTCTCCTCTGCTGTTGAGTTGGTCTGGTCTCGCCTCGCCTCGCTGCTCACACCCAGGTCCGATGCTGTGGTCGGGCCTCGGGTCGCTGCCGGTTTTAAGCTCCGCCTCGCCTCGCCTCACTGCTCACACCCAGGTCCGATGCTGTGGTCGGGCCTCGGGTCGCTGCCGGTTTTAAGCTCCGCCTCGCCTCACCTCACTGCTCACACCCAGGTCCGATGCTGTGGTCAGGCCTCGGGTCGCTGCCGGTTTTAAGCTCCGCCTCACCTCACCTTAAGTGTCCAGCATTTGAACTTTGCTCTTAAGATGTGAAATGAGAGTTGACACGACTAACTTTCTATATACAATGGGGCAGAATTTGCAGTTGGTATGATGCTGTACTCGCTGTCATACAGCCTTTGAAATCGACAAGAAGTTCAGGATTTCCTCCCGAACTTGCAATCTGTCAAGTTCCTACTTGAAATTGAAATCCTAACTGCTGACGCAGAGTTGGACCAATTGTCAACCAACTGCCCAGCAATTATGTGTGAAAATTTAATGACTGGTGCAAATAGGCGCAGGGCCTGTTTGCACAGCGTAAGGGGATACCTCCTGACAAATCCTAGTACAGGTAGACTATCCTTTATCTGCACTTCTGAAAACCGAAAGTTTTTTTGTGGAGCATAAGTCATGTGCACGACATAACCCGAGTGGCGCCAAACATGACCTGACGCGGCCGATGCTTTTCTGACCTGATTTGTGGGCCAGCTTAGCGTAGGAGTCAGCCGATATCCGGCTTTCCCACAACTGGCGGCGGCAGTCGAGCCCCAGACCCCCGCTAAGTCAAGGAATTCAGATACGGAGCAGGGGGAGCTGTAAACAGACTGAGCGGCAGCACAGAGAAGCAGGAAGGGGAATGAGACACGGAGCAGGGGGAGCTGTAAACAGACCGTGAGCGGCAGCACAGAGAAGCAGGAAGGGGAATGAGACACGCAACAGTCGCAAGAGGTAGCCTGAACTTTTAAAAATTTATATTAAATACAAATACTAATTACCAAATTAATTTAATGTTCAGAGTTTCCCAGTCTGAAATAATACCTTCTGAAATCCGAAAACCGAAACACAGCTGGTCCCAAGGTTTTCGGATAAGGGATAGTCAACCTGTATATGTGAAAGCTTAAACTACAAGCCAGTCTTTCAAACTTACGTCCGGTGGGTGGTGTTCTGAGTGAGGCTGCTATCTGAGATTCTGAGGCTGGAAATGGAAGCATTTACATATGACCCACAGGATTATTAGTTATTGTCCATAAAAAGTATTTATTATCGATGAAAAGTAAAGAACTGTCTTCCAATAGATTTTTGAAGAAAGCATTATTCTCCCGTTTCTAAAATGGTTTGCTGGGAGGAAAAAAACACAAAATGTGATGCCTTCCAAAATAGCACTGCATTCTGCGCACACCCCGACCCCAAAATCACACATTTAAGTCTATTTTTGAAGTACTGAAGTTTAAATGGAGAAAAGCGCTGCGATCTCTCTAATAGTATTAATGAGACACCTTTTGTTTGCTGATTGGAGCCACGGCCCACATGATCCCAGGTACGCTTCCGCACACTGTGCGCCCTTGGGATCCGTGGGCCGCTACGCTGTCCTCTGTCTGACGGCAACCTCTGAGGAGGGTTCCCAGCAGGTAAGTGCACATTCGGTTCAGATGCTGGCAGCGTAACCATTAGTTACGCCGCCGACCGCAAAATCCGGGCCATTAAATGAATGCCTTCGAACACTTGTATACTAAGGTCCCTTGCCAATTACATTGCCATGGCCACTCGACTTGATCAAGCAGTCTTCTAGCATGTGGGAATAAGCGAAGCATACTTTATTGTGCCTTTATTAATTTCCAACAATCACTTTATATTTTATTGTAGTGAGCCTGAGAGGAGAGGCTCTGAGAAGAAAGGGCAAGGTACAGTTTCTCCACCAGCAGGAAGCCCTGCAGCAGCTCAGAGTACCACCATTCGCATGGGTTATTTACCTTTCTCGCTGGCTTTTAGTGCAATTCTCCAGTGCCTTGAACATGTAAGTAAAAAGAAACAATGTATGAAATGAAACGACGTTTTTTCCTCCCAAGCTCGTTCCTTCCACAGACCATGTGCAATCGGCTATGATCAAAAGCTCTACCTAACTTTTCCTGAGGAAGTGTTTTCTAAAGTGTGTCTGTGTGTCTCCTTTTCAAATGGTAAATTGAGTGAAACCCAGAATGTCAATCCACTGTTCACCTGAGCGTTTCCTTCCATGTTGGGACACTTCCATGGTGCTGGCAACTTTGGTAACCATTATGTTCTGCAGGATATACAATCACTGTTTAACTTTACTTGCTCTTGTAACCCTCAATCATGTTCTTAACCAGAGAACTACAGTATTTGTCAATTTTTCAAAGCTGTTAATTAACAGATGATCTGTCTTGGCTGGGGTGCTATTGTACAAGTCCACTACTCTTAAGTCTGCTGCAAACTTATTAGTTCTATACTCGTGTTGTGCAGTTCTTTCTTTATAGTCTAAGCTAAACCTGATGGTATCTGGGTCATCTATTCCTCTCGGTGAAATAGTCTTCGGTGAATGTGAATTAGTGGTAACTGGATTTATAATGCTATTTTCAGTTTAAAGTAGCATTTCCAAACTTTGATTCTCATCACCTATTTGATGTACAAATTTAATATTTTGCCTATGAAGGTCGATCATTCCTGTTTAGTCTCCTCCATCAGAGTCACTTGCCATTCTGGTGACTTGTACTGACAACAGGAAGATATGGTTCTTGGATGTACTGACGCTTGAGATGTGATGGGTCCTTCATGTTCCCATACAGACCACAAATGGCACATTAAACTCCCAGTCCCTGAACGTCCACTTGATGGTGTGGTTCTTAAAATGACGGGCTGAGGATACCTGGGATTCCAGTGGTTGATGTAGAAGTTTCCATTCTTGAGGTTGATCATGCCAAGTGGAAGCATTTTGTCCAATGGTGCCTTATCAATTCAATTCGCTGGATGTGATTTTTTTTTTAAAAATATATATACCTGCAAATGGTGAAAAGGGACTCTGAGCTCAAAGTTTACATTGCTACTATCCTGCTTGGCATGCACTTTTCATGATTGATCACTTCATGGCCTTACCCCACCATACTTCTGATTTCCTTCACCATTCTGCCTTGTCCCAAGCTCTTTGTTTATCTAACTCTGACTTCCTGTACATCTCTTCCTCATCAGTGGCAGAGCTTTCAGCTGTTTTAATCCTCCTCTCTGGCACTCGTTTCCTAAAACCCTCCACCTCTCTTTCCCTCTCCCCGCCTCTAAACACATACTCAAACCTACCTATACAACCATGCCTTTGGTCAGCTCTCCTAACTCTCACTTGTGTTCAGTGTCTATTTTTACTCTAATAAAGCACTTTGGATTTGTTTTCCCAGTTAGATGCAAAGTTTGATGTAATTCAAACAGCTTTTCTCAGAAGTCTGTTTTACAGCACAGAAAGGGGCCATTCGGCCCATCTTGCCTGTGCCAGCTCTTTGAAAGAGCTATCCAATTAACCCCATTCCCCTGCTCTTTCCCCCAAAGCCCTGCAATTTTTCCTCTTCAATTCCCTTTTTAACTCTGCTTCCACCACCCCTTTTGGGTAACAGATTCCAGATCATAACTCTCAATGTTTATATAAAAAAAAAAGTTTCTCCTCTTCCCCCTCTGGTTCTTTTGCCAATTATCTTAAATTTGCATCCTCCATTACCAACCCTCCTGCCAGTGGAAACAGTTTATCTACTCTTATCAAAACCTTTCATAATTTTGAACACCTCTACTAAAAAATCAGTTTAGTTTCTCGAAGCTTTCCTGGAATCCTCTCGAAGGTGCTGGGAACACTATCAAATGATTCAGCATCTTTATGTGCCCTTTGTAACTTGAAAGATACATTTATTTATTATATATCTTTCCATCTTTGTGTGTGCTTTTGTACCCTCTAAAGGAGACAGACTGGAAGGTGCTGAAACTTGTATTGGATAAACTACCTGAATTGCTCAAGTATAAGGGATTGATTCTGACCTCTCCGTGCAGCATAGACCAACTCTGCTCTGCCCTCTGCACCATGGTAGGAAGTAAAAACAATTGGTAATCTATGTTGTCATGTAAAAAAAATTTTTTTTAAATGCTTTGTGTCTCTTGTGGTTTCATGCTGGGCTAAGGTTCCACAGTGCAGACAGTCCTCTGGTATCTTGCCCAATAGCTGTTCTTTGTCTGGGCTAGCCAGTGACATCAACTGGCATTTTACCCATGGGTGGGAGTGAAGGGCACATTAAAACCGAGCCTCTTCCTGTCTCACTCCGTGTCTGCACTTGTTTCCTGCAGGAGTCATTGGATTGTGATTAGAAGCAGGAACTGTGATGGGTTTTATTTCCCCCCCCCCCCGCCCTACAAGGACTAGGGGACACCGATTTAAGGTTTATGGGGGGGAATCTGAAGAAAAACTTTTTTACGCAGTGAGTGGTGATGACCTGGAATTCGCTGCCGACGGATGTGGTGGAAGCGGAGACACTCGATGTTTTCAAGGGGCGACTGGATAGGCACTTGAGGGAAAATAAACTTGCAGGGCTACGGGGATAGAGCGGGGGAGGGGGACTGACTCGAATGCTCTGCAGAGAGCTGTCACGGACTCGATGGGCCGAATGTCCTCCTGTGCCTCTCTGACTCTACCCCAAGGTTGCCAAGACCATTTGTAATACATCAACAGCTTGTTCTGATGTCGACAACCTCAGCACTAGACTGCAAATGAAATTTTACACTCAGCTAAAGACTAGAAAGATTATAACACTGAGTAATGCTGATCTGTCTGGGGAAATTTACTATATTGATTATATGGACCAAATTGTGTAAATTCAATGTTAATTGGGAGATTAGCCTTGAAGAATGACCTCTTAAGATCTCGGTTATTGCTTATTTCAGACATGGAGGCATTGCTCTTCAGTAATCGTAAATGTGGTGGCATTAAGCATTCCCGGGTCAGGGAATGTGCTTTTTGTTATCCTATAAAGGAGACAGACGGGAAGGTGCTGAAACTTGGACATTACAACAGTGACTATACTTCTGAACTACTTCATTGGCTGTAGAGCTATTTGGGATGTCTTGAGGTCATGAAAGGCGCTATATAAATGCAAGTCAGTCTTTATTGGATAAACTAACTGTTCAAGTATAAGGGTACTCATTCTGACCTCTTCACACAGCTTAGATCAACTCTCTAGCATGGTAAAGTAAAAACAATTTGGTCATCTATGTTCAGCCACATTTATTTATATATATATATATATATATATATATATATATATATAAAAAAAAAAAAAAAAGTTTTCTCTCTCCAGCTAGGGTTCCATTGATGCAGGCAGTCCTGATCAGCTCCCTCTACTTTACCTCAACAATGTGCCACAACCCGATCTTGGAGCATGCCCAGGTGGCCTCTCCGACTTTGCTCACGTGTGCCTCCTGTTTGATGAGCAGTTATTGTCTGACATGGACTGCTTGAATCTCCTGGGATTGGATTAGTATTTGTTGGGGGGGGGGGGCAGTTGGTGTACTCGATGAAAAATAATTTTTTGAGTTGGGTGCTAATTCTCAGTCTGTAGTTATTTCCGACGTCTGCCATTCCTTTTCTAGGTCACCGACCGCCAGCTGGCAGAGAGGTTGAGGAATACGCCAGACGGCTTCTCTCGCACTGATGTACAGTTGGCTGTTGTCCCAGTGCTGACCGTTATCACCTCATACCATGGTTACTTGGACCAGACTAAACAGGTAAATCAAAATTAGTTAAACATGAATTCTGCTTGAAGTGTTAACATCTGCCTACACTGAAGGTGATATTCTTTGGGCCAGGTATAGATCTCTGGAGGAAGGGTGTAGAGAACAAAAAGAAGGAATGCATATAGAGTTAAATCTGGGTATGGTTGCTGTGTGGAAAATGGATCGTCAAGCAGGTGAATTGAGATGTATGGCACCCTGCATTGAAGTCTAAGCACTGAAGGCACAAGTGCTCATTCATGCACCAGAATTAGCGAGCATTGTGCACCAGCAATTCATCTGTTTGATCTAATTGGAGTTTTCTTTTTAAATGGCATCATTATTTCCCCTCAACGCCAGAGGCTCAGACTGTTTGGGAAAGTACCTGAGAATACCTAAGGCAGACCTTAAACTTGCAATAGTTCTCAAGCCTGGCGTAGTCGATTTAATCGGATGCAATTCAGTTTTGAATTGCGTGATTTGATGAGACGAGCATTAATAAAATTGAGTGATTTTTTTTGTTATCTATATGAACACAATTCAGGCTAAGAGCCCTGAATAACTTAAATGCATTGTCTTAATATGATCCATCTTTGTGCTTTGTATTTTCAATAGCGTGAATTTGTTCACTGCCTTGATACTGGGCTGATTTACCGTTGTGCCAAACAGTGTGTGGTGACACTGACCATGTGCATCATCGAGATGCCAGACATCATGGTTAAACTGCTTCCTGGCATTATTCTCAAACTGACGCACATCTCTGCCACACTCACCATGGCTATCCCCATGCTGGAATTTTTATCAAGTAAGATTATTTGGTTCCATTAGCGGATCTTCTGTGCTCCAACTGATGAGTTAGAGGGTGTAATGTTTTATAATGCGGAGCTACTAAACTGCAACAGCTACCACTCCCAGCAGTGGCAGAGGCCTCCCCTGTGCCTGCACATTCCCCTCCCCTCCCGGAACAGTGTTTCTGTTCTACCTCCATATCCTTCCTCCTGTTGGAGGGCCAACACTGTCTCTCTCTATCCTGCTATGCTGATGTGTATGACCTTTTCTAGCTCGCTTGTCCTTCGATGGTCTCTGCTCCTTTACTTTTCACTTTCCCTTTTTATTCCCTTTTTTCCACCCCTTTCTGTTGCTTTTTGCAGCACTGTTTCCTGCATTTTTTGCATTGTGCTGTGGGGAGATTGCAGGCGCAGGAGATTCCTGGACAACGTTCAGGCTTGGGCTGATAAGTGGCAAGTAACAGTTGCACCACGCAAGTGCCTGGCAATGACCATTTGCAGCGAGACATTCAATGGCATTACCATTCTCGAATCCCCCACCATTAACATCCTGGGGGTCACCATTGAAAAGAAACTTAACTGGACCAGCCGCATAAATACTGTGGCAACAAGAGCAGTTCAGAGGCTAGGTATTCTGTGGTGAGACACTCCCCTGACTCCCCAAATCCTTTCCACCATCTACAAGGCACAAGTAAGGAGTGTGATGGAATACTTTCCACTTGCCTGGATGAGTGCAACTCCAACAACACTCAAGGAGCTCGACACCCTCCAGGACAAAGCAACCCACTGTTTGAAACTCCATCCTCCACCACCTTAAACATTCACTCCCTCCACCACCGGCGTACCGTGGCTGCAGTGTGTGCCATCTACAAGATGCACTGCAGCAACTCGCCAAGGCTTCGACTGCATCTCCCAAACCCGTGACCTCTACTGCCTGGAAAGAAGGCGGCAGCAGGCGCATGGGAACACCATCACCCAAGTTCCCCTCCAATTCACACACCATCCTGACTTGGAAATATATTGCCATACCTTCATCGCTGCTGGGTCAAAATCCTGGAACTCCCTACCTAACGGCACTGTGGGAGTACCTTCACCACACGGACTGCAGCAGTTCAAGAAGGAGCTCACCACCAGCTTCTCTAGGGCAATTACGGATGGGCAATAAATGCTGGACTTTGCCAGTGACAGCCATAATCCTGTGAATGAATGAATTTTAAAGAACCAAGGAAATGGCACAGAGCAATTAGGAGGCAGCAGACTGGAGGGGATGGGGTGTATAAGAAGCAGTGTGTTTAGAAAGGTGTGGACTATGGAAAAGGTACAGTGAAATTGGAGGGACTGGACTATGTAAACTCCACAAAAATTGAGAGGGAGTAGGCCATGGAAGTTTCATGTATTTGGAGCCCTGGTCCTGTGGTTGGTTTTGGGAATTGTAGATTAATTGGTGATGTCCCTGGAAATTGTATTCCTGGGCATCGGAGTTGGAAATTAGACCAACAACTTCAGCAGATAAACTTTTGTGCATGCTTTGGGGTGGGGGGACTGCAGAAAATGCACTCCTACCCATGCGTTGGGGGAGGTGAGAGAATGGTGATGTGGGAATTCCTTTGGTAAAGAAAACCTTGATGGTTCCTGGGAGTTGCACTCCTGGGAATATCCATGGGCATATTTACTACAACAGTGGGTGTGAAAAAGGCAGAGATTCCGAGGCGATGAGCCATGGACTCCTGCAATCCCTCCACCCTGCTCTGGGCATCAGACAATGCCATTCCACAGTTGTCTGCTGGGAAAAGTACAGCAGCAGAAGTTGACTCTTCTCTCCCATCTGGCAAACCTGCAACATTCCTCATGCCAGTTGCAATTAACCTGCAACTTCCTGCTCCGTGCTGGGCAGTGTGTCAAGATATCCTATACCCCTAGGTTGTGTGGTATTTAATAGCTGCTTACCAAACCCTTCTAAATTCAGACAGCGAAACTTAGTGAAAATGTGTAGCTGTGGTCTTGGACTGCAAATCTGTCATGGTGTAAGAGATTTAAAACCTGTGTTCTCTTGCAGCCTTGGTGAGACTTCCTCCCCTCTACGTCAACTTTGTGGCAGAACAGTATGTCAGTGTATTTGCTATCTCGTTACCTTACACTAACCCTTTCAAGTGAGTGATAACTTTTCTCAATTTAAAAAAATTAAGTTTATAAAAATAAAAAAAAATTGGTCATGTTCTCTGATGTAGCTTTAAATTTGGTGTGTATGTCATCTATATAAAGCAGAATTACAATAGCAACTACCCAAATAAACTTGGGTTTAGATTTTGACCTATTTTCAGGTAGTATTAAGATGGCTATTACAGCTCTATCAAAGTACGCAGCTTGGGAAATTGCAATTACAAACTGCTAGTTCTGTTTAAGATGAAATTGCACTGCTTTTATTCTGTCATTCTTAGGTTCAACCAGTATATAGTGTCTCTAGCACACCATGTTATAGCCATGTGGTTCATTCGATGTCGACTTGTGTTCCGAAAAGACTTTGTACGGTACATTACAAAAGTAAGAATCTTGGTTATTTACAAGTTGATTCTTCACTTCGTGTGCTGGTTATTCATTGTGTATATTTAAATCTTGGCACATAGCAACAGCCACTGAACTGTGTAATTAATTCACTGAAGTGCTTTGTGACACTTTGGTGACTTGTTAGTGCTATATCTTAGTGAAAGTATTTCAGGTTGTATTTTGTTAAGCTAATGTAGAGGATTGTGGAAAACCTCCCTAATTACAGATGTGTCTGTTCATTATTAAAATGGCTTGCAAAAGTAGCTTGGCATATTATTAGAATCTTTCCTACTGATGAGTTTTCCAAAAAAAATTGAGGTCACTTCATTTTGTGCGGTTGACTAGGAAATTTACATTTGTGGAGCGCCTTAATCGTGGCTCCATCTAAAATGTATTTTGGAACTTGCAGATTTCAAATATAAAATCCTTTCTCGCACCTTTCACGTTCTCCAGACGTCCCAAAATGCTTTACAGCCAACGAATTAATTTTGAAATGTGCAGTTATTGTTTTGTAGATGCAAACACAGCAAGGTTCCACAAACAGCAATGAGATAAATGAGCAGTTAATTCTGTTTTTTTGGTAACATTGGCCAGGGCACTGGGAGAATTTCCCTGCCCCCTCCTGTGCTGTAAACTTCCATTGTTCTATAGCCCTACCCTTATTTTTTTCTGTTTCTAAAAGCCTTTACTCTTTTTGTAAACTATGGCTCCACACTCTTGATGAATATTATAAAATTAGTTCACTACTGCTTCAGTGTAAAATTGAGATCTGAACTTAAATTACCCACTGTACCTTATTAATGTGTTTGTTTGTTTTTAATAAACCAGGGTCTACGGTCGAATGCCTTGCTACCATTTGAGGATACACATGAACCCAGCAGTTTTCGAGCCCGTAGCACAAGCTTGAATGAAAGACCTCTCAAGAGGTAGGCTAATCTCTTTTTAAAAAAAAAAAAAAAAATGGGAGCATACTTTTTGTATAATGCATGTGTCCTGAAATGTAAACCATTCAAACAACAAATTGAGTTTTGATGTATTTACTGCAGTAACTTTGCTGGTGGAATGTGTAATGGCAATTTTAAGATAGCTATTGAAATTTTGCGAACTGGCACTTTCTGCTGTTTTTAATATGGAAGCTGATGTTTGGCAATTATTATCTTTTATGCTGTGTACTTGATTCATCAGTATCTTGATCTCTACAAATATTTTGTTTCAACTTTGACCTTGCAAGAGAACTCACTAACTCTTTAACATGTGGAAATTCTAATGACATCCAAATGTGTTTTGAGTGGGGTTGGAAAGCATTGAAGTGCTGGAGAATTGAACACTTTCCCAATTTTGGTGCTTAATGGCAGCATCAAGTGTTCCTTTGTTCTGTGTAACCCAGCCAGGTGTAGTCAAGTTGCCCCTTACAATGACCCTATAATGTGCTTTGGAAGAGCACCTGTTGCAGCACAAGTGTCGAGTTCCCTTTCGGACGATGTTGTACTCCGAATGTGCACAGTAGGGTTGGACCTGATTGCCAGAGCTTGTTTTACATGGAGCCCTTGCAACTGGCAGGGCGAGGGGACTTCAATCCCATCGGTCTGGACTGGATTCATGTGCTACGTAAACCCCTGCGTAACTTGTAATCCCAAATAAACTGTTAGCTACAGAATAACGTGAATGGAACAGCGCATACCACTGGGAGAGTGCGAAAGCACACTTCTTGGGAGGTTTTAGAGAAAGCGGGACTAAGTAAGTTGATTTTATCGTTTGTATCTCTGGGTTAAAGAGTTGGCCTCTTGATTTTTAGAAGGGAATTACTGAGTGATACACGAATAAGCCACCCCTACCTCACTGCTGCTGATCTTTTCTGATCGTGATCTTCCATCAAATCCTCTTGCTTTGATGTCCAGTATTTATGCATTTTTGTCAAATTGCAATAGTGCTTTTCCTTATTTCCTAATTTTGTATAAATATATAGTTGCATTGTGTTTTTTGTGTTCAAATGCACAAATGTTTAAGGTTGGAATATGGGCATCTAAAGTAGTGACGTAAAAAAAAAGCTTGAGTATTTTAAACTAAACTTGATGGCAATAACAGACTTGCATTCCCACTGAATTGCTTTATACTGGAGACGCAAGCCTTGAACTGACATGGGATACTAGAGTACTCTTCGTACTAAATTCCCATCTGTCAGCGCAGTAGTGACAATGGGGCTGAGCGATACTAGAGTAAGGGCACTTGATGCATTTGTGTGAAAATCCAGCCTCTGCTTTAACAGACACATTACCTAGTTTTTGAATGGTTTAAACCCATATATTTTGAACAGTTTAACCTTCACTAAAGTAGAGAAAGTGGTTTTATACAAAGGTCTTGAGGGTTTTACCACTAGTATCCCCCAGAGTAACTTTAAAGGCCATGATTTGTGGGGAGCGATTGGCACTTTCATTGATTTCCCTTTCTAATAATAAGTAACTGAAAGCTTTAAATGGGCCATATCCTGCTTGCAGGACCAGTGATTTAAAATTGCAGACTAAGGTCATTAGCTATGTTCTATGTATTGAGAATTGTGTGTACTTGCATTTCACAGTAAAGCCCCACACAAACGTGTATCCATTAGGTTAGTTATCCAGAGTATTACCAGCTCTTCCCCCCCACAATTGTGTTGTCAATTTAAAATGCCATTCCAACCTTAATTTTATATTGCTTGTTCTGCCAATTGTAATCAGTAATGTAACAGGAGTTTATATATTTCTTTGTTCTGTAGCGTATAAACTGTGTTTGATCTAATTTGCTATTTTGTCATATTTCAGATTTTGTTTAATGCTTTTGAGTTTTTATTTTTTCCCCCTTTTTTTTTGTTCTTTCTCTGTGCTGGTGTTTGTTTCCCTCACTTTACTTATCTGGGAACCCCATTTCTGGCCTGTGACCTCTCACCATCAACTCCTCCCAATGGCTCCCTTCCCACCTGCGGTGTCTTTGGGTTGGTGCTGGTAGCTTGCGAGCCACAAAGCCCTTAAAACCAGGCTTGAATAGTTCCCAAATTAAAGATATGAAAGACCTCTCCACAGTCGAGGCCTTCCGGTCCCGCAGCATCAGTGTTTCAGAACATGCAGTCCGCAGGTAGAGGCATTACAAGAGCCTATGCTCAACAGAGTTTCATTCTGGGGTTTTTGCATGCTGGGAGGCTTGCATGACTTAGTTGTAGATTTTTTATGAAGTACTTTTTTACTGTTTCAATAAATACCTAATGTGGGACTATTGATCTGGATTAATATTGTATTCAGGAATATAAATATTTATAGGTCAGTGGTTGTCAATCAGGGACTCTAATATGGTTAAAACAACAGAAAATGCTGGAAACACTCAGCAGGCCAGGCAGCATCCATGGAGAGAGAATCGGAGTTAACGTTTCTCCACGGATGCTGCCTGGCCTGCTGAGTGTTGCCAGCATTTTCTGTTTCAGATTTCCAGTATCTGCAGTATTTTGCTATTGTACTCTAATTTAGTTTCCAGCTCTAATGCTCTTGAGATTAGAGGGTTATGTGTCAGTATAACTGTATTCTCATTAAGCAGACTGCAAATTCTTGTTTTGTCTGTGATGGATGTGTGGTATTTGTCCAAAATGTCCTGTGGTATCAAAGAAAGAACTTGCATTTATATAGCACCTTTCACGACCTCTGGACGTCCCAAAATGCTTTACAGCCAATGAAGTACTTTTTGAAGCGTGGTTAGTGTTGTAATGTAGGAAAATAGTATAAATCACGGAGGAAAAGTACCCAATTGTATCTGTTCTGAAGCATCCTTGAGTCAGACATGCTCTTCAAGCTGCCCCATTCAGTGAGCATTTTTCAGGCAGAAGCTGTGTTCTCCATTACTGCATCCACCCCTGTTGTGCTGTGTTGCCATTTGAGATGCTTCACTCTACAGAAGGAAGGGGAAGGGAAAAATAGTCCTCACCAAAAGACTGAGGGGAAGAAAAACATCTTTTCCCCACTTGCTTTTACTTGATTCACTGGGTGAGTGCAGCCAGCCTTTCTGACACGCATTTGGTGAATGCCCCCCCCCCCCCCCCCCCCCACCCCGGAAACTTCTTTTTTATTCAAATGAAGGGCATGAGAATGATTCTGCAGGGCTTGAGAACTTTTCTAAAATCCCATTTGGGGTTAAACAAACGGAATGACCCAGCAATGACACCTCAGCCAGCAGATGAAGTAATGGATAATTGTGAGAGATCTGTTTGAAAGTAGCTCACCACCTCTTTCTCCCCCCGGGCCCCCAGGAGTTGCACCCTATTATGAATTCCTCCAGTCTCCACACTCTTCCTTATTAGGAATATAGTCGAGCTTGGGTATTGAATCTAAATTGCTCCACTCCTCACGATGGCTAAAGTTTGTGCAAGAAGTGGAATTGATGTTCTATTTACACTCTTCCTCTTTCTCTTCCCCCCACCCCTGCCACACACCCCAAGCTGAACTTCTGTCACTTTCATACTCAGTAATTTATTCATGGTCCCTAGTTTCTGAATCGGCTCGTGTATATTACAAAACTGATTAGTTAATGTAATAGTTGATCATTGTGAAAAGATAATGCAAGTTTAATTGACACAAATACTAATAGTTTGCTTCTGAGGCACATTTTTACTCCTGATGGATGGTTTTGTTTTTATAAATACAACTGTGGAAGCTAAATTAACGACAACCTGTTAAATACATTTTCTTCAATTCCTGATTAAAAAATATACTGACTCTGCGCTATGGTGATGGATTTTCTCTTCACTGCTGAATTCCATTCTTTGTTCTTGGGTTCTGCCTAAGTGCATATAATGGTTTCCTGTAATCCATCTCTTTCAAAAACTTGGAATATCTTCATAATATAATACTTCTGTTCCTCATAGTGATGAATAAGTAGTATTAAGCTTTTTGATTTTTTTTTCTCTACCCGCTCATTTCTTTTTGCAATTTTGTTAAACTGGTGCCCATTAAAATTTAAATAGGCCCAGAATCTTTGTTCAGTCTGTAGTTGTGTAACTAAATTATCAATAGACTTTAATTTGCAGCATTCTGGAAAAATGACATTGGATCCCTGATTGAAAATGTTTAAAAACATGTAACTGGCACTTACAATAGCCTTGTGTTTTGACACTTCATGCTAATTTTATGACTTATCACACTGAGAAGCCAAATTGCCCTGGGCATAATATAAGAACATAAATAGGAGCAGGAGTAGGCCATACGGCTCCTCAAGCCTGCTCTGCCATTCAGTAAGATCTGACTGAGCTGCTACCTCAACTCCCCTTTCCCATCCTATCCCTTGATTCCCTCTGAGTGAAGAAATTTCTCCTTGTCTCAGTCCTAAATGGCCGACCCCTTATGAAAGTTGATGGTCCAAGTCTGTGGCTTGTTTTTTTAAGCAAGTCGGTTTTTGCCCTCCACTTCGGGTGTGGGTTATTTTATTGAGTGTTTCTATTATATCCGACTCTTTTAAACTGAGGAGCTGCAGTGTAACAGGGAGCTGACCTTTTCAGCAGCTTGCTCCATATTACTTGTCAATAACAACTTGCTTATTAACCAGCATACAAATGTGGGGAGGCCTCCCAAAATAAAACACTTTACAATATATTAGTTCCACTAATGCTTTGAATTAAATGTTCTCATTTTTGAGACTTCATCTGTCATATATTGTCTTATCTACCCGCTGGGTGTGGAATATATCCGCATCCTGTCCAGTGACTGGATCCACACCCGCCAGGTTAGGTGCAACACAGGTCATGTTCGCAATGCTCCTTCTATGGTGAATCATCGTGAATCTTCAGTTCCCATGCTTCCTGTTTAGTGCCATGTGTGCTGAGCTGGAATCTGGATTGAAACTCTCCCATTACCCATATGAGCCAATAGTTGGGGAAACTTGATTTCCCTTCTGTCTGGCGATTTCAAACTCGTGCCTCAAAAGGTTGGGACAGTGAATAAAAACTATGAATAAATATCAGAGCTATTCTTGTATGTGCTGAGACAACCACTGACCAAGATCTGAATACAGTCGTTAGTCCTGATAGTTCGAAGTTTTCTCGCTCTGGGGATTTAGTGTTTAAAAATTTGAATTTCCACAATTCATTTTTGAATTAAGAGGATTAGACTGTACTTGTAACCCTGCCATGATTTGCAATTAACCCTGGACTGGCCATACCATGTAATGCAACAAATCAGTGTTTAATTCTGGCTTTCAAACCGATCATTCATTTGGCCACTTGCAATAATTGTAAAATCTGCATTTTTCTTAATATGCTTATTTGTGATTAGCTGTAAGAAATGACCAAATGCATCAATTTTACAAATCTCAATATTAAAAACTTTGTATTTAATTTGGTAAATCTGGCAGCATTATATTGAGTTAAGTTTATATATTTAAAAAAATATATATAGTTGCAAATGTCAAAGGCAAAGATTTTAGTCTGCTCTAAAAATGCACGTGTGATGGCAGAATTGGAAGATAGGCAAGTGGCAAATAATTGCTTGAAACAAAGATTTGTTTTAAGTTGATCCTTTTTTAGTGCAAGGGTTTATGATTCTGAAAAATGCCAAAGTTTTGCAATGAGGATAATTTTGAAAATGCGCACTGGCGCATTCTGAATGCATGCTTGAAATTGTATGCGGCAATAAATACTGAGGGAATGAGCTAATTGTTTTATAGAGTTGTCATTGCACTCATGTATGACTTGTGCTTGGTCTTGACTTGGTGCCTTCTCATTCCAGTAGAATGCAAACTTCTGTTACAAGTTCTAGTTTGGGATCGGCAGATGAAAATTCAGTGGCAGAGGCTGAAGACAGTCTAAAAACTGTGCACCTTGAGCTTACTGAAACCTGCTTGGATATGATGGCTCGATACGTTTTCTCTAACTTCTCTGCTCTGCCCAAGAGGTTTGTTACATTTTTTAAAAATGTTTCTTCAATCGTATTTTTCTAGGACCTTTTTAAAATAACTCTTGCTTTTTGTAGAATCTACAGCGCAGAAATAGGCCATTCGGCCTAACTGGTCCATACTGGTGTTTATGCTCCACATGAGCCTCCTCCCATCCTCCTCCTAACCATATCAGCATAACCTTTTTATTCCTTTCTCCCTCGTGTTTATCTAGCTTCCCCTTAAATGCTATTCGCCTCAACTACTCCTTGGGATAGTGCGTTCCACATTCTAGCTACTCTCGGGGTAAAGAGGTTTCTCCTGAATTCCCTATTGGATTTATTAGTGACGACCTTATTTATGGCCATTAGTTTTGGTCTCCTCCACAAGTGGAAGCATCTTCTCCACATCGACCCTATCAAACCCTCGTATAATCTTAAAGACCTCGATCAGGTCATCCCTCAGGCTTCTCTTTTCTAGAGGAAAGAGCCCCAACCTGTTCAATCTTTCCTGATAGGTATAACCTCTCAGTTCTGGTATCATTCCTGTAAATCTTTTTTTTGCACTTTCTCGTCACCTTCGAGCTGAATCTCAGCGTTAAATTGCAAATGAAATAAAAGGAAAAGCTCCAGATGTTTGAGGATGTTGGTACATACGCCGCGGGCGCTTCACCTGAAATGTTAATCTGCCTCGTCTCTTTTCTGGTGCTGGTGGATGTGTTGTGTATTCCCAACATTTTCTCTTAATAAAACTCATTAGATCTGTTTAAATGCTGTGCATCGCCCAGCTCAATTATGAAAGCTGACCCCTGATTATCCTTCTGTTTTAACACTCGAGTCACTATATATTCCAGTACTATGTTTCATTTAGTTTTTCTCATTTAGGCTTTGTTTGCATTCTTGTGTTTTTTAAGGTCCCCTGTGGCAGAGTTTCTTCTTGGTGCAGGAAGGAGTAATACATGGCTGGTTGGAAACAAGCTTGTCACGGTAACCACCAGCAGTGGCGTAGGAACCAAAGCACTGCTGGGTTTAGATTCCCTGGACCAAAAGAGGACTGATGAAGTGCCCAGGTATAGTTCAACCTGCTGATCTGCAGAGATATTGTAGCTTTTGTATATAGTAAAATGTTTGTTTACTGAGTGCTTTCATTGATTTCCAGTATTTGTCACAAAAGGATTGTAGCTTTATCGTCCAAGTAATGGTGCAGATTTATTTTTGTTACCCTAAAATAGATGGTGCTTTTTTGAATGTAATAAGTAATTTGCTGCAATATTGCTAGCAGCAAAGGCAATGGTATACTGCATTGTTCTCTAGTTAGGGAAGGATGTTCTGTGCATTTTGAATTTGAATGAGATTTCACTTCGACTCTGCATTGACTCTTTTTAAGACTGGATTTATCACTGCAAGTGAAGACAACCCAAGAAGCACCTGCCAAGCTTGAATCGCAAACCAGCCAGCAGATTGGAAAAGCTGCTCGTCTGCGAGTGAGATCCGTATCTGGTGAATATTGAAAGGATTAGCTTCTGGAGAATGATATTTTAATACTATGTGGTGACCAAATCAGCTTAATTTTTTTTAATGCCAAGTCTCCTGTTCAAAATTACAATGACGCTGTTCATAAATCTAATAATCTTGTTGCTGGCCAATTGCATCTATTGATGGTGCTGTATTGTACTTTGAAGTCTAAGTACTTAATAGACTAAATGCTGTCCAAAAACTCAGTCTCTGGTCAGTGAACACATTGAACCTTGCACAACATTTTTTTTTACAGAATAAATCTGGATTGGTATATTTTAAATCAAAAGATGGGTAACCGTCATCCTTTTCTCCCAGTAGTGTTGCATGTTTGTTGTGTTCAGATGCTTCAGATTTGTGCACACTCTGAAATTTCCACCCTTTCTCCATATTCCTTAATACCCTTGCTTCCCAAATAAGGATCAATTCCCTGTTCAACATCTTAATTGATTCTTTATAGCTTTCTGGGGCAGTACATTTGCGTTCTTGCAAATTTTTCTTGGATTCTCTTTTAGCAGTTTTAGTTTGAATTTTATGATGTCCCCTTGTTCTGGATTCTCGTACTGTAGGTCCCTGTGTTATATTAGATGGGAACAGGAGTAGGCCATTCAGCCCCTCGAGCCTGTTCGCCATTCAATTAGATCATGACTGATCTACATCTGCACTCCCTGCACCTGCCTTGGTCCCGTAACCCTTAATTACTCTTGCCTAACAAAAACCTATCAAGATAGAAGTTGTGTGAAGGTGAAGCTGGCAGGTTGGAGGAGGAGGAAGGGGAAACAGGGAGGTCCTGCAAAAGAAGAATAATAATCAACTTTATTGTCATTGTTAGTGCACAAGTGCAGTACAACGAAATGTAGGCTTGCGGCTCCCGAGAGTGTACATTTTGATTAAGACATTTAACATTCAACATTAATTTGGCTTGTAATACATAAACATAAACATAATAAAGTGCATTGGCAGATGTGCAGGCTTTAGAGTTTATTTGTAGAGTTCAGTAGGATGACAGCCCTGGGAAAGAAGCTGTTCCTAAATCTGGTTGTTTGGGTGCGAATGCATCTGTAGCGTCTCCCAGATGGCAGGGGGGGCGAACAAACTGTGGCTGGGGTGGGTAGGGTCTTTGATGATGGTCAGTGACCTCCTTAAACAGCGTTTCTGGTAGATGTTCTCTGGTCGGTAGCCGGGTGCCGGTAATGCGTTGGGCAGTTTTGACTACCCGCTGCAGGGCTTTCCGGTCATAGGAGCTACAGCTGCCATACCACACTGTGATACAGTTCGTCAGGATGCTCTCTATTGTGCAGCGGTAAAAGTTAGAGAGGATCAGGGGTGACAGGTTACATCCCTTCAGCCTCCTTAGGAAATATAGGCGCTGCTGGGCCTTCTTCACCAAAGAGGAGGTATTGAGGGACCAGGAGAGGTCTTCCGTGATGTGGACTCCGAGGAACTTAAAGCTGTCCACCCTTTCCACCACAGCCCCATGGATGTGGATGGGGGTGTGACTTCCGCCTTTAGACTTCCTGAAGTCCACAATGATTTCCTTGGTTTTCTTGATGTTAAGGGCCAGGTTGTTATCGGCGCACCACTTCACGAGATGCTGGACCTCCTCCCTGTAGGCTGACTCATCATTGTTGGTGATCTGGCCTACCACCGTGGTATCATCCGCAAACTTGATGATGGTGTTGGAACCATGAACAGCCACACAGTCGTGTTAAGAGTAGGAGATGGTGTAGTGGGTCTTGATTTCCAAGAGTGAGAATGCAGAGAGCTAGTAGAGTGAGCAAATAAGAGCAAAGTGCAGAGGACATGGGAGAAATGTAGTGATACTGATGCTGCCTGGGTTTGCTGTTGAGCTGCATTAGGAGGGGAAGCATTCTACTTCGAAGTATATTCGGGGTTCTTCATTTACTGATTTAAAAAAAAAAAAATTAAAAAAAATCTTTTTTGCCAACTCCTGAATGAGTTAGAAATTTTGGGTTTTATGAGAGTCTTGTTTAGCCTCAAGATCTCACCTCTTTCAGCTGCATGTGGATATCACACCTGGTGTGGTCTACAATATGTTCTGTCAGCGCTTCTCCACTATAGCATCGAAAGACAATGTAAATAAAATAAGGATCTAGTGTGTTGGTTGGCTACCAGGTTTCTCCATTGAACTAGAAGTTTTAGTTGAGCTCGTCATTGAGATAAATGGAAAGTATCTGTTTACATTCAAGCCAGTAGTGTTAAGTGATGTGCCCCGATCAGAGGATTGAGAGTGGGGCAAAAAACTCTGCCTCACTTAATTCTGTTAAAGGATTAATCCAAATTTTGGTCACTATTCACAATTGTTACCAATTAGCAAACATCAGTTGTGTAGATATGTGTTGTAACCAAAATAATGAATTATTTTAAAAGCTCTATGCAGCCACTTACAATTTTAAGTGAGTGCAAATTTGAATCCAGCCCCTTTAAAGGGAACTATATTCAGCGCATCATTTGATATCTACCACACATTGGAGCTACATGGTTTTTGTCCCCATAACAGGGATGTACATTGTCGTTGCTCTGTTTCAGCACAATGTGTTTCTTTAAAGCTGGCTTATTTTTCTGGTTTTCTAGGTGGCCACGCTCTTCACAGTGATTCAGTTCAGAGCTTAAGTCCCTTGGTGTCGCCCTCGGACAGCGAGTTCTGCACTCCTGTGACTCCAGCTCCAAAAGGATTGGAAAACCGGAAAGCGTTGCGTCAGGATGCACCTCACTCTAGTGTCCAGCCGCTCTCCCAGAAGGAAAAAGCCAACCTGGCTGAATATGCGCCAGTACTGACTCAAGGATGGGCAGAAATATACATTCGCCGACCCTCTGGTATGATCACTGGATTGGGTTCCCCTCTCAAAGCTTTAGGGTTGAATGTGGCTTTGATAAACTTGACACAATTGCAAATCAAATGAACGTTACAAAAGCAAACTTTAGGAGCTGAAAAAGGCCATTTAGCCAATCAGTCCGAAGTTTTTGATTGCTCTCATCCCACCTTCCTGTTTTCTCACCATATCCCTCTTGTGGCAACTTTTTCCAGAAAGACATCTGGTTATCTGTTTAACTCGTTTATATTACTTCAATGCTCTTTCCAAGTAATTCACTGAGGGGCAATTTTAACCTAACCCGCCTACTGGAAAACTGACGATCGGGTGCAATGCTGGCCTTACACCCCACCCGATTTTACACTGAAGGGAAGGGTGTAAAACCGGCATTGCACTTGGTCCTGTGGGTTTCCCACCCAACAAGTTAGGTTAAAAATACCCCAGATATGTCCGTTGCCCATTGTGTGAAGTAGTTACATAGAATTACGTGGTACAGAAACCAGTCTATGCCAGTGTTTATGCTCCACATGAGCCTCCTCCCACCCTACAACTCACCCTATCCGCATATATTTCTCCCTCATGTACTTATCTAGCTTCCCCTTAAATGCATCAAATGTCTGCCTGAAAAGCTGATTTTAATAACTTTCTGATGGTTGTGTTTTTAGAATTAAGCATTACAGGAAATTTTGTGTTATCCGGAGGCTAAGTGTCCGGCAAGCTCGAGCCACCGGCAAAAATCAGGAGCCGTTTTGTGAGGTTTTTTTTCTTCTCGTGGCTTTTTTTTTTCCAACAGTCAGGCTCTGGAAAGTCTCTCTGAAGCTGTTGCTAAGCTACAGAGACGCTGCCAAGGTACGGGCTGACTGTTTAGAAGCTGTTGCTAAGCAACAGTGTTTGTTGTCAGATACGGAGATGAAAAGCTCCGTATGCTTCAACATTAACGCTGGTGTCTCCGGCAGTTTTGAGGGAACGGCAACAGCTCGGTCCCGTCGGTGCCGGATAGCACAAAGTTTCCTGTATAAGTGATCTTCTATTCATAAATGGTAGCTATGTTTGCACATTGAGGGGTAAGTAGGCAGACCAGTAACTAAGGACTCCTGTCTTAACACCGTTCCACTTTAATAGTGTTGACGTTGGCTCCTTGCAGGTAATGCGAGTTGGCTCCTGTGTCTAGAGAACCCACCGAGCCCGTTCTCATCCGAGATAAACAACATGCCCTTGCAGGAGCTGTCGACCATGCTGATGGCTGTAGAGAGAGTGACCGATCCACGCCAGCACGCACCTGGTCGAGCAGAATCCATGCCGTGCTCCAGCCCGACCGCTGGGGCAGCCAAACCAACCTTGCTTCAGCGCTTCAACACTGGTTAGTGAAAGTCTCCACTTTCATGTAGTCACTGGTTTTACAGTCCTCTATTTCAAGCACTAATAGAATTTTATGTTCTGTACCTGAAATCCAGCTGAGTACTGTTGCATTTTAGACTGACTGCAATATTCCAAATATCCCAACCAATAATCTAAAACCTTTAGCTTACTCGCTGCTTTTTTCCATGGTGCAAGTCACTAAGTTAAATTAGGATACTTTTTAAATTTCAATTTGTTTTTTCTTGTGCTGCATCCAGAAATTGTACAGCGTTACTCCTGTGATGTTTCCTGGTATGGTACTATTTTTAAGAGTTTAAAAAAAAAGTAGTAAAGCTGAATTTGCATTTTGCATATATAGTAGGGTAGATATTCCTTTTTTTTTGCAGTTGCCCAACAGTTGCAAAAGCAACAGAGGAGAGGCAGCTGCCTGTGTTTGTCCTGTCCTGGCAGAGCTCCAGACATGAGCCTGACCCTCTGGGTGGGCAGTGTGCCAAGAATGCAGGAGCAAATCTGAGCCGGCAACTGAGATTGGGGTCTTCTGGCTGTCTGAAATCGTCATTTCGATTGGGGGTGGGGGGGGGAGCGGTGGGGGGCTTGCGGTTCTTGAAATTAATTGTTACTTACCAACATGTTCTTCAGCCTTCCCCAAGACCTAGTTTCGGCGGGGAATAGCAGACACGTGCCACAGCATCTGGTTCCAACACCTGCTCCTACATTGGAGTGCCCAGCAATAGATCCATCGGAGAATTCGGCATGAAATGTCAGTCTCCCACCCCACCACTCCACCTGTCCTATTCGAATAGAGATGCTGGGCCTGCAATGACTAGTTGCATCACTAGAGAGAGCCCGTAGAAATCCTGGGGCAGCACAATGAGGCAGGCGTTTTGGCGTAATCAGCCTTTGTCCCTTTTTCCGCTGCCCTGCATCTGGTATTTCTGGAGAGAAGTAAGGTGCCTTACTATTCTTGAAGTCTGTTGCATGGGTAGATGCCATTTCTTTTGCTAAAGTTTAACTTCAGAAAGTTTCCAATGTTCTTGTTGATCTCTAATAAACCTGTAAAGTAATCTTTGATTTAGATGGCTTGAATATGGTTTGTGTTTCAAATGTATCTCGTACTATACTGTTAAACTTTTTTGCTGGAATTGTGTAGATCTTGCGTCAAACATAGTCTGCAACAGGTTATGTGCTGGGAGTTTGTTTCTTAGGAAGATCAATGGTTCTGATTTTCTGAGTGTTTTTGTCCTGTGCTTCACGCAGCCACTGATTTCATTTCCCTTTGCAGTGGGTTCTTTCTCGATGTGCCAGACAAGCTGTCGAGAAAAGTTGCACAGGAGCATTTCCTGGGCAGGTATACGCTAGCACCCTCGAGGCTCCCATAAGTCATTCGTACCCGTGCATCCCGCGCTGTGTGTGTGTCGTATGTGGAAAAAATTGATCCCATTAATTCGCTGGAGCAGCATGGAATTCTCCCACTTGAGATGTTACAAAGCAGCAGCTTTGAGAGCCTTCAGATGCTGCCATAAACCATTTATTTTTAATAAGTGAATATTTATTTATTCAAATTGCTTATTAACCAAAGGTTTAGTTGTCTGTGAAACTAATCAAGCATGCACTGCTAATTGAAACCAGCTTATTTGAAAATCAATCATTATTTATGCAGGGTACGGCACTTCGTTTTGCATAGTAATTTTGAGAAGCTATAGTTTTCTCATTAAGCCTTACTGTATATGCATTCTTTCTTTATGTCGTGGCTCCCAGTAGATTAAGACTATTTTTTGTTATGCTGTTGCTCTTAAATAACTTGCTATTATTTGTCTTTCACGTTTTGAAGCTGGACCCAATGTCCCTGCTTGCTCACATACACCTTTACCACCAGATGTGCTGCTAAACTCCCAACGCAGTAGCTCTGTGAAGATTGAAATTCTTTTTGAACACGCTGATTTGTAAATCAGCGATCAGCAGCTGTGAGCATTGTAATTGAGTGTCACGGTTTGCAATGAAGAACTACCAGGGCAGCTGAAATAATGGCTAAGTGAGTAGGGATGGGTTCCTGAATCAAAACAAAGGCAAGTAATAATTCTAGTAATGCTAGAAGAAAATCTTGCCTCAAATTTACTCATTAATTTCATGCAGTTATATTTTGTCATAAGTGGCATGTGGTTATATACTAGCATTAAGCCACCTCCAGCTCTAGTAAGTTCCAACGTAACAGCAAAAAGTGTGGTGTAGTGGAATGCAAAGTCAAATGCAGTTTAGGTTTAAGGGGGGAGGGGGAAGGATTTAAATTCTGAAAACTAGTGCTATGATTGAGTTCACTAAATATGGCACACTGATCTGTGTGCTGTACTCATCGCAAACACATAACTGAGGGAGTGCAGCCATACCAGTTGATATTTAAATATGTTGAAGGAACAAATCACTGACGTCTTGTGTATGTCTAGAGAAACCACAGGTTAAGACATAAAGATAATCCTCTCCTTTCTTGGTCCAAATCGAGCATTGTACTGAAAATGGGAATTCAGCCAAATTGTCGAGCAGGATTAACCTTTTCCGTTTTAATTCATTTGCCAAGTTCCGACTAAAACAAGCTATGCTGAAGTAAAAATAGGACGGTGAACTTTGGTGGTTGTTTCATACCTTTTAAAATATGCCAGAAGTAAAACATCTGCTTGCTCTCTTCATATTCCTAGCTCCAGTAAGTAGAGTTGGTGCATAAATTAAGCAAAACCTAGAGCATGAAAGTTGCATGTTTCAAAAAATCTGTGTGGTTACTTGGCATTTGGAACTTTTAACTTGCTTAAATTGACTCAATTCAGCAAAACAGTTGACTGGGGAACAGAAACTTGGCCCAGTACAGACAAAGAGTAAGGAAGAGCTGCAGTGGGATTCTGAGCAGGAAAGTAGACCAAAGATTCAGAGTTACAGTAATTAGTTTCTATTTCAGCAAAATGACAAAGCAAGAGGACCGTGGCTAATTGGCAAGTAAACATTTTCCAGCCTTGGTTTTGACTTTGCATTTAGGCATGTAATGACTTGTTTCCAGGCAACCGTGGCACCGACGGAGTGTGGGTACTCCATTCAGTATTATTCCAGTGAAAAACGTCATTGATCTGAGATCTCTTGGGGGTCAAGTTTTGTAGCGTGGTTTGCACTAAAAAACATCAAAACATGCCCGAGCTGAAATCTTCAGTTTAAATGGGCTAATGAGAATTAAATTTTCAGCATGAGAAAAGAGCTCCAATAAGACTCAATAGATTGTGTTGTGGCGGATTGAGACTCCCCTACTCTATTTAGCTTGTACAGGGTGCAAGCATTCACACTCCTCCACAGTTGGAACTGTTAATACAGATTATCCGCACACAATAGAGATTATCCGTCTGTTACAACTCCATTGCAAAGATGAGGTTAGAAAAAAAAATTAAATCCTAAAATGTTTGTTTGGATGACGACTCGTGTGTGCACTTGTAACTCTTAATTGCTTGTTTAAATAGTCAAGTCACAAAGCTAAACTATCTAGACAACTTCAAAGATTAGTACCGTGGGATGTTTTTCTACATTTTAAAGGGGCTAGACAAATGGAAGTTGTTGTAGTAATGTGATCAGAAAATTAAATGCAAATATTGCTGGAGTTAAGTAACGGTGACTTCTTCAATTACACGGTTTAGTTTCCTTTTTTGGAAGGAACAGAAGGGCAAATGAAAGCTAGTGGTGTCTCACTTAGCAATTTATGGAAATTGTGCAGGTGTCTTGCTTCTTAGAGTGTAACTTAAAGAAGCTCCGTTGACTTACTTTGGACAAAACAAAACCTTTCCAAGTACAATGTGACACTAATAATTTGTGGTACATTTGATTTTGTGGGAGATTGTGGTAAATTGAAAGTCCTGAGTTAGATAGTACAGTTGGTGAAGCTAATGGTGTTTCATCATGCTTTATCTCTGTATACTAGTGTTTCAAGTTGGACAGTAGTTCAGCATTAAACTTGTGCTAAGTTGACGCTGTGTTTGTAAAATTCAGTTTAGGCCTGTTAGTAAATCTCAAAAGGTCAGAGCTAATCCTCCACAAATCTTCATGTATCTTGAATAAGGTTTCACCTGTTCAGAAATTTCTGCTTTGTACCAAATTGAACTAGGCATTAGGAAATAATGTATTATGAGGAGTGAGACTGTGGATGTGTTCTAACTTTGAGTTGAATTTCTAGATTCAGTTGCAGTAGTAGAAGAAAATGATGGACCTGGGATGCACTTGAAGGCGTGCGATTCTCCTGGGGAGTCTCAGGAACTTGAGGACTTTGAGGCGATGGTTTCAGAGCCAATCTTCTTGCCCGCAGAGAGCTATGACAAAATTCCAGCATCCTACAGTAGAGTAAGTCTGAATGCACTTCTGTCTCTGGAGAAGATCATTCTGTATAGTTCATGAAGTTTGCTATTTCCTTTCAATCCTTGCTCCTAGTATAATTTAATTCATACTGATTGCTACATATTAAGTAAAACATGTCCATTTTCCTCTTCCTTTAACACAATCTTGGGCCTATCTTTTTCTGAGATGGTGATTGACAGGTACTTCATTACTCTTAGTTCAGTCACCTTTTTATATTGAGACGACCAAATGCAGATTGGCTGACTGCTTTGGCAGGTATCTCTGCTCTGTCACACAAATACAACCCCAACCTCCCTCTGGCCATTCTCCTCTTTCCATCTTTTGGCCTCCTGCACTGCTGCAACCAAGTTCAGTGCAAAGTTGTTGGGAATCGGTATGTTGTCATCCTCTTGGACACCCTGCAACCATCTGGAATAAACATTGACTTCAGAACTTGGTTACCTGCCTCCATTTTTCCTGAGATTCTTCCATTTGACCCCACTCCAGGGACTTGAGCACCTAATCTAGTCTGAAGCTCCTGTGCTACACTTTCAGGGGACACTGTCTCATGAGATGTTAAACCAAGGCCCTGTCTGCCCCCTCGGGTGGACGTAAAAGATTCTCATGGCACTATTTCGAAGAGGGGAGTTCTCCCAGTGTTCTGACCAATATTTATCCCTCAATCAACATCACAGAGATTATCTGGTTATGTATCTCATTGCTGTTTGTGGAGCTTGCTGTGTGCAAATTGGCTGCTGCATTTCCTATTTTGGGTCATCCAGAGGTTGTGAAAGGCATTATAGAAATAGTCCTTTCCTTTATTAAATCTCTTCTAACTAGTACTTGGCAAACCTTGAATTGTCCTCTTCCCCACCCCTTCCCCTATCATTTTGATTGGCCTAGGTTCACCCATTTTTCTTTCCGTTCTAACGAAGGATCTTCATGAGAAAAGATGGGGTGACGTTTCATAAGATTCTGACACGCCTTGTATGTTTCCAGGAGCATAGGAGCAGGAGTAGGTCATTCAGCCCCTCGAGCCTGTTCCACCATTCAATTAGATCATGGCTGATCTGGACCTCCACTTCATCTACCCGCCATGGTTCCGTAACCCTGAATACCCTTGCCTAGCAACAAAATCTATCTGTTTTGACTTTCAGTTGACTTCCAGCATCTTTGGGAGAGAGTTCCAGATTTCCACTACCTATTGTGTGAAGTGCTCCCTGACATCACCCCTGAACGGCCGAGCTCTAATTTGAAGGTTATGCCCCCTTGTTCTGGACTCTCCCACCAGAGGAAATAGTTTCTCTATCAATTCCATTAATCATCCAGAATTTTCTGTTTTAGGATTTCATGCATTTGTAGTTTTCTAAATCTGTACCCTTCAAATACATTGGTAGGTAGCAATGGGAACAAGACAATATATTTTGCTACTTCCCACTAATATATAGTCTACATAATCTGCATAATTTGGACAATGGATTGGCAGAGCTGAGAAATGTGGAAACTGAATATTTAATGGGATTGGTTGAATTAAAATGGATTGTTATGAACTTCTTGCAATCCCCAAAGATGTAAGGTTTCTCGAACTGAATTAGTGAATTGTTGGGTTTAAACAGTAATTTTGTTTCCCCCCCCCCCCCCCCCCCCAGTCATCATCGACTTCCAGCCAAGAGGAAGACAAAACTACCCAACCAGAGGACAGTGGAATAATGGGATTTCCAACTGAAAAAGTTGTGCCATCTTCTTTAGCAGTGGATCCCTTGGAGGAAGATTTCAATTTTGACCACGCTCAAATTCTCAATAAATCCAGCTCCTCCCCTGAGCTTCAGAATCTGCAAGAAGTGACGGAAGTAAATGGGAAAGAGGGACACGTTGGGAAACCTGCAGCTGAAGGGAAGCCCAGAAGTCGCACCGAAAGTATCGAAGAGGAATGCTCCTCAAACGGCAAATTGGAAGCCAGTGACGGTAACGCCGGTAATAAACCAGATACTTGGCCGCCAGCAGAAAAGAAGGAACCACCTCAGTCACCAAACCGCTACAGACCCAGGGGGCACACCATCTCCGATTCTGCCCCATCAAGGAGGGGGAGAAGGTCACATCGGGATGGTGTTCAGAACAGATCGGCAGCTTCGAATGCAGAGAAGATTAGTGGAATAAGCCCAAGGTACGTTTGTTTCTTTTGAAAGAAAAGGCATATTTGCATTTATACAGCACTTCTCAGACTTCCCAAAACACTTGCAGCCAATGAAGTACTGCAGTGTGGTCACTGGCAATGTTCCCTTCAAGCTGTGCAGTGCTCCAGGGAACCTGCGCAGCCAGCTTTTCAATGTAAAAACTGTGCATGCACTGTATTTTGAATGGCCTGCTACACAGGGCCAAAATAAATTACAGGGACTATTGGTCACTGTTGTAATGTAGGAAACGCGGCACCCAATTTGCAATTAGCAAGCTCCCACAAACAGAAGAGCGATAATGACCAGATAATCTGTTTGTGATGTTGATTGAGGAATAAATATTGGCCAGGACAATAGGATGTGGTGTGGGGAAGGGAGGAAATTCTATTTGGAACAAAATGAATGGCACTTTTATACAATGGCAAGCCATTCCATTTATCGTACATGTACAAGAGGCCAAAACACAGTCCACGGGTGCAAGAGTTGTGTAGGGCAGGGGTTCTCAACCGGGGGTCCGTGGCCCCCTAGGGGTTCGCGAGAAGATTTCGGAAGCCTGCCAGTTGGTTTGTCCCATCAATATACAGGGGAGACTGCTGATAATGGCATAAACACAAGTCTCCCCTGTATATTGAGACAAGTGGAATAGTCTCCGCTATACAAAGACTGCATGCACAGTCAATTCAGGTTCTTGCTGTTGTCATGGTGTCCAAGTCCTTTTGCGTGTATTCATTGCTCAGTTTTTTTTTTGATCCAACCCTATTCCCTTCCACGTTCCACTCGCCGCTTTTAACTATTAAATAAAACAGTGGAAGGTATAACTTCTCTTGCAGGGATTAAAACCTGAATTGGGGGTGGGGAAATCCGCAAGTTAGTCCAGCATTGCGTGGGCTGTCCTTTCAACCCTTTTTCTTTGCCCTGGTGCGGAGCTGCCCTGTGTTGCTGGCTTTCACCGCCATGTTGGGGTTTGGTATCTAAATAAGAGGAAAGTTCTGTTTTCAAAATGGAGGACGTGGACCTGGAATTTTAGTCCAGTCTGACCAAGTGTGCACAGAACCAGCCTGTAGTGAGCGCGGTGCTTGTTGCTCCTGGTTCTTTTCCTGTTAAGCAAATAGTTGATGGGGTGGAGCAGACCTTGGCCAGCAGATGGGCACATAATGTAAATTGAGGAATAAAACAGAAAATGCTGGAAATACTCCAAGTCAGACAGCATTTGTGGAGGGAGAAAAACAGAGTTAACGTTTCAGGGCGATGACTTTTGTCAGACCTGAAACATTAACTCTGTTTCTCTCTCCACAGATGCTGCCTGACCTGAGTATTTCCAGCATTTTCTGTTTTTATTTCCGATTTCCAGCATCCGCAGTATTTTGCTTATGAAAATTTATGACTTAATAAATGCTTCTTTACACAAGGTGTTCTAGAGCTATTCATAACTAATTTTTATAGAGAAAAAATATTTGTGCTGTGTTATAGGGGGTCACGGGATTTTTTATAACACGGTGGCGAGCCTTGGAAGCAAAAAAGGTTGACGACCCCTGGTGAAGGGCCCTCATGGGATTATTTTATTTCTATAATCGATAATGAGCCATTCATTAATTGGATCATTGTAATCCGTGAAGAGATACTGATAAATAAAAGCAAATGTTAAGTGATTGTGAATGAATTGCTGCAAGCATGTGAGTAACAGCAAGCATTGGTGGGAGGCAGTATAGAATAAGGATCTATCCTTGGCCCCCTCCTAGTTCTCATCTACACACTGCCCCTTGGCGACATTATCCAAAGACATGATGTCAGGTTTCGCATGTTCACTGAAGATGCCCAGCTCCACCTCTACACCAGCTCTCTCAACCCCCTCCACTGCCTCTGTTGTCAGACTGTTGTTTGACATCCAGTCCCAATGAGTTGCAATTTGCTCCAATTAAACATTGGGAAGACCAAAGGCATTGTCTTTTGTCCCCACCACAAATTCCGTTCCCTCGCCACTGATTCCATCTCCCTCCCTGGGCACAGTCTCCGACTGAACTAGACTGTTTGCAACCTTGACGTCCTATTTGACCCTGAGCTGAGCTTTCGACCTCACATCCTCTCCATCACAAAGACCACTTGCCTACCTCCACCTCCATAATATGCCTTTTATCTGCCCCTGCCTCAGCCCATCTGCTGAAAACCTCATCCATGCTTTTGTTACCTCCAGACTCGACTCTTTCAATGTTTTCCTGGTCAGCCTCCCAGCTTCCACCCTCCATAAACTGAAGATCATCCAAAACTTTGTCCGTATCCTAACTCTCAAGTGCCGTTCACCTATCACCCCTGCGCTCGCTGACCTCCATTGACCATGCTTTTGGTCACCTGTCCTAATATCTGCTTTTTCACAGAAACCCCACAGTGCAGATAGAGGCCATTTTGGCCCATCGAGCCTGCACCGACACATATCCCACCCGATCCCCGTAATCCCTACACCAACACATATCCCACCCTATCCCCGTAACCCCACGTATTTAATCCCCCTAGCACTAAGGGTCAATTTTATCATAGCCAATCAACCTAACCCGCACATCTTTGGATTGTGGGAGGAAACCGGAGCACCCGGAGGAAACCCACTCAAACACGGGGAGAATGTCTGTGTGGAGTTTGCACAGTCACCCGAGGCCGGATTCGAACCCGGGTCCCTGGCGCTGTGAGGCAACAGTGCTAACCACTATGCCACCGTGCTGCTTCTTTAGCTTGGTGTCAATTTTTGCCTGATCACGCTCCTGTGAAGCGCTTGGGGTTTCCTATGTTAAAGGTGCTACATAAATGCAATGTGTGGCAGAAAAGTTAGGAGTTTCCCATGTGCAATATTGGTTGTGCTTATCCAGGATGAGAAGGCTTGCTATATATTTTGGTAATTCTTGTACCTGCTACCTAAGTACCTGTATTTTAACAATTTTAATATAACCCTAAACTTATTCCGATAAGGTGAAAAGAAAAGAGCAAAGAGTGTGTTTTGTTTGTTTTGCAGTTTTGTGTTTCTGCAGTTGTATCATTCACCTTTCTTTGGCAGTGAGTCAAACAAGCCCCTCCTGGTACCCAAGACTGAGGTGAGTGAAGTCTGAAGTTGTTAATGCAAATTGCCACTCTGGAACATGTTGCTCGTTTAAAATAAGACTTCCTATTGGTGACATGTATGCATCATTATGTGGATTTGTGGTTGGGAAGTGGGTGGTAATATGGCTAACACTTGGGTTGCAATAGGTTTCATCCTCACTGTACTGAAGCATTACCATTTCTATGCGAAGACCTTCATGCCGATGTTGAACCAGACCTTCGGTCAGTTGAAAGGAAACTGCCTAAAGACTGGTTTGGGTTGACTTAGTTATGTGCACCTGGTCCTGAGGTTCGGGCAAGGGACTTCAGTTATGTGGAGAAATGAGGAGCTGGGATTGTTCACATAGGAACAGGAGGAGGCCATTCAGACCCTCAAATGTTTTCTGAGGGGAGATGAGAATTCTTGTGCATATGGCAATCTGGAATGCACTGCCTGAGGGTGGTAGAAGCAGTAACTTTCAGAAGGGAAATGGATATATACTTGAAAAGAGAAAATCTGCAGGGCTATATGGGGAAAGAGCAGGACTCGTTGGAAAGCTCTTTCACAGAGCAGCCACAATGGGCTGAATAGCCGATGCTGGCAAGGCCGCATTTATTGCCCGAGAAGGTGGTGAGCCTTTTCCTTGAATTGCTGCAGTCATCATGACACTGGTGCCCCCACAGTGGTGTTGTGTAGAAAATTCCCCGATAGTGACTCGGTAGTGATGAAGGGACAGTGATACATGCCCAAATGAGGGTGATGTATGATTAATGGCAAGTATGGTGGGTTCCCTTTGTAAAAATTCAACTACAAGTCTATTTAATAATTGCGCTTGTTTATTGCTGATGAGGAATGCAGCATGTTCTGTGAGCTGCAGGTGATTAACGGGCAGTTTTCTTAAAATCTTAGATCACGGAACGAGCCATTAAAGTCCTTGATCAGATGCCACCTTATGACACGCACAAGATTGGAGTTGTGTATGTTGGGGAAGGACAGGTAAGGGTCTTCTGCAGCTCAATGAGCAGTTACACTGACCAGCGTTCTTCATCTCCACAATGCTTAACCTCCAGCTTTGTGCTCGAGTGCCAGCCTGAATTGATGCCGCACCATTTAAAAAAAAAAAACTTTTTCTTTAAACTAGTGATGCCCTGGGTTTCAAAGGTCATCTGTTACAGTGGCATCGCTAGTTTGTGGAGCAACTACCCCAGGTGGCACTGCAACAGGTAGCTTTTAAACCCTGGTCCCTAAACCTCTCCACCTCCTTTAAGACACTCCTTTAAAACCTACCTTTGACCAAGCTTTTTGTCACCTGTCCTAAAGTCTCTTCCTTTGGCTTCGTGTCTGTTTGTTTTTTATCTGGTTACACCCGTGCAACACCTTGGAATGTTTTCCTACGTTAAAGGCGCTATATAAATGCAATGTTGTCGAGATTAGCAACAGTTCACATTTATTTTCTCTCCGATTTATCAAATCTCCAGTGTTATGTATATGTATTGTGTATCCCGCAATCAAAAGTTCGATACTGATGGTAAATTCAGAAGGATTCCAATCTGCTCCCTTGAACAACGTTAACTCGTACCTCATCTATCCAACTCTGAGCCCTGATCTGATGGGATTCAGTAGCCTGCTTACAGAAGAACATAAACCATGTCAAAAGTAAATCTTTATGTACAGTAAGGAAAATTTCCTGTTCTAGGATAAGCAAAGCACTCAACATTTTAAGGTACTTTTCAGGAAGAAGAGATTTTTTTCAATTGGTAATGTATTCACAAAGATGCAGTGTTATTTAATGAATGTGTATTTTGGTTTCGGAATGCAGAAGCTTGCATTTTTCCTTTGCCACATATATGCTTGTTGGCACGTGCCAGAATGGTGGTGCATTCCAGTGAATGACTTTCAAAGAGGATTGGGGCAGCAGGACTGTAGCATAATCTGCATGGAAACTGAGACCGGCCAACTGGCAGGCCTGCTAACGTTTGGAGTTTGAGCAATGGGAATAACTAATTTCAAGAATATATAACTGCTCGCAGTGACATGTGCTTCCTGTAGCTGAGAGAGGGCCATTTCAGCTGTGCATTTCTGTTTGTTAAATAATATTTTGAGTTGTAGAAATCTGGTTTTCTCGTGTGATTGGAGGCAAATATCAATCAAGATAATGTGTAACGTTCAGTAGCTCAGGAGTGAACCAATTGTGCCTTGATTAGAACTCTCCCCAGTGAAATGCTAGTGCGCTGACTTTCACAGGCATGAAATTGAAAGCTCTTAGGCATATTTTGTGGGTTTACACACTTTCTTGGCCCATAAAACGTGATTCTCTGAATCTGAATAAAAACGGGCAAAACATGCTCTTCTGAATTACCACGGTAATAAGAAACGCTTGCTTATTTCTTTTGACGCCATTAGAATTTTGTACATAAATTAGTTAAGAACATCTCCCTTGTGGCCAACAGCCAGGACAGGAAGTCTGAATAATGTTAAAATTGCACTGGCTGTATTATGTGCTTTCTCAACACATTTGGGGTATTATGAAGTGTTCTGGGTTTTTTTCCCCGTTAGTTTGCAAGTGGCAAGCAAAGCTAGTAATCTACAATGCAGAAGGGTTTTGCCTCCTCCCTCCTATTTGGAGATCCCTGAGTCTCCAAATTGAAATTTGCAGCTTTGTCAGCACTGGATGTGACCACATGAAAATGCAAAGATATCTTCTAAATTATTCAAGCACAGTTTTCAAGTTTAAAAAAAAGTCTTTGTCGAGGGAAGCTGTAAAGTTGAGGTTAGTATTTGTCCAAAATTAAATGATTGCTAATTAACTGCACAAATCTGTCGCAGGAACCATTAGTCCATGATTTCACTGGTGATGCAGTGCAAATGATCCCCATATAACACACCTGTTTCATAATATTCTCCTGAGATTAGTATTTATAGAGACAAACTTGCAAGCTTTTTGCATCCCCTTTCTTCACCAAGCTAGCGTATATTTTACCTCAAATGCGTGTGCAAAACCTCAGCTCATTCAATAAACTCTGGCTTAATTTGGGTTTTATTGTCCTGTGTTTCAGACTAATAATGAAGTTGAAATTCTGTCCAATGCATACGGCTCATCCAGGTACGCACAGTTCCTGACTGGCCTTGGTAAATTGATCTATCTCCAAGACTGTAACCCAGAACAAATTTTCCTCGGTGGCCTTGACACATATGGTGATGATGGGCAGTTTACCTACTGTTGGCATGACGACATCATGCAAGGTAAGTGAATCCAGCTTGCTACATGGGATCACTGTTCCTTGCTGTTCCAAATTTTACCCAGGCAAAGGAAGGAAGCAAAGCTCAAACCGCCTCCAGCCCTATGACCCTCCTGAGATCTTGGCGCACCTCCAATTCTGGCCTCTTGCACATCCCGATTTTCATCGCTCCACCATTGCCGCCCATGCCTTCAGCTGCCTATGCTCTTCAGGCCCTATCCTCTGGAATTCCCCCCCAAACCTCTGCCTCACTACCTCTCTCTCTTTGACCAAGCTTTTGGTCGTCTGTCCTAATATTTCCTTATGACCCAAGTTTTATTTGATAAAACTCCTGTGAAATGCCTTGGGATATTTTACTGCGTTAAAGGTGCTATATAAATACAGGTGGTTGTTGTTGTTGAACTGCGCTGGAATACTAGTAATGGAGAATATCTTTTACATAGAAACATAGAAGATGGGAGCAGGAGTAGGCCATTCGGCCCTTCGAGCCTGCTCCGCCATTCAATGTGATCATGGCTGATCATCCAAATTCAGTACCCTGTCCCTGCCTTTTCCCCATATCCCTTGATCCCTTTAGCCTCAAGAAATATATCCAACTCTTTCTTGAATATATTTAATGAACTAGCCTCCACCGCCCTCTGTGGCAGAGAATTCCACAGGTTCACCACCCTCTGGGTGAAGAAATTCCTCCTCATTTCAGTCCTAAATGGCTTACCCCTTATCCTTAGACTATGACCCCTGGTTCTGGACTCCCCAGCCATCAGAAACATCCTTCCTGCATCTAGTCTGTCCAGACCTGACAGAATTTTATAGGTTTCGATGAGATCCCCTCTCAATCTTCTAAACTCCAGTGAGTATAAGCCCAATCGACACAATCTCTCCTCATACGTCATTCCTGCCATCCCAGGTATCAGCCTGGTGAATCTTCGCTGCACTCCCTCCATGGCAAGAACGTCCTTCCTCAGGTAAGGTGACCAAAACTGCACACAATACTCAAGGTGCGGTCTCACCAAGGCCCTGTACAACTGTAGCAAGACATCCTTGTTCCTGTACTCGAACCCTCTTGCTACGAAGGCCAACATACCATTTGCCTTCTTAACCGCCTGCTGCACCTGCATGCTTACCTTCAGCGACTGGTGCACAAGGACACCCAGGTCTCTTTGTACTTCCCCTTCTCCCAATCTATTGCCATTCAAATAATCTGCCTTCCTGTTTTTGCCACCAAAGTGGATAACCTCACATTTATCCACATTATACTGCATTTGCCATGTTTCTGCCCAATCACCCAACCTGTCCAAATCGTATCAACAACAAATATTTCTTGCTATTTGGTCTTCTGTTCACCATAACCCCCATTTATTTGGGTGTCATGTTGCCAATTCTGGGGATATATCTGGGAATCTATAGTAGGAAAAATTATTTGCTTTAGAAAAGCAGTAGATCCTTTCGCGTGAGTCCTATTCTTTATCGCTAGAACTATCGGTCCTAATTTTTAAACTTGAAGGATTTCAGTAAAGCAGTCAAGATGGTTGATTTTTATATTCAATTCAAATGTTAAGTGCCAGTTAATACCTAAACCTTTGAAGGCTAAGCCTGATAATTCCCTGTCCCCTCTCTGCCGCCTTATGGTTCAATCTGACTAAACTTATACTTGGTGGAGTTTAGAAGAATGAGAGGGGATCTCATTGAAACTTATAAAATTCTAACAGGACTAGACAGACTAGATGCAGGAAGGATGTTCCCAATGGCGGGGGAGTCCAGAACCAGGGGTCACAGTCTAAAGATAAGGGGTAAGCCATTTAGGACTGAGATGAGGAGGAATTTCTTCACCCAGAGAGTGGTGAACCTGTGGAATTCTCTACCACACAAGGCAGTTGAGGCCAATTCATTAAATATATTCAAGAAGGAGTTGGATATATTTCTTAAGGCTAAAGGGATATGGGGGGAAAGCAGGGACAGGGTACTGAATTTGGATGATCAGCCATGATCTCATTAAATGGCGGAGCAGGCTCAAGGGGCCGAATGGCCTACTCCTGCTCCTATCTTCTATGTTTCTATGTTAACTCTATATTCCAACTATATAAACTAACTGATGGTTAGTTTCCCTGTTTAGTAAAGGGACCACTTTATCTCTTTCTCATCCCTTATGCTAATGGGCAGCACTGATGTAGAGGGTGCCCTCACCATGTGCAGATGCTTGAACCAAAGGGGGAAACAGCATCTAGTGATGCACAGCAGCACCATTTAACCTTCTACTTTGTGATGACAATTGTAACTATTCCTAAAATTATTTTTTCTTGACCAAAATTTTTCAGTTTTTTACTGCTGATTTCACTTAATATTTTTGACTAAAATTCAGGAAAAATGAAAACCCAAAAATCAGAAGGCTTCTTGATACCCAGCAGTAAGGTACTTGAATAGATGGCGAATATGTTGGACATATGGGGGGTCATTTTGATTTCGGTCAATAGTGTAAAACGAGCGATATCTATTCAGCTCCCAATTTTCATTCCCAATGACTTCAATGGGAGAGATGTATAACGTGCGACTGATCAGATATGGCATGTTTCACACTGTCACCCAAACGCCAAATTATTCCCTTGCATTTGCAAAGCCAGACTTCCTCTATTCCCTCAGCTTTTGTCCTGTGCAGTGATGAACTTTTTTTTTCTCCAATCTTATTAAAGCGATTTTTCACATTGCAACTCTGATGCCAAATAAAGAATCCGATAAAGCCTGCTGCAACAAGAAACGACACATCGGGAATGACTATGTGGTGGTTATATACAAGGACACTGAAGAAGAATACAAACTGGGAACAATAAAGGTATTTTTTAATAGCTCGCGCTCGCTCGTACAGTAGTAAGAATTTAAATGAAATTTAATGGATTTCGGCATCGGTTTTAAAAAGGAACATGTAGTGGGTTTCCCCCAGACTAACCTTCCACTTGGTGCCATAGTTGTGGTACAGATGGATAAACCAGCCCGTTGAGCAGCCTTGGCTCTTAAGTTTTTACTGACTCCAGAAATCAATCGAAAGGTTGTTTAACTGGCCCAAAGTTGATTCGATATTTTTCTTTGTCAAAAGGCTGCCTACCTATTTAGAGCCAGTGAGGCGTTTGAATATATTTGATAATGTGACTGAACAGGCTGGAGCTCTTTTCTGTAGAAGAATCGACCGAGAGGTGACCTGATGGAGCTCTTCAAGATTAGGAAAGGGTTTGACAGGGTAGACTTAGAAAAGGGGTGGTGGAAGACCAAAACTAGAGGCCATAATTAAATCCAATAGGGAATGCAGGAGAAACGTCTTCACCCAGAGAATAGTTAGAATGTGGAACTTGCTACCACAAGGAGTAGTTGAGGTGACTAGTATAGATACATTTAAGGGGAAGCTAGATAAACACATGAGGGAGAAAGGAATAGAAAGTTATGTTGATTGATGAAGGGTGGGAGGAGACTCGTGTGGAACATAAACCAGTTGGGCCGAATGGACTGTTTGTGTTGTCAATTCTATGTACCCCACTTGTGTTTGCCAGATTAGATAGTTGTGATTATGCCTCCACTAAACCTTCTAGTGTAATCCCCAGTGAATGAGGGAGTGCACTTTAAAATCATTAGATTACCTCTCGGTGCTTGCTGTCAACTCCATATCAGATTAGCATAATTTTCAATTGCTGAGTCGAAGTGCTGCTGTCAGTGCAGTCTGCTGCTTCATTTTTGATGGTGACTTGTGTCTCCACTTTGCTAGTATACGCAAACATGTTGCCAGTGTAAAAGTTTAGTGTGCACTGGATCTGCTTTTGAGAAGCCTACTGCCTGAACAGTGTCTCTTAATTTTTCTGTTAATTTTAATAGGGTCAGTTTAACTTTGTGGAAATAATTATTAAACCTCTAGACTTTGAGAGCAACCTGGTAACCCTGCAAGCACGGAAGGGTAAGTGACAAATCATTACAAGGTGCTGATTTTTGTAAATAACTATCAGTATAAATGTTTGATGTATTTCTTTTTAAATGGCCGCTGTGCACACCGTGTACTGTCACTCGTTACAACCACGCAAGTTCCTGATTTGGATGGCATTAAACGTTTTACATATTAAATTCCTTATGAACATTTTCTGATTACAGGAAACTTTGTTATCCGGAGGCTAAATGTCTGGCAAGCTCGAGCCACCGGCAAAAATCAGGAGCCGTTTTGTTCGTTTTTTTTTTCCTTTTCGTTGCTTTTTTCTCAACAGGCAAGGTCTGTAGCTAAGCAACAGCTTCAGCTAGAGACACTTGCCGACTGTTTAGAAGCTGTTAGGGTTTGTTGATTCACACGGAGCTGAAAATCTCCGTATGCTTCAACATCAGTGCTGGTGTGTCCGGCAGTTTTGAGGGAACGGCAACAGCTCGGTCCCGTCGGTGCCGGATAGCACAAAGTTTCCTGTACATACAAGACACCTCCAATATCTTAACAGGATGATTTATTAAATTTGCAATATTTCATCCTACACTAAATTTAATATGTCAGTATGAATGTGGATTGCTGTATTTTAAAGCAAAAACTGCATTTATATCTCTGCTAAACACCTTCTCAGAACCTCCCCAAACGACATGACAAAAAACTTGCTATCTCGGCAGATTATCTGCTCAAGTCCTGGAGTGAGGTTTGCACCTACAATCTTCACTGTCAAAGTGCTATCAACTCACTGCAGTAGCCCAAAATGAACATTTAAAGCTACATACTTAGAATTATTGTCATTTATTTCTGGGAATGAGCACTAGATCATAGAATGGTTACAGCACAGAAGGAGGCCATTTGGCCCGTCAAGCCCGTGCCGGCTCTCTGCAAGAGCACCTCCGCTAGTCCCACTCCCTGTATTCCTGCAAATTTTTTCCCCTCAGGTACTTATCTAATTCCCTTTTGAAAGCCACGATTGAGTCTGCCTCCACCACTCGCTGAGTTAAAAATAAATAAATAAATAAAAATTCCTCATGTCGATTTTGGTTCTTCTGCCAATCACCTTAAACCTGTGTCCTCTGGTTCTTGACCCTTCAGCCAATGGGAACAGTTTCTCTCTTTCTACTCTGTCCACACCCCTCATGATTTTGCACCCCTCTATCAAATCTCCCCTCAATCTTCTCTGCCCTAAGGAGAACAACCCCAGCCTCGCTAGTCTATCCACGTAACTGAAGCCCCTCATCCCTGGAATCATTCTCGTAAATCTTTTCTGCACCCTCTCTAGGGCCTTCACATCCTTCCTGAAATGTGGTGCCCAGAATTGGACACAATACTCCAGTTGAGGCCAAACCAATGTTTTATAAAGGTTCATCATAATTTCCACACTTTTGTACTCTATATACCTCTATTCATGAAGCCCAGGATCCTGTAAGCTTTTTTAACTGCTTTCTCAATGTGCCCTATGAACTTCAACGATTTGTGCACATATACCCCTAGGTCAGTGAATCAGAATGTGGAACTTGCAACCACAAGGAGTAGTGAGGTGAATAGCATAGATACATTTAAGGGAAAAGCTAGATAAGTACATGAGGGAGAAAGGAATAGAAGGGTATGCTGATAGGATGGGATGGGATGAAGAGGGGTGGGAGGAGGCTCATGTGGAGCATAAACACCAAATGGCCTGTTTCTGTGCTGTAAACTCTATGTAGTACCAGTATCTCTGTAATTGGGAATAAATAGCTTGATATTTTTTTTGGTTGAATATGGTTTCTCAGTAGCTCTTTTGCTCTTTTGTAGATATGGAGGGGCTGGTTGACACAAGTGTGGCTAGGATTGTGTCTGACAAGAATCTTACCCTGTTAGTGCGACAAATGGCTTTACATGCAAATGTAAGTATAAGGATGCTGTTTCATTCAGCTCTGAGTAGAGCATCACGGGTTTAGCAACGGTTATGCAGAACGCAGTGGTGTTGATTTTAACTTTCACTAACGGTAGTGGATCGGACGCCTGTTGTATATCCTGCCCGAGTTTCCTTTCCACTGACTTCAGTCACAACGGGCAGATTTCTGCCCACACTTGCAAAGTGAAGAATCACCCACAATGTCTCTTGGCATTAAATGGTAAGTTTGGAATTAAATGCTTGCGTGCCTTTTAAATTTTTACATCAAATGAATATCTCTGCCGACCATTTAGACAAGACCATGCCTCTTGACACCAGTTGATGCCAGGTTCCATCTCTCCAGTCATTGTGTGCTTGTTCCTTAACCTGACTTAGCCAGTCATTGATCACCCCAGGGAGGGGCCTGCTAGAGACAGACACGTCAAATTGTTCACTTCTCTGGTCGTTGGGAAGCTTATTCCGTTGTAGACCCTTCTGTTGCCCCTTCTTTAAATAGTGCTGAAATTCTTAAGACACAGCACAAGCTGCATTAAACCTTTAAGCTTGAGCTTCTACCTGATTGCAACTTGAGAAAGGTTGTTACACTGATGCTGATAACCTGCAACAGGTAGTGGAATGTTGGGCTTCACCTGTTAATGACATCGCCAGTATCTGCAGGGGAGTGGGGGTGTGATCTAGTGGTGCGTACAAAATGTTAATTATTCCTGGAAATTTGGATCACTCTTCCAGTCAAGTCTGTTCTTGGAATGCTCTTCAAAGTTACACCCATCAAACTGCCATCCTGCAGTGTTCATCTGGAATATCACCTGTCTTTTTTTATGTTTTTGTTTCAGATTGAAAATAGGTCTCCAATTTTAACTGTAGTCTGAGTTGCTCATTTTCATAGCGCTTACCATACAGTGTCCTCATCACCTTTAGACACTGACAACAAAAATCTTGGCCTGATGTACAGTTTTGATGCTAATTAGTCTAATTTCGGTGATGTGAATTTGTTTTCTTCCTTGCACCAGATGGCTTCGCTCGTACACCAAAACAGTGCCGTTCCTTCAGAAGCCTACGCATCTAAGTGGCTAGCGAGGCTGCGACAGATCAAACGGATTCGATCCAAGGTACAGATATTGGCAATCTCTTGTCACCTACATAAATATGAAAGTCTCCAATAAAGAATGCAGGAGAAACTTCTTTACCCTGAGTATATTTAGAATGTGGAACTTGCTCCCACAAAGAGTAGTTGAGGTGATTAGCATAAATGCATTTAAGGGGAAGCTAGATAAGTACATGAGGGAGAAAGGAATAGAAGATTATGCTGATAGGGTTAGATGAAAAGGGAGCATGAACACCGGCATAGACCAGTTGGGCCTCCTGTCCTATTTCTGTGTTGCAAATTCTATAATACAGGAAACTCGATTTACCAGCACCTAAATAACCGAAATCTCTGTTAACTGGCAAAATTCAGGAGTAGGTTCAGGTAAGTTTTACTTCATATTAGTGGCCGTTCCTGGATCTGTGGCCGTGTAACTGGGGTTCCTGCACCTATTGCTATGCAACAGGGACGCCTGGATCTGTGGCCGGGGTTCCTGCATCTGTTGCTATGCAACAAGGACGCCTGGATCGGTGGCCGTGTACGGGGCTCTCGTACCTTTTACTATACCTCTCTGTAATCCAGACTTTTTGATAAACTGGCACCACGCCGGTCCCGTTGGTGCTGGATAAAAAGAGTTTCCTGTACCAGTATCTTTCTTAATTCACCATGGGTGCAAACCTTTTTGTTGGGGACGGACCTAATTGAGTGGGCATTACCCCAAATGGTTGAACACGGGTGCAGCCACTGAGCATTTCTTGCACCAAAGTCTCTCTTGGACATAACATATACTTTTTCTCTTTCTACCTAGGTGTATGAAGACCTGCAGTATCGTCAGAATGCTGGAATCTCCTTGATTCAGATGCATGCCACCGGCCAGAGTAAAGCCCACCACCACCACCACCACCACCATCACCATCAGCAGCAGCATCTTCCTCACCACCATTACGTTGCACAGCACTCGCAGCAGCTGCCTCAATCTACCAGTACAGAAACTGGCCAGAGGAAAAGGTTAATGTCCACTGTGGATGATTTCACAGACTTTGTTTAAAGTGTTTCCCCCATGTGTGTACACCCTGTCGAAAGTGTGCAATATGTACACCATACTGTGATGAAAGCCAAATGGTGTTTGGTTTGTGGAAGCGGGTGGGGATGGGGTGGTGGCGGGGGGGGGGGGGGGGTAGGAAAGAGAAGAGGTGGATTTTCTCTGCACTGCTTGTGAAGAAAAAAAATGCTGCTTTCTACTGACCCCCTCCAAAGAAAGTGTCCTAGTTTGATGACGGACCATTTGAAGATGCAGGTAATTGAGCAGAGGCTGCTGTTAATTATGGATCTTCCCACTTGCATCTCTCTGAAGTTACATGATGGGTCTGATGTATTGAAGAAACGACCAATTTTTTTTCCTGATTTGGAAGGGAGCCTCGTGGTCACAAATGTCACTAAGTGGCATTCGCTCATGGGTATTGAACTGGACTTGGTGATCAGCGCAAACTTCCAAGCGGACTTGGGTTGGACAATGAAAATAAATGGTGTGGGGCAGGGGTGAAAGAAGACCTGATATTCAGTTCCATTCTGATCTGGTAATAACTAACATGCAATTACCCTGTAAAGGAATGAGTCGTCATTCTCCTCAATTTGAACACAGTTGTCTGTGTTGTATGATGTAATTAAGACTCCACTAAAAGTGAATAAATTGCATTTAAAAACTGTTAACCTGAGTTACCGTGGGCTGTTTCTTTACAAATTGTAACCCAGTGGGTTCATTTTTCCTTCCTTTACCCTTAGATTAGTAACAGTTACTGTTTTAGAATTGGTTGTTACTGCAATGCCCCAAACAAAGTTATTTTTTATAAGAAAATCTAAAGTTGTTGGTGCTTGTGTTGATTCTGTCACCAGTCTGGGTTGCTGGTCTCGTACATCGGAGACTGGATGTACTATGTGTTGTTTTGTGTCCCAGGTAGCTGCCAAGGGATTGGGATCTGCAACAAAGGGCGTGCCTGCCTCAAACAGGTGGAGGCTTTGTTTATATATTTAGAGACCGGAGTATCCTGCACATTTCCCAGTGCTTTGGGTTTGGAATTTATATAACACAAAAATCTACCCATATCTATGCATAATCTAAATCGGCATTCGTTAAGTATGCCATTTGAGATGGCTAAACAGCTATGGGATTTTCGATGTTAAAACTGTTGGCTGTCACCATTCCTGCTCACGTATGTGCCACCTGTATGGGATTTCTGATTCTAAATTGAGCAACTTTCAGGACGTCCCAAAGCGCTCCACAGCCAAAGTACTTCTTTTGAAGTGTAATCGCTGTTGTAATGTAGGTAACGCAGCAGCCAATTTACTCACAGCTGAGAGAGGACCAACAAGACAGATCCCAAGTGTAAAGTGGATGAGGGAAAATTCTAGAAGCTTAGTCAATAGTCTAGAGAGAAGGTTGTGAGTGGGATCACAGAAAGAATCACAGAAACCCCACAGTGCAGATAGAGGCCATTTCGGCCCATCGAGCCTGCACCGACACATATCCCACCCGATCCCCGTAACCCCTACACCAACACACATCCCACCCTATCCCCGTAACCCCACGTATTTAATCCCCCTAACACTAAGGGTCAATTTATCATAGCCAATCAACCTAACCCGCACATCTTTGGACTGTGGGAGGAAACCGGAGCACCCGGAGGAAACCCACGCAAACACGGGGAGAATGTGCAAACTCCACACAGACAGTCGCCCGAGGCCGGATTCGAACCCGGGTCCCTGGCACTGTGAGGCAACAGTGCTAACCACTATGCCACCGTGCTCATTGAGTTGTGCATTAAAAATGAAATGACCTAATAAAGGTTAACTCAGAATATTCCTTTAAGATAAGTTAGGGACAGAATATTCATAGGTTACAGCACAGAAGGAGGCCATTCGGCCTGTCGAGCCCGTGCCGGCTCTCTGCAAGAGCACTTCAGCTAGTCCCACGTGCCCACCCTTTCCCCGTAGCCCTGCAAATTTTTTTCCTTCAGTACTTGTGTCTCCATCACCCTTTCAGGCACTTCATTACAGATCCCAACCACACTCTGCATAAAGTTTTTTCTTGCGTCACCTTTGGTTCTTTTGCCAATCACCTTTAAATCTGTGTTCTCTGGTTCTTGACCCTTCTGCCAATGGGAACAGTTTCTCTCTACTCTTGTCTAGACCCCTCATGATTTTGAACACCTCTATCAAATCTCAATCTTCTCTGCTCTAAGGAGAACAACCCCAGCTTCTCTAGTCTATTCACGTAACTGAAGTCCCTCATCCCTGGAATCATTCTCGTTGATCTTTTCTACACCCTCTCTAAAGCCTTCACATCCTTCCTAATGTGCGGTGCCCAGAATTGGACACAATACTGCAGTTGAGGCTGAACCAGTGTTTTATAAAGGTGGTTCATAACTTCCTTTGCCTATGTACTCTATGCCTCTATTTATGAAGCCCAGGATCCTGTGGGTTTTTTTTAACTGCTTTCTCAACCTGCTCTGCCACCTTCAACGATTTGTGCACATATACCCCCGGTCTCTTGGTTCATGCATCCCCTTTAGAATTGTACCCTCTAGTATATATTGCCTCTCCTCGCTCTTCCTACCAAAACGTATCACTTCACACTTCTCTGCGTTAAATTTCATCTGCCACGTGCCCACCCATTCCACCAGCCTGTCTGTCGTCTATCACTATCCACCTCACTGTTCACTATACTCTCAAATGTTGTCATCTGCAAGTTTTGAAATTGTGCCCTGTACACCCAAGTCCAAGTCATTAAAATATATTAAGAAAAGCAGCGGTCCTAAAACCGACCCCTAGGGAACACCATTATATACGTTCCTCCCATCTGAAAAACAACAGTTCACTACTGTTTCCTGTCACTTAGCCAATTTTGTATCCATGCTGTCACTGTCCCTTTTATTCATAGGCTTGCCAACAAAGTTGAAGCCCATTATGTGGAAGGTGTGTGTAAATTAGTGACCGTAGAATCCCGTACCAAAGATGGGTGTAACAAATTTGAAAAGATAAAGCTTTCATTTTTGTATTTCTAGATGTATGTAGTAACAGTGTAGCAGTTGAACATTTGAGGTAGTTATTTTGAGTTTTCCTTATAAAATAAAAATTCCTAATGCTGGTGAGTAGTGAACTCTCATTTGATCAGTCAAAATTTTATTTGACATTGTCCTTCAGTGCATCAGAAATGTTTCTGGCATAAAGATTACAATTATTTACACATTTGGTTTAATCCTGCATTAACACTGTCTACTGATGGTGGGAGGGAATGGATGATCAAACTGGGCCTCGAGGCAAAGGCAACTTTGTAAATTAGTAAATGAAAATTGTTCCAGTTGAGGGGCCTTAAGCTAGTGTCTGCCATGTATCTTGAAACATTGACTATGCCTTGGATGCTTATTAAAGAATCCTTTACAACAGAATGTTGACCAAGTACAAAGATGGCACATGGTTCCCACCCAAAGCAGGGTGCCATCCTTTGTCTTTGAGGTGCCAGCATTTCAATCGAGTCCATGGTCATCCCAAGTCCTGCAAGGACATTTACACCAGTGGAGCAATCCATCTATTCATTACTTCTTGCGTTTGCTATTCCTGAGTGTTCCTCATTCCTCTGATCACAAAGCCCTATGCTGAATGACATCTGGCTCACAACGATCTTTTCACTGAAAACTGACTGAACTACGTCCCAACAAACTCTCCTTGCATAAGGCTTCCAATTTGCAATTTGTGTTGAAATAACCACCTGATACTCTGAAGCCTCGTGTACATAATCTACCCACAACTTTCAGCAGCAAAATATCCTGACCAGCTAGGAGGTCTGATCGCCATTACTGTCTGTTCTGACTGGATGAACATGACATCTTGGAAAACATTCAAATAACTAAACGAGTAACATAATCAAAGGAGTGGCTTCAACACTTGAATTAACCCCTTTATTTGGCACTTGAGCACATTGTATGTATTTTCAGAATCTAAATCATGACCTTTTAATAGTTTAAGCTCTTTCGACCTAGCTTTAAGTGTACTTCAAAGAATATCCCGTAACATGTCTGGAAAAACCTAAGGTGCTAACTGCTGCATGCACAACTGATTTCTGTCTCGGCCTATTTGACGAGCCAATCATATATGACTTTCCACACACCCACTGCTTCCAAAGTTGGAGGAACTCTCATCAATATAACTTTGTTTATAAAAAATAAAAATAAAAATTAACAAAATACAATGACTACCTTGAGCATTCCTTTTTTAAAAAAAAAAACTTCTGTTTTAACTAATTTCTGGCGATATTGGGAAGACTGGCTGGGAGCTGTTACAGTGCACGATGGTGTGAGGGAAATGAACAAACATGTGTGACTGAAAAGTGAATCTTCCTTGCGTTGTTGGCCTCAGTTTCTCTTTCCAGTCAACTTTTTAGTGTCAGCTGCACTATTTCAACCTGAGTGCTTTTCAAAAGAGAAAAAAATCTATGGAAACAGACAGAAAATCAAAGGGGCTTAAAGTTTACCATTATCCCAACTGATTTTCCAAATTAAGGTAGCAATGATGTGTTCCTTTATGGGTCATCACATCTCATGGTAAGGTACACCTGAGAGACTGATTAGGGGCAAAGACACAAAGTATGATTCTGTAGAAAACTTCTCGGTGATGGTGGGCTCATTCATTGAACAAGGCGACGGCCATTCAGCCCCTCGAGCCCGTTCTGCCATTCAACCAGATCATGGCTGATCTGTATCTTAACTCCAAATTCAATCAAATACTTCCCCACAGTGAGCGCTGAGGTGACTGTGATATGATTAGCACATTCATAGGATGTTTTCTGTCCATTACTTTTAATGAAGCATTAATCTGTTTCAAACTGTTGTGCCTCTGTTAAAATAGCAAACAGAGGAATATCGTACCAACAAAAGCATCTTGTAAAAGTAATTTCTACACTAACTTCTTCGTTGGTAAGTGCAGGATCAAGTATCTAATTCTTTTGGTTTGTTAATTCACACGTCACACAAACTGTTTTCATCAACAATACCTCCAGGCTGATGAGCTATGTTCTGTTTTTAGGGGCCTTATCGTTTTGAGTGTAGTGGCATTTATTTAACTATATTTTCACTGTCCAGCATACTCTTATAATATGACTACTAGTAAGATAACTTTTTCATGGCTACTAGTTTCAGCTATGGGTATAACAGGAGTATGTAAATATGTTTTTTTGATTTATGTGCATTTTATAATACTTTACAGTCGCTTTCCTAGTTGCAGTGCTGGAACAATGTTATTTTAGCAAAACACATTCTATTTACAGATAAAATCAACAAAAAATTGCCCGTTTTACATTCTGTAACAGAAATGTTCTAGTGTAACTTAAGCAAAAATACTGTCTTGTAAAATTAGTTGTGTGCTCTGACATTTTCTTTTCAATGATCAACTGATGGCATTTTGAAATTAAATGATTAAAACAGCATTATTCTTTTAAATAAGTGCACCTTTTGGTGCATGGCTACAAAAGCAAATTTGTACAATCTCTCCTTCTGAGCTGTCCTCAAATTAAAGTGCTTGATATATATAATACATATAAAGTAAACCATTTTCTTAATGTCCGTCCTTTTTAAGGCCTGCTCCGATATGACTGGGGTATAGCTCGTCACGTGGTGCCACCTGCAATGTTCCTTGAGAACGTTGACCGTTATTCTGTGGCGGGAAGTGCCCACTTCTCATCATCCTTTATTTTTGTCCTCGAGTCGAGCTGCAAAGTTCTCAGCCTCGAAATCTAGAAATACTCTTCTGGAGAACCCAAACCACCTTTAAATGGCCAAGTTTATTGGGCCAGTGCAGCGCGGTAGTTTGGCTATCATTTTTTTTTTTTTTTTTTTTTTAAGATGTCAATACCGTTTGTTGAATTCTCTCCTGCTTTAGTAAGCCAACTGTAGTCAATTTGCAGGGCTATGGGGAAGGAGCAGGAGAGAGGAAGCAATTGGTAGCTGTCTCAGAGAGCCGGCACAGGCACGATGGGCTAAATGGCCTCCTGTGCTGTATGATTCTAACGCCTAGTCAGTGTTTGGGTGCATTTGGTCATCCTTGGCTGTGTGCCGCCACTCCTTGTCTGGAACTTTGGACTTTCTTCGAGGTGGCTGAGGTCCCTTCCCTCTCAGGGCTTGCACTGTACGATCTTCAGCTAATGTGATGCTTCTAAGCTGCCGCCCATCCTTAGTACCACTTGTGTTATTTGTCCTTGTATTGTCCCTTGAAGTCCGTAGCGATGAATGGAAATCATCGCCTGGTCTCCTAACTCTGATCCGGCTATATACTGCAAATAGCTCTTCAGCCTTTTTGCTCCTCATCTTGTGTTGCATTCTGCCCTGGACATTTCTCAGCTTGCACTCAATCTGATAGACGTCCTCTGTCACTTTGTTTACCTTATCAAACTGTTCGAGCAGGGTTTCGAACAACGGAACCAGGCGGTGGACATTCGTCTCGACTTGTGCCACTTTGTTTGGGCTGGCGAGAGGGAAGGTGTCCATTGGGATGGAAACGCTGGAAGTGGAGGATGAGGAGATGTCGGAGATGGTGCTGGCGGTGTGGAGACAGGTCGATTTAGAATCTCTAGAAGACCGGGAAGGTAAGGAAACCATTCCTTCAAATTTGACTTTATGGCGATACTGTAAAAATAAAGAAAAACCTAACTGATGGGTTACATACCAAAGGAAAGTAAAGAAAATCCTCAACCTCGTATTATAGCCTAATAGGTCTCAGCCGTTGGTAACAATCTCGCCTCTGAGTCAGAAGGTCGTAGGTTCAAGTCCCACTCCAGGGACTTGAACACAAAATCTAGGCTGACACTCCAGTGCAGTGCTGAGGGAGTGCTGCACTGTCTGACTTTTGGATGAGACGTTAAATCAATATCCCGTCTGCCGGTGGACATAAAAGATCCCACGGCATTATTTCAAAGAAGAACAGGGGAGTTCCCCCAGTGTCATGGCCAATATTTATCCCTCAACCAACATCACTAAAACATATTGGCCTGGAAATTGTGGTTGGAGGCTTGCCGCCCACGTACGCCTCTGAACCGCAAGAAAATTCCATACTTACCCTGTGTCTCCGGAGCTTCGGACTCTTGCGGTCCTGGGCCTGCGTAAAGGCACACGGATCCCAGGGGCGCACGTGGTTCACAAGCGTCCCTGGGATCACGTGGGCCAGGCCAACCAACAAAGGGGGTTCTTATTATGCTTATGGGGATTCCATTTACATACGGAATTCCATAAGCATAATCGAAATCACCGAATAAAATTTCATACCACTTAAATAAAAATAAATGATCACAGGTTCAAAATTAATTAAAATACCCTTTAATTAAACATTTAAAATAAAAATGTAATTGTTTGAAAAAGATGAAAAGGAAACTGATTAAAAAGCAGGACCTCAAAAGGTAGTAATCTCCAGATTACTCCTGGTGCCATGCGCGAGTATAGAAATAGGAGGATAGAGCAGATGAATGCATGGCTGGAGAGATAGTGCAGGAGGGAGGGCTTCAGATTCCTGGGGCATTGGGACCAGTTCTGGGGGAGGTGGGACCTGTACAGGCCAGATGGGTTGCTCCTCAACAGGGCCAGAACCAATATCCTCGCGGGGAGGTTTGCTAGTGCTGTTGGGGAGGGTTTAAACTAATTTGGCAGGGGGATGGGCACCAGGGTGTAACATTAGAAAGGGGAAATAATGTGCTCAAAGGATTGGGAGAGGCAGAGAGCACTAAGGTAAGAAATAGTAAGGTCTTAGGTGGGGTCAAACTGAGAGAGAATACAGGATGGTCTAAGATGGGTTTACAGTGTATGTATGTAAATGCACAAAGCGTAGTAAACAAGGTAAGTGAGCTGCAGGCACAAATAGCCACATGGGAATAAGATGTTGTGGCAATAACTGAGACCTGGCTCAAAAAAGGGCAGGATTGGGTATTAAATATTCCTGGTTATAAGGTGTTCAGGAAAGATAAGGAAGGAAAGATGGGAGGTGGTGTAGCAGTATTGGTTAAGGAGAATGTTACAGTGCTGGAGAGGGAGGATGTCCTGGAGGGGTCAAGGACAGAATCTGTTTGGTTAGAGTTAAGAAACAATAGAGGTGCCATTACACTACTAGATGTATTCTATAGGCCACCAAATAGTGGGAAAGATATGGAGGAGCAAATTTACAGGGAAATTACGGAGAGGTGCAAGAACTAGAGCGTAATAATAATGGGAGACTTCAACTATCCTAATATAGACTGGGATCGTATAGTGTAAAGGGCAGAGACTTGGGGAAGAATTTCTGAAGTGTGTTCGGAAGAATTTCTGAAGTGTGTTCAGAAGAACTTTCTTGATCAGTATGTTTCCGGCCCGATGAGGGAGGAAGCATTGCTGGATCTGGTTCTGGGGAATGAGGTGGGTCAAGTGGAGCAAGTGTCAGTAGGTGAACATTTAGGGAACAGTGATCATAGTATCATAAGGTTTAGATTAGCTATGGAAAAGGACAGGGAGCAATCTAGAGTAAAAATGTTTAACTGGGGGAAAGCCAATTTCAGTGGGATGAGAACGGATCTGGCCCGGGTAAACTGGAATCAAAGATTGGCAGGCAAAACTGTAATGGAACAATGGGTTGCCTTTAAAGAGGAACTAGTTCAGGTACATTCCCACTAGGGGGAAAGGCAGGGCAACTAAAGTCAGGGCTCCCTGGATGACGAAACAGATAGGGAATATGATGAAGCAGAAAAAGAGTGCGTATGACAGATGTCAGGTTGCAACTACATCTGAGAATCAGGCTACATATAGAAAGGTCAGAGGAGAAGTGAAAAAGAAAATAAGAGGGGCAAAGAGAGGGTATGAGAATAGATTGGCAGCCAACATAAAAGGTAATTCAAAAGTCTTCTACAGGCATATAAATAGTAAAAGGGTAGTAAGAGGAGGGGTGGGGCCGATTAGGGACCAAAAAAGAGGCAGAGGGTATGGCTGAGGTGCTAAATGAGTACTTTGCATCTGTCTTCACCAAGGAAGAGGATGCTGCCATAGACATAGTGAAAGGAGGAGGTAGTGGAGACACTGGATGGGATAAAAATTGATAAAGACGAGGTACTAGAAAGGTTGGCTGTACTTAAAGCTGATAAGTCACCAGGACCGGATGGAATGCATCCTAGGATACTGAGGGAATTGAAGGCGGAAATCACGGAGGTACTGGCCATAATATTCCAATCCTCCTTAGAAACGAGGGTGGTGCCAGAAGACTGGAGAATTGCAAATGTTGCACAATTGTTCAAAAAAGGGTGTAAAGATAAACCCAGCAAGTACAGGCCAGTCAGTTTAACCTCGGTAGTGGGGAAGCTTTTAGAAACAGTAATCAGGGACAAAATTAACAGTCACTTGGATAGGTGTGGATTGATTAAGGAAAGTCAGCACGGATTTGTTAAAGGCAAATCGTGTTTAACCAAATTGATGCGTTTTTTGATGAGTTAACGTAGAGGGTTGATGAGGGTAATGCGGTTGACGTAGTGTACATGGATTTCCAAAAGGCGTTCGACAAAGTGCCACATAATAGGCTTGCCAGCAAAGTTGAAGCCCATGGAATAAAAGGGACAGTGGCAGCATGGATACGGAATTAGCTAAGTGACAGGAAACAGAGAGCAGTGATGAACGGTTGTTTTTCCGACTAGAGGAAGGTCAACAGTGGTGTTCCCCAGGGATCGGTTCTAGGATCACTGCTTTTCTTGATATATATTAATGACTTGGACATGGGTGTACAGGGCACAATTTCAAAATTTGCAGATGACACAAAACTTGGAAGTATAGTGAACAGTGAGGAGGAGAGTGATAAACTTCAGGAAGACAGACAGGCTGGTGAAATGGGCAGACACGTGGCAGATGAAATTTAACACAGAAAAGTGTGAAGTGATACATTTTGGTTGAAAGAGTGAGACGAGGACATATTGGCCCAGAAATTCGGGTCTCCACGGGAGAGTATGCACGGGGTACTCACCCGTAGGCCCAATGGAAGTGCCGGTTTCCTGCATGCACTGCGCATGCACGGGAAACCGGCACTTCCATTCCCCTGAAAGAAGGGGTTCAGAGTTCAAATGCGTGCGCCGGAGAGGCTGCGCGTGCGCATCGAACTTGCGTTTTTCTTGCAGGTTTTCCCGGGAGGGTAAGTCTCCAGCAGTTACACATTTAAAAAGCAGGCGTAAGGCCTGCTTTTTACAAGGTAAGTGGTGAATTAATTAAAATTAAAACATTTTTTCCACAGGTTTATTATTTTTAAATAATTTAAAGAAAGGTAAGTTTATTTTTAGCCCCATTAGAAAATAAAATAAAAAAAATTCAAAAATTTAAATTATTGTTTAAAATAGTTATTTCATGTAATTTATAGTTTATTTAAAAAATGTGATTTTTTTTTTTTTTTTCAATTTATTTGAAGATTTAGTGATGTTTTGGGGCCCGTAGTATTTCTAAGTTTTGACGGCTCTTCCTGTCAAACTTATGAATGGGCATTTCCCTGCTCCGATTGGCTTCCCATGGCCCACGTGATCCCAGGGGACGCATCGAATTAACTACGCCCCTGGAATACGCAAGCACTGCGCGCCGGCAGTTGGAGCAGGCCCAGGATCGGAATCCCACGGGGGCCCACAGCTCAACGGCCAGCGCGCAAGTTAAGTGCAGGTCAGGGGCTTACACCCGCGGGAAGCCCCCGACCCGAATTTCTGGGCCATAAACTAAATGGTACAATCCTAAAGGGGGGTGCACGAACAGAGAGACCTGTGGGTATGTGTGCACAACTTGTTGAAGGTGGCAGGGCAGGTTGAGAAAGCAGTTAAAAAGGCTTACGGGATCCTGAGCTTCATGAATAGAGGTATAGAGTACAAAAGTGTGGCAATTATGATGAACCTGTATAAAACACTGGTTCAGCCCCAACTGGAGTACTGTGTCCAATTCTGGGCACCACACTTTAGGAAGGATGTGATGGCCTTAGAGATGGTACAGAAAAGAATTACGACAATGATTCCAGGAATGAGGGACTTCAGTTACGTTGATAGACTGGCGAAGCTGGGGTTGTTCTCCTTGGAGCAGAGAAAATTGAGAGGAGATTTGATAGAGGTGTTCAAAATCATGAGGGGCCTGGACAGAGTAGCTAGAGAGAAACGGTTCCCATTGGCGGAAGTTTCGAGAACCAGAGGACACAGATTTAAGGTGATTGGCAAAAGAACCAAAGGCGATGTAAGAAAAAACTTTTTTACGCAGCGAGTGGTTAAGATCTGGAATGCACTGCCTGAAAGGTTGGTGGAGGCAGACTCAATCTTATCTTTCAAAAAGGAGTTGGATAAGTATCTGAAGGAAAAAAATTTGCAGGGCTACAGGGAAAGGGCGGGGGAGTGGGACTAGCTGAGAGTTGGCACGGGCTCGATGGGCTGAATGGCCTTCTTCCGTGCTGTAACCATTCTATGATTCTATGATTTTTAAATGGGACAAAATTTACCTGAACTAATTTTAAATGTAAGTGAATGTTTAAATCATTTTTTAAAAAAAATTATTTTAACTTTTATTTTAACCCTTACGCTGGTAAAAGGCCTTACACCTGCTTTTACCAGTGCGGCAGCGGCAGCAGGCGGGGCAGAGCGACTACAAAAGGCCCCAGAGGCTCAGGTAGGCCTCAGCGCGGCAGCGGCGGCAGGCGGAGCAGAGCGACTACAAAAGGCCCCGGAGGCTCAGGTAGGCCTCAGCGCGGCAGCGGCGGCAGGCGGAGCAGAACGGCAGAGCGACTACAAAAGGCCCTGGAGGCTCAGGTAGGCGTACCAATCTCCAATCTCAGGGAAGGAGAGAGGTAAAAAGTATTCGAGGTGTGACGTCACCACAAAACAGGTAGGTGATTGGTTGGAGTATTTCTCTCATTTTAAAACTTTAAGTCTGTGGTTTATAGTTTTTAAGGTCTCTGGTGTAGCGGGGACAGTTTGTAAACCAGGGCCCTTAAATATATCATTTAACTGTAGTGAAATTGGTGGGATTCATTTAATTTTAATTAATTAGTTAAAGGGTAAGTCATGGCAGGACAGCCCAGCCCCGTAGTGTGCTCCTCCTGCTCTATGTGGGAAATCAGGGACGCTTCCTGCATCCCTGACGACCATGTGTGAGGGAAGTGTGTCCAGCTGCAGCTACTGACAGACCGCATTGCGGCACTGGAGCTGCGGATGGATTCATTTTGGAGCATTCGCGATGCTGAGGACGTCGTGAATATCACATTTAGCGAGTTGGTCACACCGCAGGTAAAGGGTGTACAGGCAGGAAGGGAATGGGTGACCAGCAGGCAGAGTAAGAGGCGCAGGCAGGTAGTGCAGGAATCCCCTGCGGCCATCCCCCTCTCCAACAGATATACCACTTTGAATACTGTTGGGGGGATGACTCATCAGGGGAAGGCAGCAGCAGCCAACTTCCTGGCACCATGGGTGGCTCTGCTGCACAGGCTGGGAGGAAAAAGAGTGGAAGAGCTATAGTGATAGGGGACTCAATTGTAAGGGGAATAGATAGGCGTTTTTGCGGCCGCAATCGAGACTCCAGGATGGTGTGTTGCCTCCCTGGTGCAAGGGTCAAGGACGTCTCGGAGCGGCTGCAGAACATTTTGGAGGGGGAGGGCGATCAGCCAGTTGTCGTGGTGCACATAGGCACCAACGATATAGGTAAAAAACGGGATGAGGTCCTAAAAGCAGAATATAGGGAGTTAGGAGGTAAATTTAAAAAATAGGACCTCAAAGGTAGTAATCTCAGGATTGCTACCAGTGCCACGTGCTCGTCAGAGTAGAAATAGGAGGATATTTCAAATGAATACGTGGCTAGAGGAATGGTGCAAGAAGGAGGGATTCAAATTCCTTGGACATTGGAACCGGTTCTGGGAGAGGTGGGACCAGTACAAACGGGACGGTTTGCACCTGGGCAGGGCCGGGACCGATGTCCTAGGGGGAGTGTTTGCTCGTGCTGTTCGGGGGGGGTTTAAACTAAAATGGCAGGGGGTTGGGAACCTGAGCAGGGAGAGAGAGGAAAGGAAAACAGGGATAAAAGCAAAAGATAGGAAGGAGAAAAACAAAAGTGGCAGTCAGAGAAATCAACGGTTTAAATCAAACGGGGCCACAGTAAATAATAATTCTAATAGGTCTAAGAGCGTTAAAAAAACAAGCCCGATGGCTTTGTGTCTTAATGCGAGGAGCATTTGTAATAAGGTGGATGAATTGGCTGCGCAAATAGAGGTAAACGAATATGACTTGGTTGGGATTACGGAAACGTGGCTCAAGGATGGCCAAGACTGGGAACTCAACATCCAGGGGTATTCGATATTCAGGAAAGATAGGCAAAAAGGAAAGGGAGGTGGGGTAGCATTACTGGTTAAAGAAGGGATTAACACAATTGTAATGAAGGATATTAGCTCTGATGATGTGGAATCTGTATGGGTAGAATTGAGAAATACTAAGGGGAAAAAAACATTAGTGGGAGTGGTATATAGACCTCCAAACAGTAAGGTGGAGGTTGGGGATGGCATTAAAAGGGAAATTAAAGAAGCGTGCAATAAGGGCACAGCAGTCATCATGGGTGACTTTAATCTACATATAGATTGGGCCAACCAAATTAGTAACAATACTGTGGAGGAGGAATTCCTGGAGTGTTTACGGGATGGTTTCCTGGACCAATATGTCGAGGAACCAACCAGAGATCAGGCCATCTTAGACTGGGTATTATGTAACGAGAAAGGATTAATTAGCAATCTTGTTGTACGAGGCCCCTTGGGTCGGAGCGATCATAATATGATCGAATTCTTCATTAAGATGGAGAATGAAGTAGTTGACTCAGAGACAAGGGTCCTCAATTTAAATAAAGGAAACTACGATGGTCTGAGGAGCGAGTTGGGTAGGATTGATTGGGGAAATGCACTCAAAGGGTTGACGGTGGATAGGCAATGGCAAACATTCAAAGACCGAATGGATGAGCTACAGAATTTGTTCATCCCAGTTTGGCATAAAAATAAAACAAAAAAGGTGGCTCAACCGTGGCTAACAAGGGAAATTAGGGATAGCATAAGATCCAAGGAGAGGACATACAAATTGGCTAGAAAAAACAATAATCCTGAGGACTGGGAGCAGTTTAGGAGTCAACAAAGGAGGACAAAGGGATTAATTAAGAAAGGGAAAATAGAATATGAGAGTAAGCTAGCAGGGAACATAAAAACTGACTGTAAAAGCTTTTATAGATATGTGAAGAGAAAAAGATTGGTGAAGTCAAACGTAGGTCCCTCACAGTCAGAATCAGGGGAAATTATAATGGGAAACAAGGAAATGGCAGACCAACTAAATACATACTTTGGTTCTGTCTTCACAAAGGAGGACACAAATAACCTCCCAGAGATGCCGGGGAACATAGGGTCTGATGAAAGGGAGGAACTGAAAGAAATCAGCATTTGTAGGGAAATGGTGTTAGGAAAATTGATGGGACTGAAGGCCGATAAATCCCCAGGGCCCGATGGTCTACATCCCAGGGTAGTTAAGGAAGTGGCCCTAGAGATAGTAGATGCATTGCTGGTCAAATTCCAGAACTCGATAGACTCTGGAACGGTACCCATGGATTGGAGGGTAGCTAATGTTACCCCACTATTCAAAAAAGATGGTAGAGAAAAAGCGGGGAATTATAGACCGGTAAGCCTGACATCGGTAGTGGGGAAAATGCTAGAGTCTATTATAAAAGATGTAATAGCAGAGCACTTGGAAAGCAGTGACAGGATCAGACAAAGTCAACATGGATTTACAAAAGGTAAATCATGCTTGACTAATCTACTGGAATTTTTTGAGGATGTAACAGGTAAAATAGATAAGGGAGAATCAGTGGATGTGGTGTATTTGGACTTTCAGAAGGCTTTCGATAAGGTCCCACATGAGAGATTAGCGTGCAAAATTAAGGCACATGGGATTGGGGGCAAGGTATTGACTTGGATAGAGAACTGGTTGGCGGACAGAAAGCAAAGAGTTGGAATAAACGGTCGTTTTCCGAGTGGCAGGCAGTGACTAGGTGGGGTACCGCAAGGATCGGTCCTAGGACCCCAGCTGTTCACAATATATATTAATGATCTGGACGAGGGAATTGGATGTAATATCTCCAAATTTGCAGACGACACAAAGCTGGGTGGGAGGGTAAGCTGTGAGGAGGATGTCGTGAAACTCCAGTGCGATTTGGACAGGTTGGGTGATTGGGCAGAAACATGGCAAATGCACTATAATGTGGATAAATGTGAGGTTATCCACTTTGGTGGCAAAAACATGAAGGCAGATTATTATTTGAATGGCAATAGATTGGGAGAAGGGGAAGTGCAAAGAGACCTGGGTGTTATTGTGCACCAGTCGCTGAAGGTAAGCATGCAGGTGCAGCAGGCGGTTAAGAAGGCAAATGGTATGTTGGCCTTCGTAGCAAGAGGGTTCGAGTACAGGAACAAGGACGTCTTGCTACAGTTGTACAGGGCCTTGGTGAGACCGCACCTTGAGTATTGTGTGCAGTTTTGGTCACCTTACCTGAGAAAGGACGTTCTTGCCATGGAGGGAGTGCAGCGAAGATTCACCAGGCTGATACCTGGGATGGCAGGAATGACATATGAGGAGAGATTGTGTCGATTGGGCTTATACTCACTGGAGTTTAGAAGATTGAGAGGGGATCTCATCGAAACCTATAAAATTCTGTCAGGTCTGGACAGACTAGATGCAGGAAGGATGTTTCGGATGGCCGGGGAGTCCAGAACCAGGGGTCATAGTCTAAGGATAAGGGGTAAGCCATTTAGGACTGAAATGAGGAGGAATTTCTTCACCCAGAGAGTGGTGAACCTGTGGAATTCTCTGCCACAGAGGGCGGTGGAGGCCAGTTCATTAAATATATTCAAGAAAGAGTTGGATATATTTCTTGAGGCTAAAGGGATCAAGGGATATGGGGAGAAGGCAGGGACAGGGTACTGAATTGAATGATCAGCCATGATCTCATTGAATGGCGGAGCAGGCTCGAAGGGCCGAATGGCCTACTCCTGCTCCTATCTTCTATGTAAGGGTTTGGTGGGTATTCGCTGGGCAGTAGTTGGGCTGCACCAGCGAAGGTGAATTGACAGTGGATGTGGTGGATCTGTCAAGGCGAACCTTGACAGATCGCAAGTTCCGGGTTTTCGCGCATGCGCATCACATGTGGAAATCCGGAACTTGCAGGGCCATTCACAGCACTTACGATGGGGCGTACGCATTGCTGTTCATGGGACCTTGCTATGTGCAAATTGGCTGCCGTGTTTCCTACATTGCAACAGTGACTACACTTCAAAAGTACTCCATTGGCTGTAAAGCACTTTGGGACGTTCTGAGATTGTGAAAGGCATTGTATAAATGCAAGTCTTTAATGTATAAAATGCTGAGGAATGAGCGTCCTAATTATCCTGGCACAGGCACGATGTGCCGAATGGCCTCCTTCTCTGTGCTATATCATTCTATAATAATAAATTGCCTCCAGTCTCAGCAAAACAACTGCAGTTCATGGAACTTGTCTGCAGGTGGTGCTGTTGAGGCAAAAGGCACAGTAAAGGAAAAAGTATTCTTCATCTATATAGGATTTGTCTGTCTGTCTGCTATACACTCAAAAGTTATAGAGCGTACCTACACATATGTTATATCAAAAGAAAGCTTATGATTAGGGGAGTCTCATAGGCATATTTACTTTTTGGTCAGACAAAAATTGTTCGGACAGCATACAAAAAATGTTCAAAAATCCGCTCATTAGCGGTTGGCCAATCATACGGGGGAATCCGCTCATTAGCATTGAGTGACGTGAAGGTTGACCAATCCTACGGGGGGAGCGTGCTGCGTCACGGGGGGCGTTTCATGGTGTGTGTGGGCGGGGCCTAATCTTTCAAACTGCCGTTAGTGCCTCACAAAATGGCAGCTGCCCCTCTTCACCCAAATCTCCCTCCGGCTCTCACCTTTTAGCGGGGGAGAGGCTGCTTTAAATTAGACTCTTCATCTCTTTTGTTTTTCTTTTCTCTGGCCGGCTGCGCGGGAAAACGGACAAAAGTCAGGATTTTAATTCTCCTTCCCTTTCTCTCTCTCTCTCTCTCCTCTTCCCTCTCTCTCTTGCCGTTAGTGCGGGACTGGGGAAAACCGGGTCTTTCCAACGAGCCGTCCCCGACCTAAATCGGACATGGGAGTCCGGAGCGAAAGGCCTTCCACTGCCGCCCGGCCAACCGGGTCCAAAGGCCCGCCTGGTTAAACATGAGGAACCCCGGGCTCGCTTCTGAGCGATGAGCACCCGGCCTCCTGGTGTCGGATATACTCCGTTCTGGTACCGAGGTGAGGGGGAGGGGGAGAGAGAGAGCGGGGAGGGAGGGGGGAGAGAGAGAGCGGGGAGGGAGGGGGAGAGAGAGAGCGGGGAGGGAGGGGGAGAGAGAGAGCGGGGAGGGAGGGGGAGAGAGAGAGCGGGGAGGGAGGGGGAGAGAGAGAGCGGGGAGGGAGGGGGAGAGAGAGAGCGGGGAGGGAGGGGGGGAGAGAGAGAGCGGGGAGGGAGGGGGGGGAGAGAGAGAGAGCGGGGAGGGAGGGGAGAGAGAGAGAGCGGGGAGGGAGGGGGGAGAGAGAGAGAGCGGGGAGGGAGGGGGAGAGAGAGAGAGCGGGGAGGGAGGGGGAGAGAGAGAGAGCGGGGAGGGAGGGGGAGAGAGAGAGAGCGGGGAGGGAGGGGGAGAGAGAGAGAGCGGGGAGGGAGGGGGAGAGAGAGGAGAGCGGGGAGGGAGGGGGAGAGAGAGAGAGCGGGGAGGGAGGGGGAGAGAGAGAGAGCGGGGAGGGAGGGGGAGAGAGAGAGAGCGGGGAGGGAGGGGGAGAGAGAGAGAGCGGGGAGGGAGGGAGAGAGAGCGGGGAGGGAGGGAGAGAGAGCGGGGAGGGAGGGGGAGAGAGCGGGGAGGGAGGGGGAGAGAGCGGGGAGGGAGGGGGAGAGAGCGGGAGGGAGGGAGGGGAGAGAGAGGAGGGAGGGGGAGAGAGAGCGGGGAGGGAGGGGGAGAGAGAGAGAGGGCGGGGAGGGGGGAGAGAGAGAGAGGGCGGGGAGGGAGGGGGAGAGAGGGCGGGGAGGGAGGGGGAGACAGGGCGGGGAGGGAGGGGGAGAGAGAGAGAGGGCGGGGAGGGAGGGGGAGAGAGAGAGAGGGCGGGGAGGGAGGGGGAGAGAGAGAGAGGGCGGGGAGGGAGGGGGAGAGAGAGAGGGCGGGGAGGGAGGGGGAGAGAGAGAGAGGGGGGGGAGAGAGAGGGCGGGGAGGGAGGGGGAGAGAGAGAGAGGGCGGGGAGGGAGGGGGAGAGAGAGAGGGCGGGGAGGGAGGGGGAGAGAGAGAGAGGGCGGGGAGGGAGGGGGAGAGAGAGAGAGGGCGGGGAGGGAGGGGGAGAGAGAGAGAGGGCGGGGAGGGAGGGGGAGAGAGAGGGCGGGGAGGGAGGGGGAGAGAGAGAGAGGGCGGGGGAGGGAGGGGGAGAGAGAGAGAGGGAGGGAGGGGGAGAGAGAGGGGGGGAGAGAGAGGGCGGGGAGGGAGGGGGAGAGAGAGAGGGCGGGGAGGGAGGGGGGAGAGAGAGGGCGGGGAGGGAGGGGGAGAGAGAGAGGGCGGGGAGGGAGGGGGAGAGAGAGGGCGGGGAGGGAGGGGGAGAGAGAGGGCGGGGAGGGAGGGGGAGAGAGAGGGCGGGGAGGGAGGGGGAGAGAGAGGGCGGGGAGGGAGGGGGAGAGAGAGAGCGGGGAGGAGGGGGAGAGAGAGAGCGGGGAGGGAGGGGGAGAGAGAGCGGGGGAGGAGGGGGAGAGAGAGAGCGGGGAGGGAGGGGGAGAGAGAGAGCGGGGAGGGAGGGGGAGAGAGAGAGAGGGGAGGGAGGGGGCAGAGAGAGGGGAGGGAGGGGGCAGAGAGAGAGGGGAGGGAGGGGGCAGAGAGAGAGGGGAGGGAGGGGGCAGAGAGAGCGGGGAGGGAGGGGGCAGAGAGAGCGGGGAGGGAGGGGGAGAGAGAGGGCGGGGAGGGAGGGGGGAGAGAGAGAGGGCGGGGAGGAGGGGGAGAGAGAGGGCGGGGAGGGAGGGGGAGAGAGAGGGCGGGGAGGGAGGGGGAGGGAGGGGGAGAGAGAGGGCGGGGAGAGAGGGAGGGGGAGGGAGAGAGAGGGAGGGAGGGGGAGAGAGGGAGGGAGGGGGAGAGAGGGAGGGAGGGGGAGAGAGGGAGGGCGGGGAGGGAGGGGGAGAGAGAGGGCGGGGAGGGAGGGGGAGAGAGAGAGGGCGGGGAGGGAGGGGGAGAGAGAGGGCGGGGAGGGAGGGGGAGAGAGAGAGGGCGGGGAGGGGAGGGGGAGAGAGAGAGGGCGGGGAGGGAGGGGGAGAGAGAGAGGGCGGGGAGGGAGGGGGAGAGAGAGAGGGCGGGGAGGGAGGGGGAGAGAGAGAGGGCGGGGAGGGAGGGGGAGAGAGAGAGGGCGGGGAGGGAGGGGGAGAGAGAGAGGGCGGGGAGGGAGGGGGAGAGAGAGAGGGCGGGGAGGGAGGGGGAGAGAGAGAGGGCGGGGAGGGAGGGGGAGAGAGAGGGGCGGGGAGGGAGGGGGAGAGAGAGGGGGCGGGGAGGGAGGGGGAGAGAGGGCGGGGAGGGAGGGGGAGAAAGAGAGGGCGGGGAGGGAGGGGGAGAGAGAGGGCGGGGAGGGAGGGGGAGAGAGAGAGAGGGTGGGGGAGAGAGAGAGAGGGCGGGGAGGATGGGGGAGAGAGAGAGGGTGGGGAGGGAGGGGGAGAGAGAGAGCGGGGAGGGAGGGGGAGGGAGAGAGACAGAGGGGGGAGGGAGGGGGAGGGAGAGAGACAGAGGGGGGAGGGAGGGGGAGAGAGAGCGGGGAGAGAGAGGGGGGAGAGAGCGGGGAGGGAGGGGGGAGAGAGGGCGGGGAGGGAGGGGAGAGAGAGAGGGCGGGGAGGGAGGGGGAGAGAGAGGGCGGGGAGGGAGGGGGAGAGAGAGAGGGCGGGGAGGGTGGGGGAGAGAGAGAGGGAGGGTGGGGAGAGAGAGAGGGCGGGGAGGGAGAGAGAGAGGGCGGGGAGGGAGGGAGAGAGAGAGAGAGGGCGGGGAGGGAGGGAGAGGAGAGAGGGCGGGGAGGGAGGGGGAGAGAGGGCGGGGAGGGAGGGGGAGAGAGGGCGGGGAGGGAGGGGGAGAGAGGGCGGGGAGGGGGGGAGAGAGAGAGAGGGCGGGGAGGGAGGGGAGAGAGAGAGGGGGAGAGAGGGCGGGGAGAGAGGGGGGAGAGAGGGCGGGGAGGGGGGGGAGAGAGGCGGGGAGGGAGGGGAGAGAGAGCGGGGAGGGAGGGGGAGAGAGGGAGAGCGGGGAGGGAGAGAGCGGGGAGGGAGGGGGAGAGAGAGGGCGGGGAGGGGGAGAGAGAGCGGGGAGGGAGGGGAGAGAGAGGGCGGGGAGGGAGGGGGAGAGAGAGAGGGCGGGGAGGAGAGGGAGCGCGGGGAGGGAGGGGGGGAGAGAGAGCGCGGGGAGGGAGGGGGTGAGAGAGAGGGCGGGGAGGGGGGGAGAGAGCGGGCGGGGAGGGAGGGCGGGGGGGAGGGGGGGAGAGAGGGCGGGGAGGGAGGGGGGAGGGCGGGGAGGGAGGGGAGAGGGGGCGGGAGGGGGAGAGAGGGTGCGGGGAGGGGGAGAGAGAGAGAGCGGGGAGGGAGGGGGAGAGGGGGAGAGAGGAGAGGGGGGAGGGAGGGGAGAGAGAGAGAGAGAGAGCGGGGAGGGAGGGAGAGAGAGCGGGGAGGGAGGAGAGAGAGCGGGGAGGGAGGGGGGAGAGAGAGAGCGGGGAGGGAGGGGGAGAGAGAGGGCGGGGAGGGAGGGGGAGAGAGAGGGCGGGGAGGGAGGGGGAGAGAGAGCGGGGAGGGAGGGAGAGAGAGCGGGGAGGGAGGGAGAGAGAGCGGGGAGGGAGG